>NW_022145598.1:3456933-3878678 GCF_000002235.5 Strongylocentrotus purpuratus | reverse complement strand
AAAAAAATTTCTGTTTATTTGTGTTGTTGGCATAGGGTTCTGCGTTGAACTGCTCGCGAAACACCCAACGATGAACATGCAGTATCTGCAGAACCTTTGCATGCTTTTTGGGTTGTCAAAATAATTTTCCTGATTTTTTCATTGATTGTAGACCATGCAAGACTGGATCTATGACAATTCCATTGAAAACAAAAATAAGACAGGGAAATTAAGTTCTAGAGGAAGCTTTGTAGGTGCACCGCTATCGCAAGAGATAGCGGGTGCGTGTATCTACATTGTAGGGTCAAATAGTCTTTTTTAACACAATTTTTCTGACACAATATGAAAAATATGTACATGTTTTTATTTTCCTGCAGCAACTACTTGCCCAAGAAGACGAGCGATGTGAGGAGTCGCGGTTGCAGGGCTAGGGCTTTTTTTTTTCAAGCATCAAGATCAAGGAAGAGTCACTGGTAAGTTTCACTGGGTATTCAAAAATTTTGTATCCAAGACCAATTCGAGAGATCGACAAGAGCTGTAAGATATTCTCCGATAGCGGCGCTATATTACTTTGGTTGTGCTGCCTACTTCCAGGACAGGCACGAGTGAATAGCTTTCCTATTGAAATCAGCCAAAATCATGATGCGTCATTATAACGAACGGTTCTAAAACGCTATCGAAAAGTGATTTAAAACATTGATTTAAATCAGTTTAAATAAGTGTTTTTGTGAGTATGGGGTTCCGTTGCGGATGAAATGATCAAATTAGCCGGCAAAAATTGAATTCTGTAGGATTTCGGCGTAAAAGACCGAAGTAGGTAGCACAACCTGAAGCTGGACCCGCTGAGCCAACAGCGCACGTCAACCAATCAGAAACAAGCATTTAATTCATTTAATTAACGCCCTCTAGCGGCCAAATTTATTGTCAATCCCCCAATTTCATCATTCCCAATTAGGCCACTTGTGGTGATGGTGACATGACTAACAAAAAATAGATAATGGACCCTTTTTGGAACTTGATACTTCCCTTACTGGAATGTAATCCCTTCTTCCATAGCGGTGTAACCTACTAAATTTGATGAATACCATCTGTAGTTTTTCCTATTAAATGCTGTTATAATTCTTGGTTTATATAGCCTTGTCTTCATTTTCTATTTTTCTCTAACCCTTTTAGACATGCTGACCAGAAGAAGACATTGTGGTGTTGGAAAACCCAACCCCCTTGAGGTAGCAGCACAATACACAGAAAAGAAAAGGACCCTCCTCACTTCATTGTCAAGCTGTTTGAGAACAAAGGTAAGCAACATCATTTTTTAATTCATAATTAAGTTTCATGGGGCTGCTACAAGTTTAGGTCGTATACTGTCCAACAATATTTGATTGATGTCACAGCAGAAACATAACTTAACAACATAATTTGCATATTTTGCACATTCATTTCAACTCAAGTTCTTTTGTTTTATGCCTCCGACATGAAGTGGTGCCGGAGGCATTCTGTTTTTAGGTTATCCGTCTGTCCGTCCATATTTCTTCTTACCACGATAACATAAAGGGATGTACATGTATACCTGGTGTTCTAGAAGGCGCTGTTCGATGGCATGTTGTGCGCCGCCAATTTATCCCGAAGATTGACCAGGCATATTTACATACATCATTTTTTTACTGTTTGGAACATGGCATTGTGTAAACACCGGTATGATCGAATAACATATATTGGTGTCAATGGCAACTCACACCGTCTGTCCGAGTACACATTGTCAAGATATTCTGACAAAATTAATTGTACTGATCAATTGGCACTGTGATTTTTGGAAACATATAAATTCCTGCCATTTCCATCTCAACATAAAAGAAATAGAATAGTGAATCTGGCATAAGAAAATCAGACACACTTCTTGGATACTTTTTGTAATCCTTACTTCCTCAAACTCTACAATGTACAGACCTGCAAACCCAACTCTTGGAGGGTGTCCAAAATGAAAACAGTGAGAAACAAAACAAATTGAGTTGAGCTGGACATCCTTATTTACTACATATAGAGTATATAGGGACAATGTCTAGATGTGCGCCTGAAAGTAAATTGCACGAAATAAATTGCAAATCAATATTTTGTTGAAGATGACTTTCAGCTGTGACGTCAACAATCAACTATCGTTGTTTAGAGGTACCATAATGTTGGTGTAATGATGTCTTACTGTAATTTTTCTTACAGGAAGAGGGATAGTGGCACAAAGAGACATCTCAAAAGGGGAGTTTTTGTTGGAGTACCCAGGCCAACTTATATCTGCCCAAGAAGGCAACCAACGTGAGGAGGAGGAATCATCTGGTTTTCGTTTTTTTTTTAAGCATCAAGGACAAAGCTACTGGTAAGTTTGCACGTTTTATTCCTATTAGGAGATTATGAAACGGGCACTGTCCATCCGTATGTGTACTACCTATTACTTTTGGATGGTTCGTCCTATCATTACCAAATTTGAATGGTAGATGCATTAGCTAGGGAGGCCTATACATTTTAGTGTGGTCAAAGGTCACTCAGACTTTGTGTACAAAATGTTAAATTTGTACATAAGATGTTAAATCTACATATTACTTTTGGATGGTTCATCCCATCCTCACTAAAGCTGGATTTGGGGGTCATGCGGTCAAAGGTCATAGGGCAATAAATAGCTTGTGGTCGTGTTATCTCAAGAACCGATTGACGGATTCTCACCAAACTTGGCCCATGTATGTACCTTAAGGGGCCAATGATGAACTAATTCGATTTTTGGGTTATGAGGTCAAAGGTCACAGGGCTCATTATATATGCAATAAGAGCTTGTGATCACGTTATGTAATTGGGCTTAATATGTAAATCGCGCAATAGTGGAGGCATCATTTTCGACTGCGCGCAGTCGAACATCCATCTAGTTGAATGACATACAATATTGTACACTTTTCTTTGGAATACAGTCTTGATGCAACTGATGAGTGTGCTTTTGGGGATAGACTCGGCCGCCTCGTGAATCATGGACAAGGGAGGGAGGAGAACGCCCGAATGAAGATACTAGATATGAAGTCACATCCACACATGTGGATAATTGCTACAAAGAACATATCTAAAGGGACCGAAGTTCTGTACAATTATGGAGTTCGAGAACTGCCGTGGAAGAAAAAGGTAAAATTAATTTTGATAAATTTAGAGTATGATGGAAATTACAAGATTATTATCAGATGTGATAAAAGTCAAATTTTACCTTTTCATGTTTTTGCTTGTAACCCATGATAGACAAAGCAATACAAGTCATGTATGTGAGATTCAATTCTTTACCTCTAATACTAAAAATTGCCCCCCATGTGATATAGCTAAACTGATTACATTTTGGACAAGTTTCTACTCATTATTTGGCTTTATTCATCTAATTTCTAATTATTTTTCCCCTCAGCATTTCAGAGGACAAGTTCAAAGGGAAGAAGAAGAAGGAGAGACACAAGTCCACCAACAGGAAAGAGGGACTCTAGGACAACAACAAGAAGGAGAGATGCAGGTTCACCAGCAAGAAGGACAGACACAAGGACATGAACAAGAAAGAGGGACTCTAGGGCACCAACAAGGAGAAGACATACATATCCACCAACAAGGAGAGACGAGGACCACCAACAAGAAGAGACAGAGGACCACCAACAAGAACGAGGAACACAAATCCACCAACAAGGAGGAGATACACATGTCCACCAACAAGAAGGAGAGACAGAGGGCCACCTACATGAAAGAGACTCTAGGACACCAACAAGAAGGAGAGATGGAGGTCCACCAACAAGAAGGAGAGACAGAGGGCCACCTACATGAAAGAGAGACTCTAGGACACCAACAAGGAGGAGAGATGGAGGTCCACCAACAAGAAGGAGAGACAGAGGGCCACCTACATGAAAGAGAGACTCTAGGACACCAACAAGGAGGAGAGATGGAGGTCCACCAACAAGAAGGAGAGACAGAGGGCCACCTACATGAAAGAGAGACTCTAGGACACCAACAAGGAGGAGAGATGGAGGACCACCAACAAGAAGGAGAGACAGAGGGCCACCTACATGAAAGAGAGACTCTAGGACACCAACAAGAAGGAGAGATGGAGGTCCACCAACAAGAAGGAGAGACAGAGGGCCACCTACATGAAAGAGAGACTCTAGGACACCAACAAGAAGGAGAGATGGAGGTCCACCAACAAGAAGGAGAGACAGAGGGCCACCTACATGAAAGAGAGACTCTAGGACACCAACAAGAAGGAGAGATGGAGGTCCACCAACAAGAAGGAGAGACAGAGGGCCCCTACATGAAAGAGAGATTCTAGGACACCAACAAGAAGGAGAGATGGAGGTCCACCTACATGAAAGGAGAGACAGAGGGCCACCTACATGAAAGAGAAAACTCTAGGACACCAACAAGAAGGAGAGATGGAGGTCCACCAACAAGAAGGAGAGACAGAGGGCACACCTACATGAAGAGAGATTCTAGACACCACCACAGAAGGAGAGACAGAGGGCCACCTACATGAAAGAGAGACTCTAGGACACCAACAAGAAGGAGAGATGGAGGTCCACCACAAGAAGGAGAGACAGAGGGCACCTACATGAAAGAGAGACTCTAGGACACCAAAAGAAGGAGAGATGGAGGTCCACCAACAAGAAGGAGAGACAGAGGGCCACCTACATGAAAGAGAGATTCTAGGACACCAACAAGAGAGATGGAGGTCCACCAACAAGAAGGAGAGACAGAGGGCCACCAGCAAGAAGGACAGACACAAGGACATGAACAAGAAAGAAGACTCTAGGACACCAACAGGAGAAGACATACATATATACCAACGAGGAAAGACACAGGTCCACCAACAAGAAGGAGAGACTCTAGGACACCAACAAGGAGGAGATACACATGTCCACCAAAAAGGAGTGACAGAGGACCACCAACAAGAAAGAGGAACACAAATCCATCAACAAGGAGAGACACAAGTCCACCAAAAAGGAGTGACAGAGGACCACCAACAAGAAAGAGGAACACAAATCCACCAACAAGGGGAGACACAAGTCCATCAACAAGAAAGAGAGACTCTAGGACACCAACAAGGAGGAGATACACATGTCCACCAACAAGGAGAGACACATGTCCACCAACAAGGAGGAGATACACATGTCCACCAGCAAGAAGGAGAGACAGAGGGCCACCAACATGAAAGAGAGACACAAGTCAACCAACAAGAGATAGGGACTCTAGGGCATCAACAAGAAAGAGGAACACAAATCCACCAGCACAGGGAGACACAACAAGAAAGAGGGACTCTAGGACACCAACAAGAAGGAGAGATGCAGATTAATCAGCAAGAAGGACAGACACAAGGACACGAACAAGAAAGAGGGACTATAGGACACCAACAAGGAGGAGACATACATTTCCACCAACAAGAAGGAGAGACACAGGTCCACCAACAAGAAAGAGGGACTCCAGGACTCCAACAAGGAGAGACACAAGGACACCAACCAGTCGAAGGAGAGTTCAAAGGATTAGAACAATCTGAGCATCCACAAAACTGTGTATCTCCATCAAGTTGTTCCTCAGATGAGGAAGAGCAGTACACACGCCCAAGAAGGTTCATCTACCCTAACCTATCTAAATCATCAAGTGAACTCCAAAATCATTTTGACAGTGATGAATCTGACCTTGATCCAACATATCGACCAGAGGAGGGTAGCAACGAGGAATACAGCAGTGATGATGAGGCAACTCTTGAGATTC
Organism: Strongylocentrotus purpuratus; assembly: GCF_000002235.5. Classification (NCBI taxonomy): domain Eukaryota; kingdom Metazoa; phylum Echinodermata; class Echinoidea; order Camarodonta; family Strongylocentrotidae; genus Strongylocentrotus; species Strongylocentrotus purpuratus. Next base: position 3,872,936 of record NW_022145598.1, on the reverse strand, counting down.
ATCCAAGAAATGTTCAAGTGCGCAAGAGACCATCTTCTGTTATATCTACACCAGATGAAAAACCTACAAAGATTTATAAACAGTGCCTTCCAGGATCATTTTCAGGGCCAGAATTGCCACATCAGAAAACCAATGATAATATGGAAACGACACACAAACACGAGGACAAGAAAACAAGGTACAAGAAGCCATCAAGGCCATGCCCTTTCTGCAACAAAGCTTGTGGTGAAAAGCTCTCGAGACACATTTGTTTGGTACATAAGGATAAGGAGCAGGTGAAATCTGCCATGCAGCTGCCAAAGCGGGAGAGAGACAAGGTGTTCTCAAAGTTCAGGAAGGAAGGCATATACCAAGTAAATAGAGAACGTATGAAAGATGACAACCCCATTTATGAAAGAAAAGTTACCAAATCAGGGAATGATGACAACCTTAAAATGTGCAGTAACTGCAAGGGCTTTTACAGCTCACATTTCTTCTGGCATCACAGGAAAGTTTGCCAAGGTGATATATGCACTCCATCTGAAGGAGTACCAGTAAACCTCATGGAAGGGAAAGATCCAGTGTATCAAAAACACCCAGACTTTGTCACTGACATACTTAGTAGATTCCAGAATGATGACGTTGGGAATACGTGTAGAACGGACAAAGTGATAGTTAATGTTGGACATCGACTGTGGACTAAACACAGATCCAAAAAAGACAAGAAACTTGAAGTAAGAAAATCAGTTATGGCTGATATGAGAAGACTTGCCACCTTATACACTGAGTTTAAGAAGAAACACGAGGTTCATGGGACTGCAGATCTCACAATGGGACATGCTGGAGACATGTTCAGTAGAGAGCACTTCGAATCTTTGACAGAGGCAATCCAGACGCTCACTTATGATGAAACTGAAGGCAAACTAAAGCCAGGACTGAAACTCTGCTTGTACTTTGTGCTGAAAAAAGCTAGCAAAATCACTAAAGCTAGTTTTCTTGTATCCAGGCTAGATGAAGATGCATCTGAGATTGACAAGTTCGTAGAGATTCTTGACTTGAACCAGAATTTGATTTTTGGGGATGCACACTACGAAATCCAAAAGAATCGCCAAGTGCGTTTGAGGAAGCCTGCAGAGCTCCCGCTTGAGGCTGACATTGAAGCATTGAAGACATACACTCAAAAGAAAGTCACAGAAATCATCTCTGATGAGTTCCTGGTTTGGGATTCTCACACATTTGTAGAGTTACGAGATCTGACTTGCTCGCGATTGACATTGTGGAATGCAAGGCGTGGTGGAGAACCCAGCAGGCTTACAACCGAAGAATGGAGAGATGCAGAAGAGGGTGTATGGATGCAGAAAGACAAGATTCATGAAGTTAAAAATCCAGCCCATCAGGAACTTTTATCTCAGCTCAAGATATGCTACCAGACTGGGAAGGGCACTAATCGCTTGGTTCCAGTCCTGTTCCCAAGAGACACTGTGAAACCTGTGCAACTTCTATGTGATCAGGAAATCCGGCATACAGCAGGAATAAGACCTGATAATAAGTACATATTCGCTTGTACTCAAATGTCTCATGACCATGTTGGAGGGTGGCATGCTCTAAAGAATGTCTCAGACAACATCAGCCTTTCGTCCAACGTTACGGTGAATGCCACCAAGAACAGGCACAGAGTGTCTACAATTTACGCATCCCTCGACTTGCCTGATGCTGACTTGGAACTATTTTACCGGCATATGGGACACTCCTCTACAATCAATCAAACAATCTACCAGACCCCACTTGCCATCCAAGAAATCACCCGAGTAGGGAGTCATCTCCATCATATAGATATAGGAGGTAGGTAAACATTTATACAAATTTTGCATTGGTTCAATGTACCATATTATATGTACAGCAAATTTATGATTATCTCGAGTTCAGATTTATAACAGCGAGGCAGTAGTAATAGAAATAAGAGCTGATATAATTTTGAATTGGGATAGCATATAGGATAATAACATCGAGCAACAAAACAACCAGTAAATGATACACCCAATTGTACATTTATATGAAAACAATTGCAAAATATTGATGGAAAAAACTTGCACCATTTCATATTCCCAAATCTGAAGCAAACCTAACGCAGAAAACAAAAATGTTCATCAAGTGATATTTACTATTTATTTATTTCATAAACTCATTGTGTTTGGTATATATTTATTTTGTATTTGTTTGATTGCACTATTACAAATTTGTTAATTTGTTTATGCTCTCTCTCTCTTATATTGACTGTTGTTATATCGTGTATGCAAATTATTGATGTTCGCATTTTATATGTCTTTCCCTTCCCATAGGAATGAGGGCACGCAAAGAATCTGAAGCGTCTGATGACGATGGCTGCTCAAGTGCACCAGCGACCTCAAAGGATGGCTGCTCTACAGCACGGGTGAACTCTAAACATGACGACTCAACTCTAACGGTGACCTCTGAGGATGGCAGCTCAACTACACCAGCGACCTCAAAGGATGGCTGCTCTACAGCACGGGTGAACTCTGAGCATGGCAACTCAACTCTAACAGTGACCTCTGAGGATGGCAGCTCAACTACACCAGCGACCTCAAAGGATGGCTGCTCTACTACAACATTGACCTCTGGGGATAGGTCTTCAGGTAATATGAAAGCGAAGTGTTTTTTTTTTGTGCACATTGTTGCTTTGATATTAAACAGGGAGTTGTTCCCATTAACTCTGCAGTTCAACTATCACATGTGCTGAATTCATAGTTGTATTGTATTGTTGAGAATCATAGGCATGAGTTCAAAACTTGGTTCTTGTAGAATGAATCAGTTCATAAAGGTTTCAGCATATGATACAATGGAGATTCATGAAGAAAAAAAAAAGTAGTAGATTCATGCATTTATATGACAAATATTGGTGTAAAACTAATTGGATCTGCTCAGGAACGCAACACTGTATGGGAAAAGTTTATAGCTGACCATAATGAGAAGTTTTCCCAGCAACCATTGTAAATACTGAAAGATTGTGTGATATGGATACAATTTGAATCTAGCAACTGCGAGAGTAATGGTAAAGGTGTATTTGGCCTAGACATTTAAAAGTTGGAGGGACACATGGGCTCTAACTACCTGTGCGCATGCATACAGCTTGTTGATTGATTTATTCCATATTTTTTAGCCCATGTGAGCAGAATGCTCAAGTGAGATTTTGCCATCCGTTTTGTTTGAAGGGGGTATACTGGAATCAGCGTGCAGTCGGTTGGGCGGTCGCGCGGTCGGTCGAATCTTGTGTCGTGAACTACTTCCTCAGTTTTTGAACAATTCTAGTGAAATTTGGCACAAATGTTTGCCTTGGGGTGTTGATGAGCAGACACACTATAGGCCCCTGAGCAAATTTACAAACTTTTTTTTCCCCCTTGGGGCACTATGGGGAGGTTGCGAAATTCAGGTGAGCATCTAGTCTACTGGGCTCTTTTTGAGTATTTTTTATTTTATTTTTGCCACATCATATGAGATGGGGATTTGAGGTTTGCAAAACATTAATCACCCTGTTTAAATTACAGTATCTTTTGCCCATAAATAAATTGGTACATGTAGGTGTCCCGATGCCGTGGTTATGTTTCATGAGATAAAGCAAATTCAGGGGAGGGTAGTCATGCAAGCTGCAACCGGAGTGTTGTGCGTTTTAAAGTATTTTTCTTCTTTTCAAACATCTTTCATAGATGTAGGCACAACATGTGACAAACTGTGAAACATGTCTGAAGCGTAGAAGTATATAAGGCTTATATGTTATGTCATTACAGCCCGAAGGTACAACCGCTGGTCAAAGCAGGGAAGCAAGCAGTGCAAGCAGTATTTCTCTGCAGCAATCAAACAAGGGGAACCATTACCAGGTAAGCTTCTTTGTGTTTATGTTTAAGTGCATCTTTAGGCAAAGGGTTGAGAAAAGTTGTAATTTTGTTGTCATTTTAAAGGGCAGGAAACTGGTATAGCATGTATTAGAAGTGTGCATATAATTTATATAAAAATCAGAATATTGTGTTCCAAGAAACTAAGTTCCAGGGATCCCCAGCTTTCAGTTTTGGTAGCTTCCATTTACTAGTTTCAAGGTCTAGTCATTATTATACCCCTGCCAAACGAAGTATATAGGAATCAGCGTGTTGGCAGAAGTTGATGACAGTGGCAGAAAGTGCATTGCCATGGTAATGGCATATTATGACAAACAAAGGGGGGGGGGGGGGGATCTTGCGTCGCGAACTACTCCTTCAGTTTTGAACAATTACGTGATAACTCAAGTATGACTTGATGGAATATCATCAAACTTTGAGTAGGACTTGGCAATTAATAAATTTGATTTTGAGTGACACTGCAATAGCTGGGGGGGGGGGGGGGGGGAGGGGGTTATTCCCCCATCCATCAGATGTTCTTCGTTTACGCGATAATTTGAGTATGACTTGATTGATGTCATTAAACTTGGTGAGACGGTCATGTAGGACATGACAAGTAACTCAGGACTCATTTGATTTCCCCACCCCCATCTCGAACCTCGGCCATACATGTATATCAATGTGTGGCATGTGTGTATACATGGATTATTTGTTTTACAAAAATGCATAGTCAAATTTATTGTTATTCCTATTTGATTATGCACATATGCAACTTTTTTTCCAGGAGTTCTACTTTTTTTCTTCAGTTTCCAGCATTTATGGAGAAAGTGCACTTAATTGACATTAATTGGCTTTTCATGTACTCTGAAAGATAGCTTAGTCAAATTAATAATAAGTATTGAAATTTCATATGAGTTGATAGTGCAAATATGCAAATTTGTTCAATATAATGCAGTGCGTGAGAGGGCAGAGGCATACCAGTCGACTAGTTCCTATTTAATAACCTAAGATAGTATCGATGATGACAAAGGATTTAGAATGTATTGTTCTTATTTCATACCCAGGGAGGAAGGCCTGCACCACTTTCCTGCAAAGACATCAAATCACCATGGAATGGCAGGCGGTAAGAAATAAGGTGATGAACGAAAGGAATAAAGCAAAGAAAAACTTTGATGACAGAGAGAGGAGCTTCCTAAACTAATAATATTAGTTGGGTCAGATCATATGGTCTGATTAACATCTTTTGTTGCCTTTTTTGGCACAATACATGTACCTTCACCTGTATATTCCAGTAGGTATGTGGCTTCTAAATGAATATTCATGAAAGAGCTTGCACAAGGACTCATCCTCGTTTTGTTTCAGTGTCAAGCCTTGTCCTTTATCTGCACATGCGCAACCTGTAACTTGCTCTAATTTGTGATAGAGCTGAATTGATGAAAGTCTAATATGGTGGGCAAAGAGGTCAGTTGAAACATTGGTGTAATGATGATTAATGAGCCTGAATGAAGTTAGTTTATTTCGGTTTTCCCTGCCATTGACTTAGTGTATGTATTTAAAGAAAGTGCTAAATGGTTATATAGTGGACATTTTGTAACCTGGATGTATGCAAGTTAAATGAATATTAAAGGTAATACAAAGTTTTGGGAATATTTCACTAGGGTCGGAGAATAACGTTTAAATTTTCATTATCATTGTAAAACCTTGTGTACGAAAAACCGCCTCTGAATAAATTGGGCTCTAAAACGCTTTGGATTTCGAGATATTCTAATATGAAATTTATCGGTGCTCCCGATAAATTTCAAATAGCGCCTACGGTCATATAACGGTAGCTGCGACCATGAAAATCTCGGAATATGCAGTTCTGATATTAGGTTTCCAAAAGAATAGTCAAGAAACATTGCTTTAAAGCTAAAGTAATATCAATCCGGAGAGGGCGCTATACAACATAAAGAGTTTATTATCTACAATTTCATCACTTTAGACTCGATTACAACAGCGACAACGATCATTGTGTTTTGTTGGATCGTATATATGCTTCCAATATGTACATTTGAACAAAATTCATGACCCCATACCAAAACTTTGTATTACCTTTAAATTTAAATCAGGATCAAATGAAGATGACATGTATCTAATTAATGATGTAATGATGAATACTGCTTTCAGTGCATGATGAAGGTTTGGACATTAGAAATGATTGGTTGCACACTGTACAGTGAAGTGTAGTTATGCAGTCAAACTTCAAGTTCAATTCAAGTTTATTAGAGTGAACTACATATTATTAGACAAAGGGTATTTATAGTACTTGATAATGATGTCAGTTTGAGCACAATCCCTTTTCGAAGTGTTTTTGAAGAGCATCAACTTGATTCCACAAGCACAGATATTACAAAGACACTTAGATGTCATTTTACTATCTAATCTTGCATATATATGGATTGCACGTTTGCATCTAGTTGAACTTTTGTTATTGTTATTCCTGTTATTGGAATATTTTACAGCATTGCCTTTTATATGGTGTACATATTTGGCTACATCAGTGTTCTTTGTGACAAGAGTAAATAATGCTAATTTGCTCATTTAGTGCTATAATAATTACATGTGTTAATGTTTTTATTCATGAGAAATGTAGGAAAAGTATAACGATTACATTCTGACCCACTAGGTTGTAGTGTTGCATAACATTGGGCACTGTCCCTATTCATCCCAGAATAGACATCGAAATATGAAAATGACTACATCGGGATTAATTTCAGAACCGAAGATCTCCACATGTATGTTCTTTCTTTTGCTTTCATTTGTGAGGACCCAGACCAAAAATGAGATGACTTCCTTTACTAGATTCAAAAGATACAGGCAAAGTTTTGACCACATCTTAATTTTACACCTTTTTTGAGAAGCTCTGTTTTCGTTCATGCACGAGTGGTTATTCATTGGTTCATGTCAAGTTAGTCATGGTTGGGTAGAGTATGTATGTTCCAATTATATGTAGAATTTCAAGGTTAAGCATTATTAGTTTTATAAATATTTTAGAAATATAAAACTACTACTGCTACTACTACTACTACTTCTACTACTACTACTACTACTACTACTACTACTACTACTACTACTAGTCTTGTATTACTACAACTACTACTAGTAGTACTACAGTACTACTACTGCTGCTGCCACTGCTGCTACTACTGCTACTACTACTACTACTACTACTACTACTACTACTACTACATTGGAACCTCTTTATAACGAGGTCCTTGGGACCATGAAAATTACCTAATGTTATATCAGGTTTCTCATTATATCAGTGTAAAAAACCAAAGAAATATAAAGAGCTGGGACCAGCAAAATTACCTCGTTATAAGAGGATTTTGTTATATCCGATATCGTTATAACGAGGTTCCACTGTACTACTACTACTACTGCTACTGCTGCTACTACTACTACCACTACTACTACTACTACTACTACTACTACTACCACTACCAAGGAGGTTTACTACCAAAACCACCACCACACTACTTTGTTCTATCTCTCTCCCCTTCCTCCCTCCCTTTCCCTATTTCCAATTTTCTGTCTCTTTCTTGCCATTTCTTTATTTTCTTGCCTGATGATGTGATACACTGAAATATTTTCTTGTATTGTCTGTGCAATTTAAATTGTTTCTTTAATATTCAATGTGACTATTAATTTAATATTTTGCATTGAGATCTCTCCCATTTATATAATATATGTATTCTACTTCATGCTTATTTATAATTTTGAACATGTGCCCAATTTTTATTGCTTGATTTTAGACTTGCTCAATTAATCCATGGTTTACCTTTGTAATAAATTCCTTGCTAATAAAATAACTAAATAGTTCCCGCGTTTTGTTTTTGCTTTTGAATGTGACCTTTTGTGGATGACCAGTTGAAGATGTGAATGCATATTTTGATTGAGTTTGTGTCCATCATATACACATGTCTGTGAGATTCGTTGTGTCTGGTTCGTTTTGTTTGGCTTGTGCTAAACGGTCGGGTCGCGTTCGGGTTCCTTTTTTGAAAGTTAGCATATGGTGTCTTCACATGCAAGATTCTTTTTCCTTTTCATATTTTTCTTATAGTATACAAATCCATTCATATGACATTGATAATGATATTATGATTTATAAAGAGGATAGTTATAATTATGATAATGGGATGAAGATGGTAAAAACTGTTGCGCACCTGTTGCGCCCTGGATCCGCCACTGCATGTCATATCGAGTATTAACAAAAACAAAGGACATGTGCGAATATACCTCCACACAAGAAAAAAATGATAAAAAAAACATTAATAATAACATAGACAAAATAATCGATAAACTTGTACTTCAAGGAAACACAAATATGTCTCCATTGAGTGGGTGTTTCCTAGAAGTAATGCATGTCTTCAAAGACCCAGGAAGTTTCCAGTTTGTGGAATTAAATCAAATAACAAAAATAATAATGATGATGATAATATTTCTATAGATCTGACATTTGGGAGACATTTTGGTGTTATTATACCTACTTATAGGAGACACCCACATGAAGGAGACATTTTCGTGTTAATAAACAAGAATTTATAACAATGTTAATAGAAATGATAATAATGATAATAGTTATTATAATTATAACGATAATAGTAATTTAATATAGACTAAGCCTATGTGCAATCCTTATAACCCTTTAGGCTTGTATGAAGACTAATAGTATGTTCAAAAATCTATAAAGCAAAACATACATTTTAATTATGTTACATTTATATATATATATACATATATGTGTGCATGCTCAGTATCACTATCATTAGGAGACATGTCTCCCAATAGTATGAGAAAGACAAAATGTCTCCCTTTTGTTGCTCAGATAGTAATGAAACGTAAAGGAGACATAAATTACGACGGTATATCTTTTACCGAAAAAGTGTGTCTTTGAGGGTAAAAAGTAATTAAGTAATTGAAAGACTCTGGTTTGAAGATCTTTTCTGCGAAATAAAAACGAAAGTTTGTATGCTTGTTTTAACTTTATGGTACCATTTTGCCACTGTCTCCAAAATATTGATTTTTATCACATGTCTTCCGTATGTGCAATCCATAGTTATATATATATATATATATATATATATATATATAAACTAACAATTTAACATTGATAATCCTCCATCACGGCGATATAAAAATAATAATTCAAACAATTGAAATAGAAATCCTTGACAGACTTCTCTTTAATATTGTGAACAATAAAAAAAATATTAGGAAAGATTGGAGCGCTTCAGGAAAAAAATGTCTTCCTTACAAATTGAGCTACTAATTTCCCTGAGTTTATCGTCCTTCAACCTCAGCAGGGGATGTGCTTTCTGTCATCTCTCCAACAGAAAAAGCATTAATAATGAATTAAAATATAAGCTGTACAATTCAAATATACATATGTATAAACATTCATGATTCATGTTGCACATTAAGTTGGAATATTTTTTTGTTCCCGCATTTCATGAATAAGAACAAGTTGTGTGCAACTTTATGGCAACATTTTAATGCATTGATATGAGAAGCAAATTTTGGAGTACATAAATGAGATATATAATGAATCATTGAAGTTACCAAAAATATTTTTTCCTTAAATATTGTGAAAAATATAAATGATGAGAAGGAATAGATCATTTCAGGAAAAAAATGTTTTCTTTACATATTTCGAGCGACTAAATTGTCCGAGTTTAACATCCTTTACGAAAAGGCACATTTTTTCAGGTATAACAGGACCCCGTGGATGGTTTAGCTATAAGCAGTATTCCGGAGTCCAATAGTACTGTGGATACTTCAATATTCCAAGTGCATCATTCTTAGCTTCCTCGTTTTCATTGGTCTCCCCAAGCTGATTGATTCATAATAGTGTTGTACTGCGGAATACTGCTTATAGCTAAACCATCCACGGGGTCCTGTTATACATGAACAATTTCTTCAGTTTTCCCCAAAATCATTTATAATCTCGAACTGCTGGATTTCCAACGGACACACTATTTACGTGGCCTTGATTTTGTCATTTGTGATTTAATAACATACCTTAATAAACTGTTATTACTCGTTTACAACCTAGATTCATGTACTACACACTCATATACCAGGTGTTGTTTCAATGTCGGTCTTAGACATTTCTCTGCAGCACAATATGACTTTCATACTGCGGAATATTTTTTCCAATCATGCCCGGGTCCTCGTATTCATGTATTGCTTCATATTCAGTCTCAGGTTGTACATGAGGCCCACTTTTTGTCAGGTCCTGGTATTCGTGTGTGATTTCATAGTCGGTCTCAAGGTGTACTTGAAGCGTATGCAAAGTATTATCATACTCTGGACCAGCTTGTCCATTGGTCCCATTGATAGGTACCTCATATCCGTCTCCCTGGGAATTTACCTCTCGTAATGGTTCGTATACTTGTAATGTAGGGCCATCATGGGGAGTCGTAAGAGCAATGTATGGATCATTCCCACCTTGACAATCCGCAACATCCGATATCGGGTTATCTCTCATTCCAGGACTCTCCCCTGAGTCTCCAAAGGCGGCGATACCTTGATTAGTACCATGCTTGAGCCTTTTAATGATATACAAATATTGTTAAATTTCTATCAGAACTGATGAAATGAATGGTACGATGCTGTAACTATAAGCCATTATTCAAAGAGCTCACAAGACCAACGGCCAATAAGAGAAATATTTTTTTTTCTCTCTCTCTCTCTCTCTATCTTCCCTTTTCTCTATATTTCTTTGTCTGATTGTTCTCATGGACTGTCGATCGACCTTAGTTGCCGTCGGTCTGTTGGGCCTGCTTTTCTAGATAATCAAATGTATTTATTTGCTTGGTCTGTCTAAAGGGATGACCCCCAGATTAAATTAGTGGATGTTGTATCTATTTATGAATAATATTGCCAATACTCTTTTCAACAACGTATTCGAGACTAATCACTCATTAATTTAATAGGCCTACTTTAGAAAGCATATTTACAATTGCTAACGAATAATTTGCTATGGGGTGATGAAATGCGATAAATTGTTGTAATGAACAATACAATTGATTGTGTTCATGGATATGAGTTAGTCAGGATTTAACAACAACATCAATGATGATAAAACACTATTTACCCTTTTCGTCGACAGAGCAGGCACACGACAATCGTGAAGATAAATGTAGCGGATAGCGGGATCAATGTGGAGATTAGTATTGGAACCAAGCTTAATCCTGTTTCAACTTTAACAATAAGGAAATGAAAAGGAAAACTATTCCAGAATGAATTGCGTATTTGAATGGCCCATGTTAGAATGAATAATGAAAAGAATATAGCAGCATATCATTAGATATAGAAAATACCTTAAGCATGTTAATTGGTTTTTTGTATATATATTTTTTGTTCTAATGAGACTGGCATGATAAACAAATACATTCATTTGGTATATCTTCATGACGAATTATTGGAAGGACAACTGAAGTACATATGCCGATTAATTGGTATCATTAGATCGTACTCTAAAATGTCAAATATATTAAATGTGCCCATTAAACATATCAATATTCCCAAAAACGTGAATAGGAAAACGCCATTTCAGCATGCTAAAACTCATACACCCATTATTATTATTTTTTTTTTTTGGTTTCATTTGATCCTGTTTTCAATATGATCGATGTAATGAAATCATCTTAAAATTAAGTCAAATGACTAAATATAACTGATAATTTTAACCTAATTTGCAATTGTCAGTTTAAGCACGTATATTTGTCTAGGTTCTAGTTACAACAAAATAAAGTACCTTAATAAGGTATGAAGATGTATATACCTTTACCCACATTCTCAAGTATTATGTCTGTAGACATGATATATGTCGTTGTAGCGTCAGTATATGTTGGAATTGATGAAGATGTGAGTGAAGGTGAGATGCTAGGTGTCAAAGTCTGCCCCCTTGTTACCTGTGAAGTTGCAGAGGTCACGGCTGTTATGTAAACACGGAAGATACAAAGAGACACAATTTATTGATTTATCGATTTCAAACTTGAGAATATAATTTTTCTTAAAGTTTGTAAACGTTACTAAAAATTTACATTATGTACGACATGATAATCGTTTTCTTTTTCTTCAGCTTTTTTTCAATGGGTTCCTTTTGATCGACTTGGAAATTTCATTAAAAGGTCTAATTCCGCGTTTTTCTTTAAATTACTCTCTCTTGTGTTTAGTATACGGTTAGTAACGGATCTATATAGGATGTTTTGTTTTTAGAGAGTTCATATATTTCCGAAAATTTATGAACCAAAATTTTCGTTATTCCGATGATTTGTGATGTCGAAAAGGAAGTATTATTCATTCGGAAAATAAAAGATGGTTCGAAGTTCCGAAAAAGGGTTCATAATTCTAAGAAAAATGAAATAGAACACTATTGAGCTTTACTTGAATTTACCAAATTTGTATCCCTATTAAATATTTTGAAATGAACAGTATAGGAATAAACTTTTTTTTCGGAATTAAGAACATACAGAAGACTGATCCCTTTATAACGCAGCGATTGACCTAGCGGACAAAAAAGCATTATAACCGCCCTAGCCATATCCCATGTATATGGTACGTATTACCCGTTGTTGTAGTTAATGGCCCGAATTCACAAAGCAAGGTTTGAGCTCAGACCAAGGTTTGAGCTCAAACCTCCTTTTGTTTCGCCAAACCTCCTTTTGTTCTTTACAAACCAGGTTTGTAAAAAACGCGTAAAACGCGTCATATGACGTACGAAAACCAAGGTTTGTCGACAAACCTCCTTTGTGAATTCGGGCCAATATGTCTGTTACTTTGATATCATCCACTCCGATGTTGGTTCGATCAGACCCTCGGACAGCGGTGAAAGAAATCTATGTACAAAATCATGAATCGGACGGTGAAGGATTAAACATAATACGTGAAAATTAAAAAAATAATGTGAGCAGTAATGTGAATTTTCCAACGAAATGCTGCATCGGAATTTCGACCTTATTCGAAAGCAGATAACCAGTAAACTAGTTTAACTCATTTACACTGCAGCCCTCTTATGTCATGTCTATCTAATTCATATCAATTATGCATTAAGCTTGTTCTTATCTTTTTCCTTCTAAATATGCACTGCATTAAAATAAATGTATACATTTCACATGAATTCCTATGAATATGAATGTTTAGAAATCAATGAATTAGAAATAAAAATCAATCGAAAGTTAACAAGAGTTTAGAAAGTGTCAAATGGCTTCGAAAATTGGTGTGCATTGTGAGATAATTATGTTTTAATGGGTGCTGTCGTTATAAGCCTTTTGTTTATTTCTAAAAATATTGACATGGCACTATGGGATCTCTTATGGGATTATACAGAAGATATTCAAATGTCTCCATCAAGCAATAGACGATAATGTAGCCTCGTTTTGAAATGTGAGAACAAGAACAAGCCATTCACAAGTTCTTTAATACGAACATGATTTCTATTGGCGTTCCGATAAGGTGCTGTTTTCCCTGATTTGATTTCTTGAAAGTCTTTCCGATCATGTTACGCATACCTTCACTGGGTTTGACCCACAGGTGAATTCGATTTCTCTGAAAGACCAGTCGGATTGACGGTTGCCTAATGTTAGGATTGGATCCTTATCCTCACACGTTGTGACTGTAAGATATCCCATGACTGATAATATCGTATGTGTAGGAGAAGAAACGGAATAAGAGTGCACAATGTCCAGAACTCGGATACGATGCAGATGGAAGAATAAAAGTGGCAAACGTTCCAGAATCGTAATACGTCTCATCTACTCGGTTAATAGCTGATCTGTAGAAACGGTTTCCATCTGTTGAATATGATAGATGCAAATTGTTGATCAAAATCTAGGACTTGGGCATTCTTTGTTGTTAATTATAATTGTTAATATTATTGTTAATAATTAATTCACTTTAAATAGATAACACCGATTTCAATCACTTTTTCTCAACCGATTCGCTGGTCATTGCTATAGTTAAAGACCAGGTTGTGTCAGATGTCACCAGCTTGAGGCTGCCCTAGAGAGTAGCGAAGGAGTGTTATATAATTTTTGGATACTGAATCTTTGCATTTTAGAGGACTAGAAAGCTTGTTTATTGCTGAATAATAATACAAAAATTGTGTACACGCAAATAGTATTTTCTTTCAGTATCGGTCTTGTAGGGGAGGGGGGGGGGGGGGGGGGGGGGGTGATGAACCTGTCCTAATCCGCTTCCGGTGCCTCTAGAGTCCGTCTGTCCAAGAATTTGTTTCCGTACATGTGGAAAATTCATGGTTCTTTCTATTAATAGTATACGATTTGGTGAGATATAGCCACTTTGTGAAAGGGTAAGAAATAAGGGTGGGAAATCCACACTTGAGAATTATTCATTCTGGCTAATATCACCAAGTGTTTAATGATGTTGCAATATAGACAAATTTACAACTTATGGAAGAACAGGCTTTGCTCTCTGTTTCTGTTGGTATGTGAAATCATAACTTAATGATTGAGAGAGAAAGCCAGTTTAGCCCGTTGACCAATGAATCACTCAAATTTCCTTAGGTTTTATACATTCAGTTCAGTTTCAGTTTTCAGTTTCAAGTTTTATTTCTGCATTTTCCATAAACAATAACAAAAATAACAATGAATACATTTTAGCAATAATGATAAGTAATACAAGTAGTAATTCACAAATAAATAAATATAAATAATCAATAGTACAATTAATCGTATTTGAAAAGAAAGAAAAGGGGGAGAATGCAGAAGACCGATATCGTAAGCAGAGCTTGAAATGATACCGGCCTTACATGAATGACCCGTTTCCAGTGGGCAATATATTAAATTTAAAACTTACCAATAAGTAATACCCTATGAAGTACTGTAATTTTTCATTCAGTTAAATTGAAACAAATGTTGTTTGAGCCAGTTAAATAATATCTATCGTTAATTAAGTGTGATTTATAGATTGACTGAAAGATATATTATAATTTCATCGCAGTCGGTGGTTGAAATGAAAAAGATTTTTGCAAAAAGAAAATGCAAACAATTAAATTTCAACACTTGAAAATAATTATTAAGGCAAAACATAAATATGAGAAATACATTCATATAATTTGTGGTAGGTCCCTTACCGTTGGCTGGAATAAACCAATATGAATCGTCTGCGGAGCTTTGGGAAATATTACACTCATCATCTTGGAAAGTGCAAATCCAAGCTGTAAATAGAAAAATTATTTGGTTTCATTAGGAATTGCTTGACAGAATGAAGATTGTATCATCTTTTTTTTTCATAAAAAAAATATATATGACAGGTGCTGTGGTGTAGTGGTTCATTCATTTGACTGTCAATCCAAGGGTTGATGGTTCGAATCTCAACTCGGACCTAATGTTTTTTAGTTTTAAGAATACAGGATTGATGAATGTCCTTTTTAAATTGTTATTATCATTACAGTCAGTATCATGTACCCTGTGGTGAAACGTATTATTCTAATTGATAGCTCCATTGGATTATATAGGGCTAGGCTTGAGACAAACAAGACGTTCTATAATACTGACTTATTTTCGTCAATGTCTATATATTATCATCAACTTGACATTGTATACTTTCCGTTACCCTTAGACGTTTATATTTCTTTCCCTTTTGAATGAGCCTCTGTGAAAGAGGGACCAGCTTCATTATGAGAACATAATCTAAAATCGAAATAGAATAGCCGTATTTCGTAATAAGAATGCATAATTTCGCTCATGCGAATGTCCTTTCAAATGCATCTGTTAATACTTCTGAATAAAACAAATTTTCCACACTCATCTTTCACACTCTCGGATTCATCAACTGTCGGGCCGTTTTGTTCCCCAATCATGCCAATAGGTAATGTTATGCACATATGCTTTTATAAAGCGCCTCGATACAAATTATTTCACCCGTTACGAATAAATTAGTTTTCGCGAGGTAGGACAAACATCATGACTTCCCCTACTTAAAATCACCTAATATATGCAATTTGTATTCTGACTATTGAAATGCAATTATTCCTAACAACAGGCTAATGAAATATTTCATATTGAGGCAATGAAGTTTAAATTTGGTCACATTTCAAAAATGGCCTATTGTATAATATTATCCCTGTCACAGAGAAGAGGAATGTGTATATACAAATCTGTTATACCTCTCACACCAATCTTTAAAAGATAATAAATACATTCAGGGTACTTACGTTCAGGCTGTGCCTTGGCACAATTCAATAAAAGTAGCGAAACAGAGATTGCATAGTAAATCTCCATTTCACTTCCTCAATCAAAAGTGTAAATGAAAGTAAAACAAAAACAATCAATTCCAATAATTTGTCGATGTCAATCCCTTTCTCCAGGAATGTAGGTCCACGGGATACTTTTGATATCGTGCTCAAGTATGCAGTTGTGGTGACGTTTTAATTCGAATATTGACTTTGAGGTGATGATGTTAATGAATATTGGTAAGTATGATCCTTTCTCGTTGCAAATCCGGTAAGCAAGGAAACAAATATTAGATGAATTTCATATGTGGATAAAAGGCTTATCTTGATCAAACAGCTTCCACTATCCGAAGCACATGCACTTCCTCGTCTGCAACCGCGCATGATCAGAAAATATAGATATGGCTTCATCCTGCTTCATCCACTCAAGAGTGATAAAAGTGTTAAGGTTTCGGATCGATTCAAATGAAAACATTGAAATGAAAACCAAATGTAAAATCATGTACGAGCTAGGAAGCCTTTCATTTGTATCCTTTTTCAGTTCGGTCATCGAGTTTGCTGACATTATCTGACTCCCCCGCTCACAAGTATTTGTTTATTTATTTCAAGATATATCCAGTTTAAAACATGATCAACAAGGGCTGTTTTTCATCAAAATTATTCATGCAACAAAACTACAAAAATATCATAAATGGACGGTTTAAAAGTGTATCAAAAATTACGTATGTTGATACCCAAAGGTGAAGAGAAGGATAGGGAGAGAGAGACAAACACTTGGAAAGAGAGAGAGAGAGAGAGAGAGAGAGAGAGAGAGATGAAGAAAGAAATAGAGGGAGAGAGAGAGAGAGGAAGAAATAGAGAAAGATATAGACAGAGATAGATAAAGTGATAGAGATTTAAAAAAAATAGAAATAGAGGGAGAGAGAGAGAGAGAGAGAGAGAATGAGTGAGAGAGAATGAGAGAGGGAGAAAATGAGAGAGAGAGAGAAAGAGTGAGAGAGAGAGAGAGAGAGAGAGAGAGAATGAGAGAGAAAGAGAGAGATAAAGAGAGGGGGAAGGGAAATGAAATACAGGAAGAGAGAAAAGAGGTTTCAATTTGTAACAAATCCAATTTTCATTAAGGGGAGTCAGCGAGGTCTGTGCATTGGTCTCGCATTTGCATTATATTGAGTTATACAAAGGTTTCTATTAATGTTATTCTAAAACACTTTTTGAAATAAAAATGATTTTTACATCTATTTGAAATTTGACTGAAAAAAAGAAAAAATAGATTTGCACGAAAAGCCAAGCATTAAACAGAATATTTGCAATTTATCAGGTTATTTACATTTGATATGAATATCATATCCTGCTTAATAGTTCCCACTTAATAACAGCCCTTTGGATGGAAAGTCACTTTAACTATAACCGGAAAATACATCACCAGGAAATGTTTTGACTGCAGCTAACCTCAATCATTTTGTATTTTTAAGGTAGTTTCCTCATTTGAATAGTAGCCCAGTATTTGCAACTGAACGAATTGCTAGCAGCAGAATTGAGATGTGAGATAGTAAATTGATGATAATGGTGATGACGATGATGCTGATGATAATAATAATCATAATAATAATATTAATGAAACTAATAATGATAAGAAAAATATAAATGAGAGGAATATTAACATCACCAACGAGATTGGACAGATACACCTTGCTCATCCCCCCATAATTTCCAAAAATTTAATAATCATATCAATTTTATTTTATGACACAATATCGTATTCAACAAACATGCATGTACACACACTCGCATCCGCATTCATTGATATACACACACAGCGTCCGAACACGCACTTTATATACACACCCACACACCCACACACACAAACACTCTCACACATTACCTTTCTCCTTCTCTCTCTCTCTCTCTCTCTCTCTCTCTCTCATACGCACCAACAGTATATAGCTGTTGGCTATTCCGCTTTTACCTATTCATTCCCGCTAGATATTTACAAACGCGACGCTGTCACGAGTTTTCCAACCTTTTCCAAATTATTAGTAACCATATTATATATATTGGAGAATCACAAACCTATTACATTAAACTTATACCAATCCCCATTTGGAGGGTACTATACCTATAGATTACTATTAAAGTCTTCGTGATATTGTCATCGTATAAATTGCCCAGAAATCAAACCTTAAGGCGCCCTCATTGTCCTTGATCGAGATAAAAGGAGAGCTTATTTCTTATAGGATCATGTTTTACTCTTAATGCCTGTTCATGTTTCTGATATTTTTCGTTTTATTTTGTTTGTTTGTTTGTCTGTCTGTTTGTTATTGCTTTGTTTTGTTCGTTATTCATAGTTTTGTGTTTGTTTGGCTGTACATGATATTTATTAATTCAGCAAAGAGCTTCCTTTGGCATGTTGGTCACATACATCCTAAAATAGCACTAACGCTTACCCCCCTCTCTCCCCTCTCTCTCTATCCCATTTTCTCGCTTCGTTCGCCTCTCCCGCCCATGTTTGATTTGATTTTGATTTGATTTGCTTTTTTAGTTTCTGCATCTGCTTTTTTTCATCATACATTTTCATGAACATAATATTGTTTGATACAATATTTTAAGTGTACATAATTTTATACAAATAAGCGAATCTAAACAAGTTTATTGAATGCATAATTGACATACATTAGATGCAGGAGGGCTACAGAAATAAGCATAGAAGCTTGACGTGCCCGCAGCCCTCAACTTAGATACAACAATAACAATTAAAAATAGAAAAGAGTGACTTGCAGAGGAGAAAAGGAAAGGGAAGAGAATGAGCGTTGGTAATAATACAATAAATCTCGTATTAAACCAATATATTCTATCTCCTTGACATAATTATACGCCTATCCATGATGTTTCCTTTCTCATCATATTTATCCCTTCTCTAGCTTTCCCTTTATCCCAATCTCTCTCCTTCCGTTTTTTTTTAAATCTCTTATAGTCATGCCTCTGAGTATTTTATTTCACCTCGTTCAAAGCAAGCCCCGAAAAAATATTTTCACATTCGCTATACTCCGACAACTCCCTCTTGCATGGTATTTTCTAATTCCATACCACGTCACACCTACTTTGGGGATCTTCATTTGTAAGGGCTTTAACAAATTCTAGGAAAAATGATTCTCGATTCCAATCCCTTGGTCCGTCATTCAAGCAGGGGTAAGTATGCCCATGTGAGTATCTATCTCATGAGATTATTGAATTTAGGAGCCCGCAAGGCATAGTTGTTCTGGGTATAGTATATCTAAATTGATTTTCACACCAGAGACATAAAACCGTTCTCTCTGACATTCCGACTTGGATGATGGACATGTAAACAAACAGGAAAAGAGAAAACAAACAAACAAAATTTAAGAAAAGAAACTTTAAAAAAAATATATTAGATAAGTTTTTAATTGTTGAGGCCCAGTTCTTTTCAAAGATCGCAATGAAGGAGGTGAAAGAAGCTAAGCTGAGTAGAACATGTGATTTTTTTCTAAATGAAATCAAAAAGTATAAGCATTCCTCAATGCCACGAATGGAACGAAATTATTGAGTAGAGCATGCTAAATCTTTTAATTTTAAAAGTAAATCCATTACTGTATAAACATTGCTAACAACCACGAAAAAAATATTCTATTGGCAAGGCCAAGTTGTCTCTGATGTAAGGGTGTTCAATCATAATACTTGTCAAATTGTTTTTGAATGTCGATTACATAAATTGATTGAAGAGCTTGAAAAGGAAACCAAATATGGCATTGTTTTCACATTTCTGTTATGATAGATTACCGGCAGTATGATGCCCTAAATATAAATTACCCTTTAATCCACATCTGTCACGTACACCCATTCGTCATACGAGCGGTAATGATGCTGAATTTCTTACAGCAAACAGTGTTGATTTTGGCGGGAAGAGCATTAATCACTGCCATCACATACATCTGCATGTCGCCCGCAGGGTATGATGCTACGCGCACTCGTAGTAGATTGAACCAATAAAATTAATGGTAGTTCATGAGAAAGAATTTGTCAAAATTAAAATCCTCGATTACAAGCGTGGTTTACAAGAAGATTGGACTGAAATCTATAATTTAAGGTATACATAATTATGACAGGATTAAAAGGAAGACTACCCCTTTCATATAACACCACATTTGTGATCATGGCGATGATCGACATTGTAATGATAGAGCTACAACAAGTTAAATTAGCCATGTCTAAATCGATCTACAGGTAGTAGCTTGTTTAACTGATCAACAATGAAATCAATGTTCAATTAGTGAACATGTTTTTGTATGCATTTAATTATCTGTCTTTAGATGCTGTTGTCTTGTTTAATATGAAATGTTAAACCAATGAGCATGAGGAGATAGACCATTTAACTGAATACCAAATATGTTTTCTCTTTTTTTCTGTTTAGAATAATACTGACGTGCAAGTTAGGCCAGTAGTCATTGTCAGTTCCCATTCTTGTATCATAGCGCATAATACTTAGTCTCTATACGCTTACAAAGAGCTTCAGAAATTATTACCCTAGCTTCACCCTAAATAGAATGAACTTCAGTGTATCTGTACAAATTACTTTTGCCCTGCATTAATTATCTAAAGCCATTTGTATTAATTAATTCATGAAAATATCATAGCATAAATTCCTTTTATTTATAATGCAAAAAATTTACCATAACCCGTTCATAAATTTAAATAATTTGGCTTACTTCAAAAAAAAAAGAGGAAATGTATAAATAGAGACGCTTTTATATTAAACATTCTGTCTTATTTTGTCTACTATTCTCCTCCTTCTTCTCTCTCTCTCTCTCTCTATCTCTCTCTCTCATACACACACACGAACACGCACACGCACACACACACACACACACACACAAACAAAAATCCCGTTTTCAATTTTCTTTCAGGCCTCACATAATTATACCTTTGATATATTTGTATACATGTTAATGCGAAAGGTTTACACCTTTTTGATCGATAATAACTCAGAATATAAAATGGTATCACTGTGAACTTTGCTCATTGCAAATTCATTGCTCATAGCAAAGTCGTAAAGACTAAACTTTATTTGAGTAAGTTTTATGAAATTTCTGAAGATTTTGCCCTTATTCCCTTTGATTGCCTTTGATTATGGATGTCAATTGCAAACAAAAGTAAGGCCATGACACGTGTGTGCATCATTAATATAGCAAGTATTTGCACATAAAAGTGTTGCAACATATTCCACGTAGGAAATATTTATGGATGAATTAAAAATGATTTAATATAGGGGCACGAGAGGTGAAAGAAAAGATAAGAGAAAGAGAGAGAGAGAGAGAAAAAGAGGGAGAGAGAGAGAGAGCGAGAGAGAGAGAGAGAGAGAGAGGGGGGGGGGGGGGGGGGGGAGAGATCGAGAGAGAGAGAGAGAAAGAGAAAGTAAGAAGGTAGGTGGAAAAGCAACACGCAACGAAGATGATACACACACCCATCCCTATTAAAGGTAAAGACCAGTATTGGAAACGCCCCAATTTCAAAAAATGAAATGGAAGCTCTCATTACCAATCATGTGAAAGAATATGTTTTGACTAATACATGGTGATAAAAAAATTTGCCGGGAAACCGCCTACTAATTCATATATTTGGTAAATTTGTTTCTCTCGTAGTCTGTGAGAGATATAGGGTAGTCCCATATACATCTTTCTGTGTATAGTGCTTGTAACTTTACGAAGAATGGGCCAAATTTCTTATCATTTTGATGATTCCAGAACCTTGCAGATGCTAAATGCTAGATGGTCAACCTTTTCTGATCGATTCCACAACGTTTCTTTCACAATGCAATCGCATGACCATAACTGGTCTTTACCTTTAAACTCAACATAGCCTATTTTGCTCTCTCACATTCACTCAATATTTGCCCCCCCCCCCCCTTGACACCAGTAGGCCAACCTTCTCCATCAATAACAGGACCCACACTACACCACGATACTAAGTCTGATGACGTCACTACGATTAGGAGCCAAGGAAGCATGAAATCCCTTGAAAAGTTGATTTAAAAAAATCCTTTGTCTATTCAGATCCTCAGTCAAAATATGTTTCAATGTATATCAAATGCTGTATTGTGTGAGGTTGGCTTTAGAGAAGTTGAAAAACAGTAAATATCGCTATCTGTTTATGCATACATTATCTGCATGTAAAAGAAAAAGGGAGAACGCAATGGACATGAACCGAACATTGAACATGTACATGAACCCGTAGAGGGAGCTGTGCAAGGAACTGAATCAGAGCCATCTATACACATAGTTTGGCCAACTCGCTTTCACTTGGTCACATCATGGCGTATATTTTTTTGATTTGTGGTTACTCAACAATGCAGTACTCACCAAATTGTGCCGAACTCGAACCGAGTCTCCTGAACTCTCCTAGTCTATGGCTGTGAACTAAATAAATTTTACAGAATTTGGGGGTGCATGGCTCGATAAATTACTTAGTTTTCTTGAAAATCTTTGCGGTCGTGTTATCAGGAATTGATATTGCAAAAATTTCTTTTCCAATGAAGGCAAATATACCTAAACCAAACTGTTAGAGGTCTCTGGATGGGGTTTGACGTTATTTGTCCGGACGCCGAACAAAAACAAAACCGTCACATTTTCCTTTGGATTCGACGAAAGGTACGGCAGTACAAATCCCTAACCATAATCAATATTGTCTAACATAATTCTTAAAAGATTTATGAAAATATTGAATGTAAGCTTCTACAAATTACTGTTTCAAATCAACTGTCTAGGTATACAGTAATGTATACCTAGACAGTTGATTTGAAACAGTAATTTGTAGAAGCTTACATTCAATTCCTTTTCAGCATTTACTCTATATCATTTTAAAAATGATATAGAGTAAATGCTGAAAAGGAATTTAGAAATTTGAGGAGTTGGCGCCGATCGCAAAGTCGAGAATAGCGACTGTGCGTGTGTGTGTATGCGTGTGTGCGCGTGTGTGTTTGAAATTTGTTGCAATACATCAAGATGTTGCATATTAACAAGATATTTTACCTCGTTGTTGTTGTCTGAAAAGTTTAAAATCTGTGGATCCTTTGACTAAAAATCACTTTTTCACATTTCCGAATGTGAACGTTATCCCTGGTTCCATACGACTCTACATACGACTCTACATGTATAACTTCGTAGAGGAGCTGCTGTTGTGAAGAATCTGACACTCATGAAACGCCCCACCCCCAAATTGACACTTCTTATTGAGCTAAAAAGCCAGCCTACCATAAAGAAACAAGAGCGTGGGCTCAAACACTCAAACACGCTTGGGCTCCATATACCACAGCGCCCTCAGGTGGTAATAAAGTTCTTTCCGTATCCTATTCTCTTAAAGGGATAGTTGAGTTCTGTTGCAGAGGGCGCTACACAAAATATTTTTTTTGTGAGATAATGAAAAACAGAGTGTCAAATTTGAAAGAACATAATATTTAAATTACAAAATCATCTTTGTTTGATCGAAATCGGTTCAGAGACGGCTGAAATATAACGATTTCGAAACAATATTGTGAAAAATTTGAAAAAAAACCGTTGAAAAAAAACGAAACGCCTTTTACGTCATATTTAATTAAATAATTAAGTAACGGTCACCGTGTTTTTTTTTTAAAGAGGAGCTGAATTGGCATGATCGTATTGGCTAAATTTCACACATTTTGGGGTCTAAAATTACCTTCATAGCAATTTTAGGTTCTACAAGGGCACTATAAAATGTCAAAGATAAGAATAAGACCAATAACCATGCACTTTGATGGCATTTGCGGTCTGAAAAAAGAACTCAACTATCCCTTTAAGACTTTTAAAGAAAAAGAGAAGAATGAATGAATGAATCGATGAATGAAAGGAAAGAATAAAGAATGAAAGAAATTAGAATTGGGACATTCGTTTCCCAACTTTAGCTTCTTATGCTGAAAACAAAAAGATCTTTGGTGTCCCCTCCCCCACTCTTTTCCAGTTGCTGACTTGAGGGCTACCTATTGCTTTTTTCGGTGGGGATGGGGAGTTCACAGTTGTGATGGTTATTTTTTTGTACCTGACTGCTAAGAAAGCATAAATGCTTGTCAGTAAGCAACCAGACGGCGGACCGCTTTAGGTCCTCTCCGAAGGACCTGGTAGTGAGGATTAATGCCTTATTAGCGCATCGTCTTGGTTTCGAACCCGGGTCACCGGATTACGAGACCACTGCTCTACCGACTGACCTATCGCGCTCGACTGTTGATTATAAGAAGCTGGCTTTTAATACAATGAAATATCCTTTGAAAATACATTTTTCCAGAAAATGCTGCACAGTTGTAGGAATAGGCCAGAAATTCCATAATCATAATTATCAGAATAAAATTCTGATTTTGGTCATGGTGTGATAACAGAATGTCATATCTCCAGCTATCAACGAATTTGCTGTTGATATATATATTTGCTTTCCCAGGAGTTAACTCAACCCGGCCTCATTCACGCGAGGTTTACATTACTCCTTAGCTCTCTTACTTAATACTCAGCAAATACACAGTGGTAAAGTAAATCAGGCATCGATGACGAGTGGTCAATTTACTTTAGCTCCCAATAAAAGCCAACCTTTGACTCTTCTTTGTCATGAACACTTCTTTGTATTCCTGTTTGATATCATGCTTAAGACAGTGTTAGGTTTGTGACAGTCACATGTCAAAGAGGGCACTAGCTGTCGATGAACATGGTGAATCAAGACCAAGTTTTTGTTGTGTGTCCGGGTCAAATTTGTACAAATTTCAGTCCTATCATGATACACGAAAGACTGAGAGATTAGTGAAGAAACTCCTAGGAATGGAAATAAAGGCATGAAATAGGATGTGAGCCATGAAGCAATGGAAAAGATACAGAGATAAAGAGAGGAACGGTGAAAGAAAGAGATAGCATGAGAGAGAGAGAGAGAGAGAGAGAGAGAGAGAGAGAGAGAGAGAGAGAGAGAGAGAGAGAGAGAGAATGAGAGAGAGAGAAGGGGGAGGGGCGCCTTTTGTCAATACGATCAGTGTATATTTTTTATTTCCGTCTTTTTCAATAAATCAGTTTTCTTTCATTATTCTTCTGGGCACCGTTTCTTGCTAAGAGAACAGGGTAATCGGTGACCTACCTCAGTATTTGATCAACAGGAATTATTCACGGCAACCTCATGGTCTGAAATAAACAACGAGTACAAAAGGAAAAGGGTAATGACTGGGGTGCTTATCGCTAGATTCAGTCATTATATAGCACTTGTTTACTTATGGGTGTTAATCCTATAAACTTCTTCAGATTGCATCCAAAGTTTAAAGAGAAATCCAATCTTGATAGCAACCTTCACTAGAGGAAAGCAGAAAAATCAGAGAAAAAGACTGGGGAAAGTTTGAATTAAATCGGACAAAAATGAGAAAGTTAGGAATTGTAGATAGTTGTAATCACTATAGATATATTCCATTCGTTCCGACACACAAAATAAACCATTTTCAATTGTTCAAAGATGTATGACTCAGGAGGGTCTTTTCTCTTCATATTAGAGGACCTAAGGTAATATCCTATCCATAATATAAAGTGAGAAGGGCCTCAAGGGAGAAGGCACTTTGGAGAAAGAAAGAAAGAAACAATTTTGTACCCGACAAACGGGAGAGTTATCCGCGTCTACGTCACAATCCACTTACCAAAACTGCTAATTTGAGATTCGCAGAAATGATAAATTTTTCGAACATTCATTACTTGCTTATTATTGGTCCGATTTATTTCTCTCCATTCACCCTCTCTCTCTCTATCCATTCAGTTTTCTTTTATTTAAGTTGCTGCCTTCATACAAACGAACCTGATACAAATGTTGGATTGCCCTTTTAAAGGCGATGTTATACGTTTAACAGAATCATGAGAATGAAAGAATGATTATGTTTGAGGCGATTGGTCCTCACCTGAAGACCTTTAACTCGAAGGTCATGGTGGATTGAGAATTTGCGTATTATAGTTATGACATTTTTAGAAATAAATGTACTTTTTGGATGGCTATGTTAGAAATATAGAGGGACTGGAGGCTCCTGCCCCTATGATTTTTGAAATAACCAATATTCGGACAACCCCATCTCATATTCGGGGACCAAAGGGGTCTATTCCTAATTTGTATGTTGTATCTAATCTACTTTAAATGACGAAGTTTCAATCATTGTTAGCTCGTGTTGCTAGCTCGTAAAATTTAGAGCTTGGTCATTTTTAGCACATACAACTGTAATGAATTTTAACAAACTTGAGAGCTTACTAGCAGTAACTAGCCAGCATTAATGACGAAGCATTGGGGATCACAGACGTTCTCCTTCTATCTCTGCATGTCTCTGGATATTCAGTGTGTGTTTAATGTGCTGTCTTGCCAGTCAGTCCGATGAAAATACATATGGATTCGATCACCAACTCCCTCTCTTTAATTTTCCCTCAAATACTGCAGTATGTAGGCTCTATAGTACCCTTTCTGTGTATTATCTTCTCGATACGGCACCTAAACTATATTGACATGATGGGGATGGGGTGAAGAGGGGGCAGCCCGTTTTAACTTTCTTGTATTGAAAACTCAGTATCATCTATTACAATTTTTTGTCTTTTGGGAGATGGTGACCCCACCAAACCTCTGCGGATCGGTATCTGGTCGGTGGATTGAAGAGGGAACTCTATGCAAAGGTGACAGAGAGGTTGAACTCAGTTTATCATAAATAAGATTCACTCCTGATAGCTAGAATGGATTGATTTGACCTTATATCTAATTTTAATTGTATAATCTTTTTGTTGTAGTATTGGGGGTAGTCCTCGACAAATCATTTTTGATTTTTGACTTCCCCTTCCACATTAATTTTGCTGATTTATTCTTTTTAAAACATACATTGCTCCATATGGAGTCGTTTTATATATGATGTACATGTTCTATTATTGTATTGTATGCATGTATTTTCCTATGTTTGGCATTTGTGGAGAAATAAATTGAATTTGATTTAATTGAAAAATTGGAAATTCAAGAAAACTTGTATCAAAATATATGGGCTCCAAGGAAATTTATCATGTTAATGTTCTGTCCATGATTTTGCTGGACTTCTGAAAGGGACACCATTACCAAGGCTTATTCTCATTTATATCCGTGTCAAGGGAAATAATAGCTGCTTAGGGCACAGTGGTGTAGCCTAGGTTAAGAAATTGAAGGGGGGGGGGGTATCTGTAATCATTATGTGTGTGTGGGGGGGGGGACACCACTTAATGGATTAAATACAGTTCATCTCATCCAGGGGCGGATCCACGTAGCGATTTTCCGGCCCGCCCCCGCCCCCCAAAACGATAAAAAAATAGGATGATAACGTAAAGTTAACCTTTATAAAACAAAAAAAAAACAAAAGCGCCCCCCCCCCCGCTTTTTCGCCGGCCGGCTGAGACGGCACTAAATTTTGTATTAAGATTTGGCTACCCCCCACCCTTGACGCCGGCTGGATCCTCTACAGGTGTGGATCCCCCGGGGGGGGGGGGGGGGGCTGACGGGTCAACAACAAAAAACAAATGAAACAAAAACAAATCTCACGAATTAGGTCAAAAAAATAAAAATAAAGGTCTCACCCCCCCCCCCCCGCTCAATCACCGGCTGACTGAGTCGGCACAAAATATTTCCTGAAAAATTGGACAAAAATAGTGCCTACTACCCCCCCCCCCCCCCCCCGCTTATTCACCGACGGCTGAGTCGCAACTAATATTTTCTCACGGATTGGGCCCCCTCTCTTCCAGCCGGCTGGATCCGCCACTGATCTCATCGATTAGGGGGTGTATAATGGGGTCGTACCGTCTTGTTTTCACGTTCTCTTCCCTCTCCCAAGTCTTTCTGTCCCGTTCAATTTGATGGGAGCGAATGACACGTGTCGTCCCTCTGTATCTTGCATGGTCATTGGATCAGTGTGTAAAATTCTCTATCAATCTTATATCCCACTATGAAGTCTTAAAGAGGAATTCAATACGCTAAGAATTGCGATTCTTCAACCAAAAATGATATTTAAAACAATAAATAATCGACGAGAAATAGTTACGCGGGCCTTTACGCTACTATCAATGTACTCCAGATATTCGGACTTTTATTTGCCCCGTGCGTCTAATCAACAGCAGTCGTAAAATCACTGCAGATAACCGCGAATTTGTCCGTGTGTGCCAAAAATAACTGCATGTCATCAACCGCTGTTAGAGGCACTCCAACAAAGTTCTGGGTCGGTCATTTAGGGGTTTGGACTTGGTACCCATCGGACCAAACTGTGCTTCATCTGTCTCGGTAACCAGCTGGAATCTGATGACTACAAATTTAGAGAGGTGGATTCGAAACCCTCACAAGAAGGATAGAATAGTAGCCGAATAAATAATTCCATCAATCAATTTGGGAAACTATCAATGGATTGACCGATTTTGTCATCTCTATTTGTGATCCAGTGTTTACCGCCTTTATTTTTCAGCATGGATGATGAAAAGGTAACCTTCTTAGAATTTTGTTTTGAAATGAGATATAAGCTGGACCTAAGGAGATCAAACAGGAATTGAATCAGTTAGTTTGACAGATCCTTCCTATTCCTTCTTATTCAAAATTAATTTTCCTTCCTGTATGGATCAATAAAAAGAAAACCATCATTCAAAAGAAATATTCCATGGAATATTCCAAGAAATATTAAAAAAAAACTGATAGTGTTATGCTTTTATGGCAACCTGTACCATTCCCCGTAAAACGATTTCCAAATAATTATGATGACACAAGTGGGAGTATCCCTTACCTGGAATACCGCTTGCCCAAACTTTCTGCCTTTTAGATATGTTTATCCCATTCGATGCGCTGGGACATCCAGCGTAACAAGTTTACCATTTTTAAAAAGGCCGTTTACTCGGCCATTTATACTGTGATATAGCACCTTAGATCAAATATGGGAATCCATTACATCACATTATCTGGTAGAACATCGAAGTGTTCTGTTACCGTGGTAACATAACTGACATGATAGTGCAGCAGCATAGTGACGATAGACCTGGCGTATAAGATTATTATGTGACACTGTCATTCTCCAGTCAACATTGTCAATACCAACTTCGATTCATGACGCAAATTGTAACCTACAAAACTTTGAGAAACAAATTCGGGAAAGACCATAGGTCAAAGGTCAAAGGTCAAAGGTTAAAGGTTAAAGGAATAGAGGGATGATTCACACCAGGGTGTCAGTCGGATGAAGTGTGAAAGAGGTACCTATGGAGATTAAATGTCACTTTTCATGCATGACGTATCAAGGGAAAATATGTTGGATAATGGGATATTTCATTTGAGGAATTCAGTCATTTAACTTGGAATAAATACTTTTTTTGTGTTCTTTCCTGCGGGAGAGCGGTGTATACATGGGAGGTGTGTGTTCTCTCGCTGCCATAAGCAAATATGAATGAGGAAAAATCTATACAAGATCCCTTGAGGAAACTAATTATTATCAGTATCATTCTGTCTTGAGGACAATATTTAAAACTTGACTTATTTCACCGTCGTTTCGTCACTATGTTTTCTTTCATCAAAATAAATATTCGCATTCATATGACCCTGTGTACAACCCCTTCGTATGCCCCCTCCCCAAGAAAAAAAATTGCAACGGGTGTACATTATGCATTATACATTATGTAGATCTTTAATCTCATCACCGTTTATGTCTCTAAACAGCACTTTGCTTAACCTCCTGGTAATTTTTTCCACTCGGAATCATTTTCTTAGT
The DNA here is from genome assembly GCF_000002235.5 of Strongylocentrotus purpuratus. Classification (NCBI taxonomy): domain Eukaryota; kingdom Metazoa; phylum Echinodermata; class Echinoidea; order Camarodonta; family Strongylocentrotidae; genus Strongylocentrotus; species Strongylocentrotus purpuratus. The sequence continues at coordinate 3,843,064 of NW_022145598.1, read as the reverse complement.
AATCCTTTATTTTATCGGTCAGCGACCGGCTGGAGCGACATCTTCTTATCCCGTAATCCACATACATCTATAGACATTATAAATGATTAAATGGTTATCAGAAGCAACATTAATTGTGTGTAACATCCTTCAGCTTTTTCGGTTTTATCTACTGAATGTTATAAGCTCCTCTAAAAACCTTGGCATCACACATTTGCCTTGTCTTGACGGACATTCACCCCATAATAATATGAAGGAGATGCATATAATTCTTGGTAGCTATTTTGTTATATCTTTAAAGAACAGGCTAATTAAAGTATAAATGTATTGCGAGCTTTATCTTCTGGCCATTCTTATGTTAAAAATAGCATACTAGCAGTAGCTGATATGTTCTGACATGCTATTCTGATTAATACTACTGAGCTGTAATCATTTATACCAAAACGCTTTTTCATTTTTGTCTTTATCAGACATCATTTGAGACGGTGGCTGTGACATTAATAATAATCCGTTTTTTATATAGCGCTCAATACACCGATCCAACGATGTGCCTAAGCGCTTTACAGATATATTATTACCCCGGTCATCGGATTCAGGCTTACCCGCACACAATTTATAATCTTAGCTTGTCTCATTCTACAATATATGTGTGTATGTGCGCGTGTGTAATCGGGTAATTACAGCTTGGGGACCGACCTTTAAATTCACCATTCGAAAGACGTGACTCAGTTTCGAACCGTGGTCTGACGACGCAAGTGAGCGTACCACTAAACCAACTCACATCTTACACATATCAGATGGTCTCAAGCATAAATGTCCGCAAACGCAAGCTTCTTTGCATTGTCAGTAATATTTATCAAATCGGGTCATGGCACGCATTCTAGTTATTTACGATCAAAGATTGAATTCATACATCATATAACGAGCTCCTTCACAATCCTGCTGATGATGATGGTACTTCTAATCGTCTCAATTGACATAGTCTTATCTCATTATCCACTTAACGGCTTTAAGTATGCACTCCCTTTGTGATAAGACAATTAAATAACGCCCTCATTCAACATTTATAGAAGTTTACCTGCGGTTTATTGTCTCTTTTGTGAAGTAATCACCTCAAAGTTCCAAAATATAAACTATTAAAGTAGATAAGCATATAGGCCTATATGAAGTGGGGTGAAAGATCTGATTTAAGCATTGTGCTACTGGACGTGCTAGACGTTGTACAACTCTATGCGACTTGAAACCATTTAGGGGATAATGTTTGAATTTGCTTCCCTCTAATCTGTGGTATAAGACCCCTACAATATTTATTGATAGAAGGTTACATTTATGTTTTAACAATATTACAGATACATCATAATATGACGTATTATTGTCCTACGATAATTGCTCTGCGTTAAAATTCCTACACTAAACGAATTAATTACTTCGACCTTGGACCAAGCACTATTATACCTACAGCGTGTCCACACACAAAACAATTTATCGCGAAACTCTATAACGATACGTCGTATAAAGAATCATCGTATAAATTCCAGGATGTCCACACACAAGAAACGTCGTCACTAAAGAATCATCGTATAAAATGCCCCCTGTCCACACACAACATTTTCCGTGATTCTTTATAGAGTTTCGCGATAGTGATAAGAGGTCTGGTCTCATTTCGCTCGAGGTCACGTTAAGCCCCGCCCAGTTAGTTACACTAGTTACACTCCCCCAGGGGGTCCCCCTGTCCACACACAACATTTCCGTGATTAGGCGTGATTCTTTATTGAGTTTCAGTTCGAAACGATGCCCAAACCTGCGTTTCGTTAGACTAGTTTCGTTATACGACGTATCGTTAGTGAGCGTCCACACCTACAATTTTGGTCGTAAAACTATCGCGAAACGGTATCACTATCGCGAAACGGTATAGCTAATCATGATTAGTCACGGAAAATGTTGTGTGTGGACAGGGGGCTAATCCTAACCCTAAACCAAACCCTAACCGTTATCTAAAACCGAAAACGAATTTAAAAACATGTTACGACCATCTAACCCTACATCTTTGACGAAATCAAGCAAGGAGCGATTGCCACATGAGCAAAATGTTGGATCACTTATAGACAAGAGATACTTAAGGGGCCAAAGTTCAGAGTATCATTCGAAGTAAACTTCACTTTCTCTCATTAATTTTGTTTCATCTCATTTTTGAAACATGTAAGTATTGCAGCAAGTATGTGCAGAGTAAAGCGAGCACAATTCAAATTTAAAGCATATGGTTAAAAATGTAGTAAGTAATATACTAGTAGTGTACCTAAACCGTAGTTCACGATGACATTAGGATTGTCTTTTCCTACCTGTATTAATAATAATTGTAATAATATTTTTCTTTTATTTAGCGCTTGATATATCGATGATGTCTCTATAAAGCGTTTTACAAATATACTATTACCCCGGTCATCGGACACAATGTGAGCCATTATCCACTCCTTGGGGAGCATTCCAGCAACACATCATTTTATAGACGCTCACAATGCTGAGCTAACTACATTAACTTCGCATCCTACCGGGTACCCGTTTAACACCTGGGTGGAGGGTGGCAAAATGTAGATTATCGTCTTGCCAAAGGACGTTACTGCCGGGCTGGGATTTGAACCCCGTACCTTGTGATCTGCAGTCGGTAGACTTATCTTCTAGACCACAACACCTCTAAAAAGCCCGACATCACGCGTGAATGCTGGAACGATTAAAAATGTTATTTGATAGATGATTATTGAAACCTGTCCCATTTGCGTGGTTTTGGCATGGTAGAGCAGTTTGGCCGTTTAAAGGGATAGTTGAGTTCTGTTGCAGAGGGTGTTACACAAAATATTTTTTTGTGAGATAATGAAAAACTGAGTGTCAAATTCGAAAAAACATACTATTTAAATGACAAAATCATCTTTGTTTGATCAAAATCGGTTCAGAGACGGCGGAAATATAACTATTTCTACGGTGTACCACAAATATTAGATATTTTGAAAAATTTGAAAAAACCGTTGAAAAAAACGAAATAACGCATTTTACGTCGTATTTCAGCCAATGCCGATGTTGGCTTTTTTGTTGTCATTTTCGTGTTGCTTATATTACCCACAATTAGCCGGCTCATGTATTGTAATTTTTAATTAAAAAATTAATTAACGGTCACCGTGTTTTTTTTAAAAAGTGGAGCTGAATTGGTATGATCGTATTGGCTAAATTTCACACATTTTGGGATCTAAAATGGGTAACCCGACACATGCTCCGCCGACGATTGCTCCGCCGACATTTACTCCGCAAAACGCGACAATTGCTCCGCGACATTTGCTCCGCGACATTTGCTTCGCCGACAATTGCTCCGCCGACATTTGCTCCGCCGACATATGCTACGCCGAAATTTGCTCCGCCGACATTTGCTCCGCCGACAATTGCTCTGCAAAACGCGACAATTGCTCCGGTGACAAATGCTCCTCGAACGACAGTTGCTCCGCCGACATTTGCTCCGCCGACAATTGCTCCGCCGACAATTGCTCCGCAAAACGCGATAATTGCTCCGGTAACATTTGCTCCGCCGACAATTGCTCCGCCAACAATTGCTCCGCCGACATTTGCTCCGCCTGAAGCGACACTTGCTCCGGTGACAATGTTGATGATAATAATAATAACTAGATTTGTAATACTTGTTTTGAACAAGTATAGGTGGGCTGGTCTAACTAAAATTTGAGACAAAATAAAGGGCAAATTTAAGATAGCTTATTGTCTCAGCTACAACATACTCGAAGTTCAGCGTAAACGAAGCTAAAACGACGGAGATATTGCTCGCGAAAGACGGGAATGTAAAATCCAGTTTTGAAAAAAGTCATGTCCCATAGAGAATACACGCAAAAAGTGAAAAATTGATATTCCTCCTTTAATCGCAAAAATACGCCATGATGCTTTTGTCAAAATGAAAAATTGTGAAGGCTGCATTCGTAGAAGATTGTCCCAGCTAGAACATATCAAAATTTGGAAGAAAATTGATCAATATTTACAGAGGTACAATCAATTTTCAAAAAACATGCTGACGTCATAATATGCAAATTGAAATTATGAGTTCGGAGGCCATTATGATGACGTCGTGAGTTAATTGAGGGTCAAATGAGACATGAAATCATATCTCCGATTCATACTCTATCAACATATGAAAAAAATAGGGGTCACCTTACATTCTAAAGAGCTACAATGGATTTTGTATGGGCATGATTTTTTCCCATATATTTATGCTATGTATTACAAGAGCTCGCACGCACGGACGTGTATCTTAAACGGACGCTCATTCCGCTATTAATGGTCAGAAATATGTTAACAAGGTATCAAAATGCTTAGGAAAATGTGCCAAATATGATGACAAAGAAAAATTGGCGATTCTTTGTTGCAAAATGCCAGAACGCGCGAAAACACGCGCGCATGCGCGTGTGCGAGATTTTTTATAAAATGCTTAAAATGCTTCTAACGAAATTATAAGGTGGTCTGTACGATATATAGCCCACCTAACAATAAAGAATAATAAAGGCGATTTTAACAAAATTATAAGGTGGTCTGTATAAGATACAGCCCACCTGATAATAAAGGCAAATCTAACGAAATTATAAGGTGGTCTGTACGATCTACAGCCCACCTGATAATAAATAAATAAATAAACAAAGGCAATTCTAACGAAATTATAAGGTGGTCTGTACGATATACAGCCCACCTGATAATTACAAAAATAACATTAGTAACACCTCCAACCATAATAATCATTGTTGTCATTATTATTGTGATACTGCTTCTAGTACTACTCCTACTACATGTACTAGGAAGGAGGAGGGGAAGAGGAAGAATCTTATTGTTTTATTTTTTGTATTATCGAGGCATACAAATGCACAGGAGGTAAGAGAGGGAAAAGTAAGGCGACGAAGAGGGAGAGAGAGGGAGAGAGAACGAGAGGGGGTAGCCTATGGCCCGGGTTCAAATTCAGTTTTCTTTAATTTATTTGACCCAGTACTGATGATCATAATTTTATCTACCATGTGATTGCCATGTGAACGCCACACCGAATAGCACTAGCTCAAATTTTGTTATTGTTGTCAAGAACTTATGGGCATGCAGCCAGTAGATTTTCATCATGTGTTTGATCTTGTATTAAAAAAAAGATCAAACACATCATCATAATCTACAGAGTGCAACCAAAAAATTCTTAACAACAATTGAAATTTCTTTCAGGAAGCCTAACACTAAAAGCTGTTTTTGATTCAAAGAGCATCGTAGAGACGATGAACAAATAAGAATAATAATACATTCACTTCTATTTTCCCCGCCAAATAATCCGAACAAAAGAATCAACCGAGGGTAATCAACTGTTAAACGAATTTATCATGAGTCCTTGAAAAATTAATTAATACTGCTTGTCAAATATTATTGAAGAACAGCAAAATCGAACGCGATTGTCGCTACAATTCAGAAATCATTGCTTGCATTGCTTTTCTCGCAAAATTACCGTGAGATATCAAGCTACATAGAACTATGATCAACAAAAAAGATATTGTCTTGAAAACAGAAACATTAGAACTTGAATGAATAAAACATAATGCAAATGAATAAGACTAGAATGAATAGGACACAAGTTCATTTCTACCATTTAAATCATCACGTACCAAATACCTAAGCAAAATTCGAACCAGATGGTAAGCTTAAAGACAATGATTCATGACAATTGTAAATTGTCGTGAGTTTATCGTCTATATAGACGTATTGCAAAAGATAATCAGGATAATAAGGATCAGAATGATACCTCTACTACTAGGCCTACTTCTACATGACTATACTATACTACTGCCATTGTAGAATATGCTGATAATACAGATGATAATAATGATATGATTAACAATTATAACTAGACTTTAATTCGTCACTTTGACGAATTAGGTGATACGTATGCTATTTTTGTATCATGAAAGTGTGTCGATCATGATCTAATGATAATATTCATAAATACGATAATAATGATATTGATGATGATGATTTATTTGTTTTAAATGACGATGACAATGATTAAAAGTGGTATAGCACCCCCTTCAGGTATTCGATAGACAATTGTTATATGATTAATTTACTAAACAAGCTCAAATTGTCGGCGGAGCAATTGTCGGCGGAGCAACTGTCGTTCGAGGAGCATTTGTCACCGGAGCAATTGTCGCGTTTTGCGGAGCGATTGTCGGCGGAGAAAATGTCGGCGGAGCAATTGTCGGCGGAGCAATTGTCGGCGGAGCAAATGTCGGCGGAGCAACTGTCGGCGGAGCAACTGTCGCGGAGCAATTGTCGCGTTTTGCGGAGTAAATGTCGGCGGAGCAATCGTCGGCGGAGCATGTGTCATGGAACCTCTAAAATTACCTTCATAGCAATTTTAGGTTCTAAAAGAGCACTATAAATGTCATAGATAAGAATAAGAGCAATAACCATGCACTTTGAAGGCATTTGCGGTCTGAAAACAGAACTCAACTATCCCTTTAACTTTAGTTACATCAGGAAGTGAAAACAAGATTTGAATTTCCTGGTTATAGAAGTCATTGACAGTGGCAAGTCCAATGTAGATATTTTTAGCCATTCGGTGTCCAATACGTCACCTTGTGTGATATTTGAGCATTGACATCAAGTCTATTAGTTTACTTTACATTCGAACGAGGGGGGGGGGGGGGGCTATTAATTCAGTAGACCCTCCAAAAACAGCATGTATCGTTACATATTGCAGATGCAAAAACCTTCAACATTACATGGAAATATATTTAAAAAGTCCCCAACAGGTGTTTAAAAAAAATGCTTTAAACGCAAACGAGTGGTATGAATCAACCGTATTGAAGTGACCAGCGCTGCGTAAGCTCAACATTGCGCATTATTCTATACACTAATTGTTTAAAATATGGATTTTTAGAAATATTTTGTGCTTTCTTCTTTAAAATAGACTTCGTTAATATCCCAATCATAATTATGGCATAGGCTTTAGGAGTATAATTTTATTAAAATTAATCAGTCAGATTGTTATGACTCTAATTGTACAATGTATTGTGAAATAATATTGAGATGTGATGTGAAGATGCGCAATTCAGCCTTTGGCTGCAAAACTTTGTCAAATAAAACCACGATTGAATTGAATTGAGTTGAAACTGGAAACTTTATCATGAGTTTTGTAAAATATGTGACAGTTGGATCTGGCAATGATGAATGCACTTCGGTAAGGTTGCCAGCGACGGATTTGACCCGCCCCTCAAATGATGCTGGTATTGAAAATATTGTGCTTCTGTATCATAAATAACGTATCTGATTGTTTCAACATTTGTTTAACCTTTTTAACGACAGACCTTTGCTCTCTTTTTTATAGGCCTTCTAAACACGAACATTTTTTTGTGGAACGCGTTATGCATCCATCGAGCTTTAGCTGTCGTAATGAATTAATATCCAGGTCTTTGCTATGACCTGAAACCTCATCGATGGATTATGTGATCAATGGGAAATACATAAATCATTCAAATAGTAATATAGTACAGCGGATAAGCTCCCAATATAATGAAAATTGTGCACTTTTTGAGAAAAGCATGAAACTTCTAGCATAGTTAGTTTAGACCATAAGATTTATTTTCAGATGTGGAGGGAAGTCAGATTTGACCTCTGATGACCCTGAGAGGTCAAATCCAAAATGGCCGCTATTCCTCATGGTCTAATGTACAAACACACTTAACTTTTGAACCAAATAGTCCAGAAAAACATTTAAGGTGTCATTTCCAACTAACTTGGGGATGCCAATTCATTTGGTAACACTTTTGAGATCGCTTGAACTTAGGGTTTTGCATTTAGGTCAAGGTCATGGTCAAAATTGACTAAAAAATAGCAAGTTTTGAATGGTTACAAAAAGTTTTCCCATTAATTTGTCATTTGTTCTCTCCTATGTTCTCAAATTTCTTTAGGAATTTACGCACCGTAATCCCTTTCAGTGAGTTTATTTCACATTTTGATTTGACCTCTGATGACCCTGAGAGGTCAAATAAAAAAATGGCCGCCAGTCCGCCGCATGGTCTAATAATTGTACAAACACGCTTAACTCATGAACCAAATAGTCCAGAAAAGCGTTTAAGGTGTCATTTTCAACTAACCTGGGGATGCCAATTCATTTTGGTAATAATTTTGAGATCGCCAGAACTCGGGGCTTTGCATTTAGGTCAAGGTCAAGGTCAAAATTGATTAAAACATAGCAAGTTTTGAATAGTTACAAAATGTTTTCCCATTTTTTTGTCCCCTTATGTTCTCAATTTTTTTTAGGAGTGGTTCCCCTGCATAGTCACCCACCTTAATCCCTTTCAGTTAGTTTATTTCACATTTCGATTTGACCTCTGATGACCCTAAGAGGTCAAATAAGAAATGGCGCCAGTCCGCAGCATGGTCTAATAATTGTACAAACACGCTTAACTCTTGAACCAAATAGTCCAGCAAAACGTTTAAGGTGTCATTTCCCACTAACTTTGGGATGCCAATTCAATTGGTAATACTTTTTAGTACACCAGAACTCAGGGCTTTTGCATTAAGTCAAGGTAAAAGTTTTGAATGTTTACAAAAAGTTTTCCCATTTTTTTGTCCCCTTATGTTCTCAAATTTCTTTAGGAGTGGTTTCCCTGCATAGTCTCCATCGTAATCAGTTAGTTTATTTCACTAATTATAGCACCAAACCATTATTTGTCTTGTAACTGACCATTTGCATATAGCATGGTCAGTGGGCAGCTAGCAGCGCTCAAAATACACGGGGGCGGTGGGCGATTTGCCCCCGTGAGCTACATAATCGCCCCCGTCAGGTTGCTCACGGGGGCGATTGCAAAATTAAAAATCGCCCCGGTGGAATTATAAAATAAAGATTATCTTTTCTGTTATAACTTTAACACAATATTGAGTTTCAATTTTCAAACCTTAAACCAATGAAATGGAACTAACATTAGCGTGCAAGATTTCTCGTTTTATGAGTAGGCCTATTATTACCGATTCAGCTCGCAGTGCAGTGCCGCCGTCAGCAGTGGTTATAGGCCTACTGCGCCTTTAGTAGCGGTGCGTGTGCACGCTGCCGCGCCATGTCTGCTGGAGCTGGAGGCGATCGCGCAAGGGCAGAAACATGGTCATGGCCTGGAGAAGTTTTTCGTTGTCAGCAAATAATGAACCTCGACCAGTAAATCAATAGGGACTTTTAGATTTGCACGATGAGAACGTGGACTGCAACGTGTGACCTCCTTTTAAGGCACGGTCAGTGCTTAAAAGGACGTCACATAATGTGACTGCCAGTGCCTTAAAAGGACGTAACACGTCCACGTCCACGTCCACGCAAATCTAAAAGTCCCTTTTGAGGAGAAGAGGAAGACCAAAATGTCGTGGAATGATATGGTAACATGGGCAGATCTACGGGGGGGGGGGGGGGGGGGGTTAGGGGGTTTAACCCCCTCCTCCCACCCCCGGCCCCCTTGTGCTGCCAAGTGAAAATGTGATATTAAAGCGGGGGGGGGGGGGGAGGGGGATGCTGGAGAGGAGGACTACTAATCTATTTAATTTTTTCAGGGGGCGGGGGGAAGTGAAGCGCCGTTTTAGCATGACTTTCTTTTTAACTCTTACTTTCACCTATCTCAGATAATCCTAAGTTTTTGGTTGCTGCTTTATATGTAGTTGATAATGGATGATTAAAATAAAGAGAGAGAGAGAGAGAACCACCATCATTTTGCAATGGTTCAGGGTTCGTGTAATGTACATTTGAAACCATTTCTTAGCGTCTCAACCCTAAAAAAATAGCAAAACTATTTTTGAGGAAAAGCATTATACTGAATTAAATAAAGAATAATAGCTTTATATTGGATCATACTAATACTGATACGGGCTAAAGACAATGTGGTATTTGTATAGAGGTATTCCAAAATGACATTCTGATAATCAACATTTGTTCTGGTATCATAATGTATATACGCATAATACAACTGGTCTTTATGATTTCTTAACGTGACATAGCTTCTTCTCCCTCTGCAAACAAAACAGAAAACAAGGTTATTTAATAAAAGGACCATGCGACAAATAATCATTGTGATTCAAATTGATGCAGGGATTTTTTTTGAATAAGCAATGCTTTTCACCAGAATCTTCTTTGTAAAAACGACTTTTACAAATCTCAGCCATGCAATTCTGCCACTGTGCTGTAAGATCACTTTGAGATTAGGAGAAGTGTATTATGTAATGGGTATTTCAAATTGAATGGAACGTCTCAACTCAGTGAGCATGGCTGAGATTTGTAAAAGTTGCTTTTACAAAGAAGATTTGGGTGAATAGCAGTGCTTATTCAAACAAATATTCGCATCAATTTGAATCACAATCATTATTTGTCGCTTAATCCCTTTTAATGACCTTGTTTTCTTTTTCGTTTGCAAGGGGAGAAGAAGATATGTCACGTTAAAGACATCATAAAGATCAGTATTGTATGCGTATATATTATATACACAGGCCAGTAACAGCTATGTAGCTTGTAAATTTGTAAGAGGGAAAATGCTGATTGAAATGATAATGAAAAAATAGCAAATAATTGAGGAGTATCATAGGTACCAATTCAATGGATATTTGTATAAAAAAAGAGCCCCCGTCAGTAATAAAAGAGCCCCCGTGAGCCTTCTCACGGGGGCTGTTTGTTCTGGCGATCTCTTAGTATTACGTAATGAATTGGCGTCCCCAAGTTAGTTGGAAATAGATTATTTGGTTCAAGTTCACGTTTATACATTAGACCATGTGGACTGGCTGCCATTTTGGATTTGACCTCTCAGGGTCATCAGAGGTCACATCAAACTGTGAAATAAACTAACTGAAAAGGATTAAGGTGGAGGACTCGGCAGGTGAACCATTCCAAAATAAATTTGAGAACAAATGACAAATAAATGAGATTTAACCTTTTGTAACTATTCAAAACTTGCTATTTTTAGTCAATTTTGACATTGACCTTGACCTAAATTCAAAACCCTGAGTTCAGGTGATCTCAAAAGTATTACCAAATGAATTGGCATCCCCAAGTTAGTTGGAAATGACACCTTAAACGTTTTTCTGGTGTATTTGGTTCAAAAGTTAAGCGTGTTTGTACATTAGACCATGCGGACAAGCGGCCATTTTGGATTTGACCTCTCAGGGTCATCAGAGGTCAAATCTGACTTCCCTCCACGTCTGAAAATAAATCTTATGGTGAAAGCAAACTATGCTGGAAGTTTCATGCTTTTCTCAAAAAGTGCACAATTTTCTTGCTAAGCCGCTGCACTAATAATAGGAAGGGGTTTTGAAGCCACACTGCACTACTTATAGCTACTTGCGTGCGCCCTCTTTATAGCAAACAATGCATTATCGGTACCCGTTGGTCCCCATGATTCCCTTTTTCTTTAATATGTTAATTGAGAGCTGATTTGATGAGATAACAACCTGTCAGTGACCTTGCGGGGAGGTCTAATCCCCCTGGCAAAACTTGTGCAGACGGGCTTCAAGAAAATATTTATCAAGAATTATTTTTTTCCTGATATAAAAAATGTAAGATTATAACAAATCAGATGTAACACGACAATGAAATATAAACTAGGAGGAGACCTCCGCATCTTTCCATTTGCTTAATATTACCTCTTGTGCCTCCCTGTTATTCTATTTTTGAAGATGATTTAACATTCACCTAAATCTTTGATCCTACTTTTGCACTTGGTTGTATATTGATGATAATCAAAATGTGTGGATTTTATTTCAAGAAAATTGTTTTGTTTAATCATTTCGATTGCTTTTTTCGACAGGAATTCAGCCATTCATTCTCGAATGCGGCATACGATTCAACGGAGCGAGACTATCCATTACATAAGGTAAACTCGTGAGCATGGGAGCCTCCCTTGCTCACACACCATACCCTCCCCGACTGTTACACCGCCCAACGCGACCCAGTCTCATCCTACCCCTCCCTCATCTACTCTCACCCCATCCAACCCTCCCCCACTCTCAACCATCCGTTCATCATTCAATTTTACTTCACTCCCGTTCACTCTCACCCACCTCACTCCACCCACCCTCATTCACTCTCACCCCACCGCACCCACATCCACTCTCACCCCACTCTCATCCACTCTCACCCAACCCACCCCCATTCTCTCTCACCCTACCCCACCCTCATCCACTCTCTCCCTACCCCACCCTCATTCACTCTCTCCCCACCGCACCTTCATCCACTCTCACCTCGTCCCCACCCCATTCACTCTCACCCACCCTCATCCACTCTCACCCGCCCCCACCCTCATTCACTCCCACCCCACCGCACCCACATCCACTCGCACCCCACCCTCATCCACTCCCACCCAACCCATCCCCATTCACTCTCACCCACCTCACTCCACCCACCCTCATTCACTCTCACCCCACCGCACCTTCATCCACTCTCACCTCGTCCCCACCCCATTCACTCTCACCCACCCTCATCCACTCTCACCCGCCCCCACCCTCATTCACTCCCACCCCACCGCACCCACATCCACTCGTACCCCACCCTCATCCACTCCCACCCAACCCATCCCCATTCACTCTCACCCACCTCACTCCACCCACCCTCATTCACTCTCACCCCACCGCACCCACATCCACTCTCACCCCACCCTCATCCACTCTCACCCAACCCACCCCCATTCACTCTCACCCTACCCCACCCTCATCCACTCTCTCCCTACCCCACCCTCATTCACTCTCTCCCCACCGCACCTTCATCCACTCTCACCTCGTCCCCACCCCATTCACTCTCACCCACCCTCATCCACTCTCACCCCGCCCCCACCCTCATTCACTCCCACCCCACCGCACCCACATCCACTCGTACCCCACCCTCATCCACTCCCACCCAACCCACCCCCATTCACTCTCACCACCCTCATCCACTCTCACCCCGCCCCACCCTTATTCTCTCTCACCCAACCTACCCTCTCCACTATAACCTCACCCACCCTAATCCGCTCCCACCCCAACCCACCCTCAACCAGTCTAATTTCACCCACCCTAATCCACTCTAACCCCACCCTCATCCAATCTCACCTCATCCCCACCCTCATTCACTCTCACCCTACCTCGTCCACTCTCACCCTACCCTACCCTCAACCACTCTTATCTCACCCCACCCTAAATCCACTCCCACCCCACTCAATCCTAATCCACTATCACCCCCACCATCAAGCTTCACCCCCCCCCATTCCTCTTATCATCATTCTCTACCCTATCGAGGTAGACATATTATTTTTGATCGTTTGACGTACAATTTTATTTTTTATTGTAAAATAATTCCACCAGAGAGTCGATCAATCCATGAGAAAAGTCTTTTCAGCGCCCCTGCTCTCCCTCCATCAATCCTCCATTCCTCTTTCTTTGCCTTATTTGTTCATATGCAAGTATTATTCTATCCTCCTTCTTTCACACCTTACTTCATCACCAAACAGACGCCCACACCATATGACTATTTTAACCTGCATGGCACCACGTACCTTTAACAAAATATAGTCTGGCTCACACAGATTTCATTTAGAATTCGAAAGGCAAATAGAGTACAAGAAATTTGAGGTGCGATTAGTAAACCTTCTCAATTTCAATGTTTAAATAGATGTATGAAATATAAAAAGTCCTTGGAGGTTACGTCTTTTGTTCCTTGTATTTGCAAGTACAAAGGCCAAGTTTTCTTTAAAGAAAAATCAAATGATATAACAAAAAAATCCTACTATCGTGATATCATTGTAAACAAGGGTGGTGCTGCCTTTTGGTTCGGACATATTTACACACCACACGAGCTTAAAGATAAACTCCAGTACTGGTAAAAAAAAAAAAAAAAATTCTCACAGAATCAAACGAAACTTACACTGAATGTGCAAGATTACAAATAAATGACATGTGCCAAACAATTTTGGAAGAAAATGTATACTGGCTGAGTAATGAGCATAGAAAGACAAGGAAATCAAGGTAGTACTAGCCCCGACACCATGTGTGTTGTCCCATATATAGCTTTCTATGTGAGTGCTTGTTACTTTACCAAGACTCGGTCAAATTTATTATGATTTTGATGACTCCAGAACCTTGCAGTGCACACCAATACTTACATGCTACATGATCAAACTGTTTCTGATCCTTTCCACACCTTTTCTTTCACAATGCAATCGCATTACCAGTACTAAAGTTTATCTTTAATCCGTTTGGTCCGTCACTGTGTTCCCTTCACATGTATGGTTAAAGATCGTCTTAAAGGGACTTGGTAACATTGTTCATATAAAAGAAAAGGGTGCTGAGGTAATGACCTCAATGCTACTTGTACAATTGAAGATAATCTGAAAGTTTGAGTGAAAATGGACCATTATTAAAGATAAAAAATGGGAAAAACTGATCTGATCAATTCCCTAATTCTCCCTACTATATTATTACAATATAATTACATTTAAGGTGAATGTAAATTGTCACAAAGCAATGAATTGGCTCTATATACCATTCCAGACATTAAAGTGTTGTAAGATTTTTAAAAGGTTTTCTTATGTCTCATTTTCATGGAAAATCGGTTGGGAGAATTCAAAAATGGTTGGGAAAATTTAGGTGTCACACAGTGACGTCTTCAAAGAAAACCATAAATATCTTTGTGGTTTGAGAATTGTTCAGGATATTTTGCATGTTAGAGGGTTAGTGCAGTAGAAGGAATATAATAAGTAACCCTTTATACACAAAATTAGGCAGTTTTTCATCAACCTTCAACAATGTTACCGAGTCACTTACCTATTCCATCTGTAACCCAGTATTTCCATAAGTTGTATAAGTTTATATTGCTATATCCATAGTAAATATTGTATTTGTATATACATCTGAACTTAATTAGTTATCACCCTTTAGTCTCATTGGCTGCCCGTATGGGGCCTGGTGGTCTCAGATGCCAGAGCTCCTGTGAATCATGTGCCGACTGGGCTAGTTCCTTGAATGGTCAGTGAACGGAGCAGCTGGAGGGCACCGGCCCCCACCGGGCAGAGCTGAGGATTGAAATGGTTGATACAAATGTTGCAAAATTGCTTATGAGTTTCTGATGGCATAACTCTATTATCAAATAAACATTTACTTTACTTATATTAAAGAAAATTGTTGCTCTGCTAGCGCCATGAGCGTCACTTGACGGTGTGCGCGCTCTATAAGTTGACACTATTGTTATTATTTAATCATTATTAAAAACAATTCTCACAGAATGAAATGAAATTTTAACCAAACGTATGTTTATTAATATTTTTTGCAGGAAAAATCAAAAGTCAGAACAGAAACAGTATTACTAGCATTGGTAAGATATCATAACTTATAGCGTATGGTTAAGATCTATATCTTTATCTATATCTGTATCTGTATGTATATCTATATCTAGATTTACAGATATGTATCTATATCATTATCTATATTTTATAATGGAAAGATATGTACATCATAACTGATCGCATATTGTTTCTTCCCTTAATACTAAACTAAATTTAAGGTCAAGATTCAAATTTGTCCATACTTCTGTATAAGTCTGATTAATAACATACTTTTACAATAAAAATAATCTGATATCTCAATCATTAGATAAAAGGAATATCTATATTTAATAAAGAACTCCTCCATCATCTTAAAATGAAAATGAAAAAGCTTTACTCTAATATCCGGAAATCAGATTATCTTATCACCCTGTAAATTAACCATTTAAAGTCTAGTACCTAAACAAGTAGCCTTTACTAACGTTTATTTTTGTAAGTACATCTTTATTTTTAAACTGTGATAATAGTATAGCTAGCTATATAGTTACCATTGCTTTGCTGGAGATAAAAAACCCCACATATAGATCAAATAATGATGTACTCAAAAAATAATATTCAATCCAAACATTACAATGATCGCTGTACCCCTTACTGATAAATGCGAAGTAGACACTGTTCACAACATACAAGTGCGATGCATGAGATGAGACAATATTTCTAAATATTGAGCTTGTTTAATAATAATGCTGTCCTCATATCATAAGTGGATATTTGTTGTCTATCCAAACAATAAGCGGACATTTTTCTCTTCAATCCAAACAATACAATGATCGCTGTACCCCTTACTGATAAATGTGAAGTAGACACTGTTCAAAACATACAAGTGCGATGCACGAGACAGTATTTCTAAATATTGACCTTGTTAAAGTCCACATTCATGCCTACCCTTTCTTATCTATACAAGCAAACGTGTCTGAAGATCATTATAGACGACAAGGAAAACATGTGACATGAAATGATATATGTGTACTTTCATCACTTCGAAAAATAGATTGTCATCTTGGCGATATCGTTGGGAGGGGGCATCGGTATCGGCTATGCGATCGGGAACTCTAAAGGAAGCAATGACGGTGGGTCAGCGAACCCAATCGTAGGTGAGTTAGATAGATTCGGTTATCTTCGGTTATATTATGATAAAAACTGAAAATAGGAAGCTACCTTCCCCCTAGCGTCCCTCTCCATTCCTCTGCCTCTCCACTTCTCATTTTGGCAGCCCCCCTCTCCCCAACCAACGCCCCTGTTTCTTATATTAGTTTTCCAGCCTCCCCACAGTACACACATACACTCTCTCTCTCTCTCTCTTTCTCTCTCACACTCCCTCCACCTTCTCTCTTTCTCTCCCCTCCCTCCCTCCTCCTCCCTTCCACCCTCCCCTCTCTTCCTGAGAATGGACATTCTTTTAAGTAGCTAAACCTGAGATTGATATCAACTTCAACTGTTTATTACAGAGGTACAATTGGTCTTTTTGATAATTTGCTCAACTATCAACTCCCATTAGTCGCAACCATGGGTGTCGATCCTTACGTAATACCTATTCATCAGGGGGGGGGGGGGTGAATGAATAGATCATCCCCCCCCTGATGAATGAGCTTGGACAAAGAGCTTCGAAAGCTCCTAATTTCATTGAATCGACTTAATCCATCAAAGTTTTAAATCAAACTTATACTGACCCTCATTCCCATGCGCCCCTCCCCCTGATCCTTTAGAGACTGATCCTTTAGAGAATCGTGAAACCATAGGGGGGCAAGCGGACACTTTTTTTTTTTTTTTTGGTCTCGAAATTTCAAAATTTGACATTTTTCTTCGTTGGGGGGGGGGGGGGGGGGGTAAGGTCACCTTTTTTAGGTTAACCGCGGGTATAATTTTTTTTTTTTTTTTTTTTTTTTTTTTTAATAATTAAAAAAAACACAAAAAAACAAAAAAACCCAAAGGGGGGGGGGGGGGGGGGGTTTTGGTTTTTTTTAGGGGGGTTTACACACATAAAAATACCAAAGGGGGGGTTTGAACCCCCAAACCCCCCCCCCCTGCGTAGGCCCCTGTATACAGCGACACATCCACATAATTTATAACCCTTCCCTACCATTTAATATTTATACAGGTCTTACAAGTACTAAGAATCCTATTACTGAACCACGAGCGACCGAACCACACAACGAACCACTTACAACAAAAGGCAAAACCCACACAGGAGAACCTACAAAACCCGCCCATCACACCAACATGCCTTCATCAGCCCCTCCCCATCATACTGATACGCACACGTCAGCCCCGCCCCATCAGACGGGAACGCCCCCTTCCCCCGGGCCAAGCACCCCTCCTCCTCCTCCTCCTCCCACCTCTCCCTACGAGGACTGGGTTGACATGCCGTGTAGAGACACCGGCCCGAGATGCCCTGCAGGGTAAGTAGAGTTTCATTGCCTTCACTCATACATGCAGATAATTTTATTGTCAAAGTTGTGCCAAATATCGCCTCGGTCACAAATGCCATTACGAACTGCTACGAACGCCGTACGACAATGTTCAGACAATGGAAATTCGGGAAAACAATGGAAAAACAGAGAGATTCGTACGAAATTATCGTTCATACGAACCTTTGTGACCGTAACATATTACCTCGTTTTTGTCCTTATTGCTAGTATTTCTCTCGTGCGCTATAGAAGTATGAATTCATAGCACCAGCACCAGTCCTCGACATTAATTTCTTTGATTGTAACTTGTAATTGTAGCAAAGTTATGCTAATTGTTGTAGAGTTGAATTTTTTCTCAAATTTAGTACAGTATAGAGCAAATGAAATGTAAAAAGTCACTTTGGATGATCTATTCATGACTGGAATATTATCTGAACGCTTTCATTACACGTCTTTACATAAAGATGTTTATAGTAGATTCTTTTTAGAAGATATCAGTTCCAAAAATATACTGGAGACGAATGCGCTTCGCTTATCGATATCACAATCCGTATTTAAACAAAACTATTATGCTCTAGACCTAATACAAATGGATAATATTCATGATAATTATTCCTTCTTTCAGGATCTCGTCTCCTCCAGTTCTTTTGATATCTCTCGATGGATTCCGAAGCGACTTCTTGACGCGAGGATTGACACCTGTATTGAGTCGAATGGGTAATGTCCTTTGCACACTTTGCGTCATTCTGATTGCGCTATTACCTGCGCTAATAACAAAAACAGTAACATGAACAATAATAGTAGCAATAGAAATGAAAAATGATGATGATCATGATGATGATGAACAAAATGATTCTACTACTGTTTCTGCTGTTACTGATAATGGTGAAAAATCATTAAAAACAATAATAGTAATAATAAATATGATAACAATAATAAATAGAATTATAATAATGATGATAATTATTATGATAATCATAACGATCATGAATATAAAAAATGATAATGATAATAATTATAATAACAACACTAATGATAATAATCATTTTGAAAATTATTGATGTTGTCCATACGATCAATCATGATTAATAATGTCATTTTTAAAAGTATTTTCTTGACTAGCTGCCACTGTTTATTTGATTTCATCCCCATACAGCTGAATGCGGTGTAATGACCCCACACATGATCCCGACGTTCCCTACTGTGACGTTTCCCAACCATTATACAATCGTTACGGTGAGAAAAATGAGAAGAAGAAAAAAGGACATGCGTGCACACGTGCTCTAATTGAATTTCGTTTTTAAACAACAAGACGGAAGAACAGATAGAAAAGAAGAAGGACGGGTTGGCAAAATAAAAAAGGGAGATACATGTAAAAACCTCTCCCACTCTCTCACTTCTGGGAGGAGGGGCGTTTTACAAAGACTAAGATCGACTTTAAGTTGGAGTTAACTATGGCAGGCCGTTCATGCAATTGTTTGCTCTCACCATGTACTGGCATTGGTCTCTCAAGGGACGTACAACTCATGGTCACAAATCTACAGAATTTAACTTTTTGATAGTTCATTATTGAAGGGAAAAAATAGTATCTAAAGATCATAATTGAGAGACCAATGGTGGGAGAAACTAGTGGCATGAATGGCCCGCAATAGTTAAGTCGAACTTGAAATTTATCTTATTCTTTGTGAAACACCCAGGTCTACTCGCGTTTCATCCGTAGCCACCCCATAAATTTTCTACTCCCTTGTAGTTTTTGCTATCGGCTCAGTCCTATATTGAAACAAAATAATGAACAATCGTTTTCATTTTACTACATATTTATCTTAAATCGAATAAAAATATGAAAATTACAAACATCTAAACAAGTTTAAGCATTTATATTGTATGTATTAATTTCAGGGGCTGTATCCTGAATCTCACGGCATTGTGGGAAATACTATGTATGACTTTAATGGTGCCGAGTTTAGTCTGGGCTCAACGGAGTCACTCAACAACAGATGGTGGGGAGGAGAACCGGTAAGATTTGTAATTCACCATGATTAGGAGTTCGGTTGATCAACAAGATCGTTTGTAAACTGATAGCTTCATTTTCTGTATGTTACTTCAAAATTCGTGATGGAAATACGGTCGAGTTAAGTTGAGTTGAGCTGAGATGTGTTGAGTTGAATTGACTTTAACTGAGTTGAGCTAAGATGAGTTGAGTTATGTTAAGTTGTATTTAGCTGAGATGAGCTGACTTCACTTGAGTTGAGTTGGATTGAGCTGAGTTGAGGTGAGTTGAGTTGAGTTGAGATGAGCTGAGATGAACCGAGTTGAAATGGTTTAAACTGAATAGAGTTGAGTTGAGTTGACTTGACTTGACTTTAGTTGAGTTGAGATGAGTTCGGCTGAGTTAAGCTGACCTGAGTTTTAACAAAAATGGGTTAAGACCTATGAAGGACTTAAAAATCGCTAAGATGATGAATTCAATCAGTCCTATCCCAATGGCTGTACATTTGTTGTGGATCATCAGTATCTCACTGAACTGTTTTTTCCTTCAAATCAACACTCGATTCAAATTAACTTCGCGGCATCGAATGTTACTGTTACCCTTTTTTGATAACCACTCGTTTTTTCCCTCATTTTTATGGATAGATTTGGAACACAGCTCGATGGCAGGGCAAGCGATCTGCTACCTTCTTCTGGCCTGGGTCTGATTCTGATATTCAAGGTAACAGCCCTTCAAATGTGTTTTTTTTGTTACTGCTTCAACTTTCAAGATACGAAAGCATGAGAAGATGCGCGAACTCCAATGGAAGTTTATACTGTACATAATAATTAGAAAAACGAAAAAAAAGGGGATACTCCCTGCCCCAGGCCCGTTTCCAGGGGAGGGGGGGGGGGGGGGGGAGTGGGTGGCCGAGCGGGCCTTGCCCCCCCCCCTGGCCAATTTGTTTTTATAAAGGGTGGGGAGATGTTGAGTAAAAAAAAGTGATCACTATGCCACCCCCCAAACCTTGCATATTAAATAAACCTAAATTAATTTCAACGTGACATCACCAAACATTTTAAGAGAAGGTTGAGTTCTGGTTAGAGGTGAAGAAGAGTATGTGAGCGTTATCATTGTATGCAAGTGTGAAAGAACATCAGAGAAAAAAAATCCCTGAAAAGCATGGATATTTAAATGCATTTATATTGTAAATATGACAAGTAAGAGCTTAAAATGAGGCCCGAATCTTGTGCCACATGTTTGTGTAGTCCCATATACATATTTATGTGTACAGTGCTTGTTACTTTACCAAGCCTGCATGGCTAAATTTCTTTTCATTTTGATGGCCCCAGAACCTTGCAATACACATCAATACTTGTATGCTACATGGTCAACTTTACCTGATCGATTCCACAACGTTTCTTTCACAATGCAATCACATAACCAGAACTCAACTTTATTTCTAAGCTCTAAAACAATGTTGCTCGTTTCGAAGGCTACTTCGGTCTATTACTTCCAAAACACGGAGCTTTCAGGTTGGCTTATTAGAGCTATTATCAATCAATGTATTTGTTCCTGTAGATGAATGAAAGTTTCTAAGACTCATAATTTATCCTTCTCCCTACAGGAATCCGACCAAACTATTATAACAAATACGATGGGTAAGTCAAATGAACTGCTTATGTTTGAAAGGTTTAAGTTTATGTAAAAGTGCTATACACGCCTTGTTGTCACATGTTAAGCCTGTTGATGATTTGTTGATGATTTATGATCGAAGTTATAGACGTTAGGCCTACTGAAGGAAAGGATGAAAATGGAAGGAGGAAATCATTTAGGCGGGTAAAACACCCCCTTCACAAAAACAAATCTTCATGTGTGTGAGTCTGTCACTGTTCATGTCGACCCTCAGAGTTGGCTATTACTTGTAACGTGTAAATGTTGAAATAAACTACATTGATGAACAAATAATTTTATGTAAAAGGGTCCCTTTGAGAATATCTATGTTGCACTATTCTGTGTCTTTCCCTTCATGATTGAATATTTTCCTCTTTTTATTCTTTCAGGGATCTGAATTATATTCAGCGGTTAGATACTGTGCTAGGATGGCTTCGGCTACCCGACGGATATAGGTATATTATTATTGCTTTATCTGGTCAAGTACTCTTAACTATCATCATCAATCTAAAATAGTTTTGGTTTGGCAGACCTTATTATCTTCTTTTAGACCGGTTTGCTAACATATTCAAGTTGATGGATGTTTCTTTTCTTGGGACGAGTTATTCCATTAAGTTTGTATTAATGAAGGAACTACAATACTTGACATCCAGTCTGCATACATCACCTGTTTCTATGTCGGGTAAGCCTGGGGCAAGCATTAGGTTGTCATAAATAACCTTTCTTTTTAAAGGGATCTGGTAACTTTGTCTTAGATCCTTTAAAAAATCCTCGATTTAGCTCATGCTGCAATGATAATTATAAACCTTTAGGTCAGTCAGGAACCCCATGACTTTTACAAGCCGAACGCCTGTCTGATTATCAAGATATTTATGATTGAAAATGGAAGTCAAATTTTGCGTTTGCCAAACGGTTTTCATAACACTACAGTCTATTGGGGAAAACGAGTATGGTAAAACCGGTCACTCAAAGGTTTTTTACTTTTTTGAGGCACTTCTTGAGGCACTTCTCAATATAACACCATCTCACAGACACTGATAACACGTAGGGCCATGCATCTCAGATTTAACATTGTTAAACGATCTCTTTAAAGGTACTATGTCCCTTTTGCAGCCAACCTCAAATGCTGTAGAACTTTGCAGGAATTATGAATATGTCGTGTATGTCCTATCTGTGAAATTTAAACGTTAGCAGTGTCCTCATATTCAAATTATGCAAGGAAACCCGTTTACTTGCTAGACTTCACTGTCAGACACTATTGAGTGACTGACTGGCTGTTTTCTTCTTTGGTAATAACATACATGAAAAAATGGTAAAGGGTACATAAGTATTTGTCTACATCAATAACCCACTTCTTGTGATGGCCAAGATTAAACTGATTGAATCTTTGCGCAGCATAAAACGTATGACCATTCGGTACGATTGTCTGAAAATCAAGACTATTACTTTTGGGCTCTATAGCCCTAAAGTCGATTTGACAAATAATAGTCGTTATTTTCCCACTTGTAGACATTTTCAAGCCCCACCTGTTTTAGGGAAGTTCTAAATTAGTATTTTCTTTCAAATGCAGTTGGAATTTAACTTTTTCATTTTTTTGGCCTGCAAATGGGACATAGTACCTTTAAAGTATGCACAAAATGTAAATAATGTTAGTAGACCGGTCTATTCGTGGTCGTACACTATAGGCCAGACAGTTTATAAGAATAAAAGATTATTCTCGGAATGATTGTCTTGGCCAGTGCTTTGTGGAATATCATGAATATAATTATATTTTCTGAAAAAAGCAACGAATACAGATATACTAGAGCTATTCAATTTGCACTCGTCAGATCACACTTTGGCCTTTAATTATTTATTTATGTCACTATTGCGTACAGTTTTATAGCTCAAGTAGATCATGTATTTCGATGTAAGACAATTCAAAATACCCGAGTCCTATGTTGTCCATTGTCATTTATGTCGAGTGAGTTTTCATTTGTACCTATATCCGGATAATTTCGATTCCCACACTGCAATTTAGACCAGATGTTGTGACTCTGTATTTTGATGAACCGGATCACACTGGCCATGACCCTGGACCAAACACCGACGAGGTACAGTGACGGGAATTTCTTTATGATTGTATCGACTTTTGTTGTTTTGCTCTAAAAGGATTAATATTAAAAATATTCGCCGTGTTTGATTAAAGGCCTCTACCGTACGATAAATAACAATACACAAGTGAATTTAATGTGTATCAAGAACGTGTCAATATTGGTAACCCATCAAAGAATGAAGAATACTCATGTTCAGAAAATATATATCATATAACAGTGACGTAGCTACATAAGACATAGAGGGCCTTCACATGTAATTTACAAAAGACCACCCTCACGATAATATTAATAATGATAATAATAATGATAATATTGATGAATAAATGGAAAAATGAATAAATGAATGAATAAATAAATGAATAAATTAATTTATTTATTTTCAAGAAATCTTCTAGTTTGCTTGTGAGATTGACTGGTCGACTCTGTATTACGTTTGTTCTTTCAGCAAGACGAAGTGATAGCTCGTATGGACGGGCTGATGAGGAGACTGATGGATGGTTTGATGGCGATGGACATGATCGATTGTGTTAACATCATCGCCATCGCTGATCACGGCATGGCTAATAGGACTTGTGATCAAACTTTCATTCTAGACGATGTAAGTGTATTGTATTAAATTGTATAGTCAAACCTGCTTTAGTGACCACCTGTCTACAACAAGCACATTTTTTTTTTTGTTGCTTAAAAATGGTTTCTCATTGAAACATGTACTAAAGGAACCTGTCTACAACAAGCACATTCTTTGTTTCCCTTGGGCGGTCGCTGTAGACATGTTTGACTGTATTTTATTTATTCACGATAAAACTCGCAATTAGTCAAAACAGACTGTTATTCCGTGTACATTGTTTAAAAAAACAAGTAAAATGAACACAATAGCATTGACAAACAATTATAGAACAAATTTAAATATCTACAAACAACTATTTGAAGAAAAAAAATGAAAATCACAAAAAGAGAATCATTATACTCATCGGATTATCGACACTTGTTGATGAGAAGGTAAGATTATTCACCCTCTTGTTCTTAAGTTCATTTTCATTTCATTTTCATTCCATTTTTATTTCATCAAAAATCGTAGAGAAGGCCTATAATTCAACTTGTGGATTTTTGTTATGTGTCCGTGAATTTTAAATGCATGCACGCTTCTGTTTGTAAGATTAAGCCTATACATTTAAAAATGAATATGTTTCTGTTGTAGCGATTTTCAAATAAGTTTGTCTTTTTGAATACAATTATAAGATAGGATATGAATAGTGATTATTACTACCCTGGAAGCTTATAGAAACTTACTTGCATAATTCGAGCAAAATCTCATTAAAGCAAATCACAGTTAAATCATCTACTGTACTGCTCTTTTTTTTAAAGAAAAGAAAGAAAAGAAAAAATCTTTTTTTAAATGGCAAGTCCGTCATTTTTGGCAGCCGATTTGTCCGTTCTCTCTTGTGGTAGATGATCAGTTAGTGATCGTCATGATGAGAAATGATACGATTTTTTCCTCTCCCCTTTCTCACCCTCTCTCTCTCTCTCTCTTTCTCTCTCTCTCTCTCTCTCTCTCTCTCTCACTGAACAGTTTCTACCATCAAGTGATTACCGAATTGCTACTACAGCTGCAACCATGTTGAGAATACTTGCTAATGATGATGGTAGGTTAAGGGTGGTCTTTATTTCTAAGGTTCGTCATGGGATTAAAATTATATTCAAAATCTTTTGTAAATCCTATCATTCGTCATTGCAAATATTGTTGATACTTCTCAATGTATAGGACAGAATATGCAGGCCTACAAGCTAATCATTCATAAAAAATTATTATAAGAAGCGACTAGTATAATTGGATTCGATTGCTTTTTACCACATTTGGTTTAGAATCATATCACTTGTTATTGATAGGCCTAATGGAAATCATTGTATTATTATTTGAGAAGAAATTTACATTTGGAATCCATGTAAATTATTATCTGATTGTAAACAGAAATATTCCACGTAGGAAAATGATGACTAATACTACTTTCAATAAGACTCATGTGTATTTCTTATCCTTTTCAGCGACGGTGTCTGATCCTGCCGAGGTTGTAGAAGAGCTCCTGGTAATTATTTATATTAATTTGAAAGGAAACCTACACTGGTCCTAGGAAATGGAAATGTAATGTAGCTCCCTCATATGACTTACATTAAAGGCATCGTTTAACAATGTTTAATCTGAGATGCACGGCCCTACGTGTTATCATTGTCTGCCATATGGTGTAATATTAGAGCCCTAAAAAATCACGTTTCAAAATGATCAAGAAGTACCTCAAAAAGTATTTTAAAAAAAAATCTTTGAGTGACCGGTTTTTACCATACTCGTTATCCCAATGGACCGTAGTGTTATGAAAACCGTTAGGAAAACGCAAAATTTGGTTTCGATTTCCAATCATAAATATCTTGATTATCAGACAAGCGATCGGCTTGTAAAAGTCATGGGGTTCCTTATCATTGCAGCATGAGCTAAATCCAGGATTTTGTTTCAGAATCTGAGACAAAGTTCCTGGATCCCTTTAAACGTAGTATTCATGAGAATGTCCCGAGTATACTCTATCATTGCATATGCTTCTCAGACCAGAGCCGTCTGTACAACAGAGTTTTTAATCGGACAAAACGTGGCGCATATTCCTGTATTGTACTAGCATGCTTTCCAACAAAGCAAGCTTCGCCATAAAACATGCATCTGGTATGATGCAACTTCAGAAATTAAGAAGTTGGGCAAACTCTGTGGCCCGAATTCACAAAGGAGGATTTCGTACGTCATATGACGCGTTTTTACGTGTTTTTTTTTTTTTACAAACCTGGTTTGTAAAAACGCGTCGAAACGCGTCATATGACGCACGAAAACCAAGGTTTGTCGACAAACCTCCTTTGTGAATTCGGGCCTGTGTGTTTAAGAGTCAACAAAATTATCAGTCTGTTGATTTTCTATATATATATATATATATATATATATATATATTGTGATCAAACTCTATATGCAGTGTTGTTAAAATGATATAAAGTAATAAAGTGCCTCGTATGAAGAAAGGAGAGAAAGAGAAAAAGACTCAATAACTCTGACCTATAGACTCAATCTCTTGTACCCGATTTACTTCTCTCCCTAGGCGAAACAAGATAGAAAATAGTAATATTTTTATAATTTGTAAAACTATTTTCTGATTCAAGAGGATGATTTCAAAATGGCAGATTTTTCTCTGTGCAAAATATGGTTACTTAATTATTATTTTGTCTATACAGACTTGTTTTGAGTGCCTTTCCCTTTTCTATTGGAACAATTTATACAGATACTTCGCATAATCGTAATCTGGTTCGCATATTTACATCTTCATTCATCTTCATTAGACAGATTATATGTTCCTGATGCAAATAATCTTCCTTTAAAAAAAGAGATTAACTAAGGAGTAAATTTTACAATTTTTAATTCCTCTTTTACGTTTTATTTTACTGCCAGTGTAAACATGAAGTGGCCATTCCTTATGTAAGAGAAGATTTACCAAAGAGATGGCATTACATCAATAATCGACGGATCGAACCCATTGAGGTCACTGTACCAGAGCAATGGTCTGCTTCCGGGTAAGCTACGTCACTTCTGCTCACGATACAGTACATGAATATTAATATCTTCAGTATTACTTTGGGATATTAGAACGCTCAAACGTAGCCGGTTCATTTCCAGTGAAATGGTGAAGAAAACGTACCTTCCAAATGTAAAAATTATATTTTGATGATGTTTTAAAAGTGTTAGCTAAAATTTGATTGCAGTCCTTCGTACCATCAAGCGATTTTATATTCTAAATGCTAATGTTGTCACTTATGATAAATCTTATGTAAGTAGCTAATAATACCAATATTGAATTCAGCGTCATTTACGGAAGGCATTCA
Organism: Strongylocentrotus purpuratus; assembly: GCF_000002235.5. Taxonomy (NCBI): domain Eukaryota; kingdom Metazoa; phylum Echinodermata; class Echinoidea; order Camarodonta; family Strongylocentrotidae; genus Strongylocentrotus; species Strongylocentrotus purpuratus. Next base: position 3,815,646 of record NW_022145598.1, on the reverse strand, counting down.
CAGGGTCGAGAAAGAAGTTGTCTATAGTCGAGTGTTAAAAATAAGATTAAGAAAATTGTTCAACTTCCAATCAGTAAAGTGAATCCGTGACGTGCGATGTAGATATGAAAGATATTGGTGGCGTAATTCTTCCCACATCCATTTAGACTGATGTTATGTATTTCCTATGTATTTCATTTTGATATATGTTTCGCAATGTTTAAAGATAAAGTTCAGCTCTGGTCATGCGATTACTTTGTAAAAGAAACGGTGTGGAATCGATCAGAAAAAGTTGATCATGTAGCATATTTAGTGTTAGTGTGTACTGTGCGCAGGTTCTGGAACCATAAAAATGATAAGAAATTTGGCCCAGTCTTGGTAAAAGTAACAGGCACTGTACACAGAGAGATGTATATTGGACTAAACAAACATGTGGCATAAAAACGAGGTCCTCATTTTTAAGCTGCTACATGTCATATTTTGAAGAGCCATGCTTTTCAGGGAACGTTTTTTTCTCTGATGTTCTTCCACACTTGCATATTAACAATGAAAATGCTCAATTATTATTTTTTCACCTCTCCCCAGAACTCAACTTTCTTTTTAAACTGTTTTTTTTTAATAACGGCCATGCTAATGAAAGTATCAACTTGATACCATTGTTTTTTCCTACTTTGATTAGAGAAATAGTAATAATACAGTACACAAATATACAATGACACTCGAGGATCTAGCTGAAACTATTCGCATCGAAGGAACATCAACTAGTACTATTCTCCCGAGGGCCATCGGCCCGAGGGAGAAAAGTACTAATGATGTTCCTGAGTGCGAATAGTTTTAGCTTGTTCCGAGAATGAGTCATTTTATATTTGTTTTATATCCCTTCCATCTGTATTATTCCTTGTACACTTCTGTAATAACATGAACCTTATACTCACATTCACATCTACATTCAGATCGAAAAGAAATAAAGAAAATTGCACGGCTCAAATGAAACATTGAAGGATGTAAAAATGTTTAGCTGGCGTTAGTGTAGTGCAGTTATCGCACAGCGTAAATTGCATATGGCTTGAGCGCCGTGACACCGCAGGGGTTGACCGCGCAGAGGCACTTTGAAATCATGTACGCGCTCGCTGGGAAAACGCAGAGTTCAAGAATATGCGTTTTTTATTGTGACGTCACGCATAAGTACCTTTTTTCCCTAGGGAAAAAAGGTACTATGCGTGACGTCATCAATAAAAATGAACTATTTCGATCTAGTCGGCAGGAAACGTCTTTTGCAGTAAAACTATTTTTTTCTTGTTATGTACACACCTAATGCAACAATCTCACGATAAGTGATATAATACAACATATTTCAAAAAGTAAGTATTTTGAATTTTTTTCTTCTTCTTTCCTCAGGGGAGCAACAACTTGGTGCGACGGAGGAACTCATGGATACGACAATTTAGGCAATTTAATGAAGGTAAATTCCTATTATCGTCGACTTTTGTTAACAAAAGCACATGGAAAGCTCTTTCTGAACATACTCGTTTTGAAAAAATTATTTTCCACGTGCTTTCTGTAGTATATCTATCCCCCACCTAATTCTGATGTCAGTATACTTCAATATTTGTGAGGCACTATTTCGATATTGTTATAGAAAAGAATGTCTGCATAGTGGAATGGGAAAGGAGGAGGAGAGGATGGTTAAACACAAGGCAAGTTACTCCTCGGAAATTCTTGGTTTAGTTGATGTAATCTTCAACAAAAGTCTTTGAATTCGCCTTTATTATTGATATAAGTTTGCCTTATATCATTATTTGGTACATGTATATAGAACTTAGCAATGAATTTGTCTACACTTTCAATGTTTCATCCTAATATTATCATATTATTATCGAGGCCAACAAGGTCAATGTGGAAAGCAGTTTTGTAACTGACAATGCTACCCTGCTAAAATAGAAATAAGAAGAGATGAATATATAAATAAATAAATATAAAATAACAATCAATTGCAAAATCAATCATTAAATAAAGTCGTGAATCCTTCGTTCAATTTTTTTTCGCTGCAGGCAATGTTTGTTGCAATTGGACCAGGTTTCAAGAGCCAGGTAGCAGTCCAGCCTTTCCAGAATATTGAGTTATATAACGTCATGTGTGGTAAGTGATCATTGCCCCCTTCCCCGTCCTATGTTTACTGTTTTATTAGTAGGGGCGTTGTGAGTCTATTTAGATATAAATATGATGGTAAAAATGATAATATGCAATGCTTATAAAGCGCATATCAAAAATATTTCACACGCGTTGTAATGGAGAGAAGTGAAGTGGAAAAAAAGAGAAGAGGGAGATATGCTCAGCATACTTCCTTTAAGTCATTAGTAAACATTGGAAATTGATTCTAAAAGGAAACGTGTTTTGAATTTTTTAACAGTATCACAATTTTTGATATATTCTGGAACTTTATTCCAAAGCTTTGCTTATGCAACCTGAAAAAGCGTGAGCGGTGTTATTTACCAAATGTAGCGACATCGGTATTAATACTGCTCTTCTGGCTGGCCCCGCGGTAATGATATACCCAGCATTGCCAAGGACCCATTTAACATACCTGGGGAGTGTTTCACAAAGACTAAGATCGACTTTAAGTTGGACTTAACTATAGCAGGCCGTTCATGCCACTGTTTGCTCTCACAGTTTACTGGCATTGGTCTCTAAAGGGACGTACAAATCATGGTCACCAATCTACAGACTGTACACTTTTTGATAATTCATTAATCAAGGAAAAAAATATTATCTAAAGATCATAATGGTGAGAGCAACCAGTGGCATGAATGGCCTGCCATAGTAAGTCCAACTTAAGTCGATCTTAGTCTTTATGTAACACCCCCCCCCAGGGTCGAGAAGGGAAGCACATTATGCGTAAGACTCATTATGCAAGGATGTAAGCGCCAAGCAAGAATCGAACCCCAAACCTTTTTGAGCACCGAAGAGGTTTCACCAATCTGCAAAATGTAGGCCTACGTATATTTTGGGGTTGAGTTGAACAAAAATGATATGGAAAAATATATTTTTCGTGTTTTTCTAGAACTTTTGGATCTTGAGCCAGCTCCAAATAATGGAACGATGGGAAGCCTTCATCATATGCTCAGAAATCCTAAACCACTTCCAGATGATTCAACCACCCCCACGCCTAAAATGGACTGTCCCTTCCCTTCAACTGATGAGGATTACAACATGAGATTGGAGAATGATACTTCAGGGTGTGACTGTGTGAGTGACCTTAAAAGTATCATAATTAGTTATGTAAAGTACTTAAATGCAAATCTATCTGTATATCCAAATCTTATCAGATGAAAATTACTGAGAAACACAACCCCAAATATATATTTAGATGTTTGGGCTTCGTGTACACCTCTTCATACCAGTATAGGATACCATTTGCCTTTAATGTGAAATATCTGCATCGTCGTTCAATAAATTTGTGGCCATGGAAATCGTTTCTACGTTGTAAAAAAAAAAAAACGAATAAGTTGATAGCAACTGTTTCAAGAAACATCCAGTCCTTCACGCCAATTACTAAAATGAAATGATGCTTTTAAGTACTCGTTGATTGTGTCACCTGTTAGGTATCGACAGTGACTGGCATACGTTATTTGCTCCGTCGAAATGCACTCTAGTTAGGCTTATTTATAGCGGTTTAAAGTGGAATCTTCTTTGGAATCGGGTCAAGGTGTCAGCTGAGGAAGAGTGCTGGGTCCGGGCTTGAATTTAAAGGGGAATGCCACCCTGATATTTAGTTAAATTTGATAGAAGACAAAGAATAAAAAAATCAGAAGAGAAACAGGGCAGTGAAAGTTTGAGAAAAAACCGATTAAAAATAAGAAAGGTATGAATTTTTGAAAATACGATCAATTAAACAGAAATTGGTAACTCTACGACGTATTTTGTGAGCTCCAAATTTTACCCTGTAATAAAACTCCTTCAACAAAATATTTTCTCTCATTTTTCTGCCTAGAGCTCTATGAAAACGAACTTAATATCAGGGTGGACGTTCCCTTTAAGGAATTTAATTGTTTTGGAAGTGTTCCTCGGAGCAAGTGTCGAATATATTATGACCATACATTGTACTATTATCGTTTCATTCTCCTTTCACAGAATGCCACCGATGTTGAGATGTACGATGAAGAATTAAACCTTTCGTCAGAGGAAGGTAATAAGCCAGGTCATAGTTGCAGTCCGAGCATGAGCAGATAAAGGTCATTGCAGACCAAATTGTGAAATACAGGGAGACAAAATACTTGATACGTGCTTATGAAAGTTATGTAATCATTATTCATTTATGCGCAAGCAGTGCACTCCATGATGCACAGGTGGAAGTATCCTTTAAAAAGGGAAAACAAATGTTATTTATGTAACACCTCCATCGCTGTAGGAGTGATCATTTCAAAATATACAAAGTGGGACCTCTTCACGTGTTTAAGATCTGTGGATATTCGGGGTCATTTGGGACATGTGCTATTAAAAAACCGTGAACTGGTCTATTCCATATACCTCTTACTCGAAAGTCTCATACTGCAGCCGATAGACTGGTATACCAACATATTCAAATGCCATGCATACTTTTTAAACAAGGGTTGTTCTTGACAACCTGAAAAATTGACCGAGGCTTGCCCAATATAGCAACAACTGATGTATACAGACTGGATTCCAAGTATTGTAGTTCAGTCATTAATAACAGGTTAATGGAAAAACTCATCAATAGGTATCCAGGAAAGAAACATCCATAAATTGTAATATGTTAGTGAACCGCAATTGACAGATAAACTTGATACACGGGGGGGGGGGGGGGTATAGCTGACGGAAATGGCATTTTATTATTTTGAATAAGTTATTTCGTCATTAAAAAAGGCGTACACTTAAAGATGAAGTTGAGTTCTGGTCATGCGATTGCATTGTGAAAGAAACGGCGTAGAATTGACCAGAAAAGGTTGATCGTCTAGCATATATTATTTGTGTGTATTGCAAGGTTCTGGAATAATCAAAATGATAAGAAATTTGGCCAAGTCTTGGTAAAGTTACAAACACTGTACACAGAAAGATGAATATGGGACTACACGAACACGTGGCGTAAAAATCCTACCCCGGAGTTTTACGATGTTACATGACATATTAAGAATATGAAGGCATTTGAAGAGCCACGCTTTTCAGGGAACATGTCTTATATGATGTTCTTCCACACTTGCATAATAAGAATGATAACGCTCACAAATTATTTATCACCTCTTCCCAGAACTCAACCTTCTCTTTAATAGGATATTAAAACAAATTTACTCATAATCGGGCACCTCGAGTCGATCGAAGGTGGGGGAAGGAGGAGGAGGAGAAGAAGGAGGAAGAGGAGGAGGAGGAGGAGGAGAAGGAGGAGGAGGAGGAGGAGGAGAAGGAGGAAGAGGAGGGGAAGGGATGGCTAAATATCTAGCAACCTTCCTCCCCCGTCCCGTTTCGTATACCCAAGGTGATCAGATTAATTACTGATGTAAATTCTGCAGTTTCGGAATATTTATTCCCTAATGCTACCCAAAAACGCCCCGTTTGCATATTCTTTGTTTGTTTGTATCTCTCTCGAAGCATAATGTTCTTTTAAAAAGCCATTTTATCGCTATTTTGATTAATCACGGTATCGTATTCATATTTACAGTAAATGAAGCTCTGCTGCAGCACGCACCGTTGGGCGCTCCTGTCATGACCTTTGACACGGATTACTGTCACCTGACCCAGCATGATTACGTCACAGCGTACAGTCATGACCTCCGGTCTCCGATCTGGTCGTCCTACACTCTCCAAAGGCCTCAGGTAGGAACTGTGAAAGAAAGATGTAAAATATTCAGTGCCATTTCGATTTCAGTCCTTCTTCCGCAAATAATCTTTTATTAAAATTTGATGAAATATGATATTTTGACTTTGTTGGTAATAATATATATAATTGTTATGTTTATTTGCTTATTCATGATTCATCGTCAGAAAGTACTTTTTAGTATTTGATGTTTGTTATGTTACCGAAATTTGTTTTTATTTACGTGGAATGCAGGAGAAAATAAACCAAATCAAATCAAATCAAAATTTGGAACTTCCATCGAAATTTTAACACATGTTGGCCTATTTACTTAATACTTCTTAATGATGTTTACCGCTATTTGAATTAGGTGAATGCGCAATAATACAAAAGATGCTTCAACGAACCTCGAGCTAATATTTCCCTTGACTGTTATCTTTCAGCCGATGAATCAGATGCCGATTATGCCCGACTGCCGAGTGCGACCCGATGTCCGAATCGATGCCGAATTCTCACCGAGTTGTTCCGATTACGAGGGCCTCACCGATGACTTCACTGATTTAACCACCGGCTATCTGTTCCCTCCTAGTAAGAACTTTCATTTCATGAAAATTAATATTCTAAACGTTCTCATTTCCGCTACACATTAATATTTTAGAGTGAAAAACTCAAACTTTTTTTTTCTCTCTCTCTCTCTCAAACATTGACTAAGAGGAAGCAGAAAAAAGCCATTTAAAAAGTTTAAGACAGTCACAAAGACATGAAAGGCAACAATTTATAGGCCCATAAATTCACTAAATTGTATTGTGCTTTCAAGAGACTTATTATTACAATATACCTCGACTTTGTACGTGGTGCGTGGCCCGAATCCAATGGTTACCTCTATGTAGGATCTAACAATATAGAATAGAAAATAATCAACATTTAATACATTGTATTTTCATATCATCACAGATGCAGTCCCAAATACTAGAAAAATGAGGTTTCCGTTAAGATGAAGTCGGAAACCAATAACTGACATGATGTTTCATTTTTCTGTTTTTAGCTTTAACGGATAGTTCTGAACGCCTCATGGATACCCTTATTTCAACCAACACGGTGCCACAGTTTCCAGGTTTTATCACAGGTATGTAATTTGGGTTTTTACAGACGTGTATCAATCAGACCTTTAACGTCACCATCCGAAAGATGTAACTCGCAGCGTGTCCACACACAAAACAATTTATCCCAAAACTCTATAACGAAACGTCGTATAAAGAATCATCGTATAAATTTCAGAGTGTCCACACACAAGATACGTCGTATAAATAATCATCGTATAAATTCCAGGATGTCCACACACAGAAGAAAGTAATCCTGAAACTCTACAGCGAAATGTAGTATAGGTGCGCAGTTTGCTACTGCGGTCATGAAATGGAAGCGGAAATGAGAGGTCATGTCTCCTTTCGCGCGAGGTCACGTTAAGCCCCGCCCAGTTAGTTACACTAGTTACACTAGTTACGTCCACACACAATACCTTCCGTGATTAGGCGTGATTAGGCGTGATTCTTTATTGAGTTCTAGTTCGAAACGATTCCCAAACCCCCGTTTCGTTATACGACGTATCGTTAGTGAGCGTCCACACACACAATCTCATCGTATAACTATCGCAAACTGTATAAACTATCCCGAAACGGTATAGCTAATCACGCCTAATCACGGAAAATGTTGTGTGTGGACAGGGGGTAGGTCTCAAACGAGGGTCCGCTGAGTAAGTTTGTATGCAAAGACAGAGAGCTAGTCCAACTCACTCCTCGTGTGCACCTCTAACCTCTCAGCTATGCTACATTGATACACCTCTCAACTCATATTCTTCAAATAATGGCCTTGCCGTATTCTTGTTGGTAAATTTCAAATTTGAAAGCATAGATACACAATATATTGCTATCTTAGACCTGCAAAACAAAGTAGAAAAGCTTGTAAAATGAACTTTTAAAAAACAACAGAAACTCAGAAAAATGAAAAAGTACATAACTAACACTCGATGACCAGGAGCGGTACTTTTGGAGAAACTACATACTATTCACTGGAGTCTATGAAGGATAGTTTACATTTTCTCTTTTCTCTATGTCCTGTTTCATATATGGGTACAGATTTCACTGACTTGAAATGGTCAGGAACAATGCCATTTTAGCAAAAATGATTTCTTTTAGAGGAACATCGAACATTAGATTACATTAGAGCACGATGACAAAGTATTTCAGAAAACCAACCAAAGGCAATTCATTGTTCCTCTTTACCCATCCCCCTTTAAAACTTGAGAACGTTACAGTGACGTATTACGTAATTTGAACAAGGTTTCTATGAGATATACATAAGAGTATTAATATTACCCTTGAGTTGGTTTTCTCCAAATTCTTTGCCATTGAATGTAGTTTTCAAGAACTGCTCTTAACTCAACTGTTTTCAACGCTTTTTGTATTATAATGACTCTCTCTCCCTACCCCTCTCTTTCTCTTTCTCTCAAACTCCCTGGACTTTTCACCATCAGATATATGGGATGGCTTTCTTGTACCCCATCTGGCTCTGTGGGCTAACATCAGCTCGGAGATCAACGTCGTGACCGGTCCCGTTTTCGACTACGACGGTGATGGGTTAAGAGACAACAACAACACGCTTGAAAAAGACGGGTACGCCTAAATATATTCTTTCAATATAATTTTTCTTCTAGTTATCGACAAGTGCATCTCCATCTGCCGGAAGAGGAGGAGGGGGCACAATCTGAATACCTAAGTAAATAGTGCCCCACGTATCCGGCCCTTTTGGGGGAATTCCTCTATTTTGCGACAGAAAACAGAACAAGGCAACGAACGACATTCGTAGTATCATCGATCATTATAGGCAAAACAAATGGATAAATATTTAGTTATAATATTAAGATGAAATCGGTTACCCTTTTGATTTGTTAATCAAAAAAATCTTTTGGATAACATTTGAACATTTTGTTACGCCTTTCTTAATCCTCCTTATTCTCATCAGAATATTGGATAATATTAGCAAGCATCCGAACCAACGGAAGGTACTATTTACATCAAAGATATCAGTTATTAAATGAAACTCATCTTACATAAATCATGTGTGTTTATCATTACTACATCTCTTTATGATAATAACAACTCATTGGTCGGCTTAACATGGAAAGCAGGCGAACCTTTGCACTCTCTAACTTAAACTAAAGATTGGTTTTATATATCTGTTTAAATTATTTCCAGGGTGATTTATGGCGATTCTCCTAGTCTGCTGCCCACTCACTACTTCATGATTATAGCAAGATGCAAAGGAGGTGCCCAGCTAAACAGCGCATGCGCAGAAGTAGAATCCGCTGCTTTCGTCTTGAGAAACAACCGTGGGATCAAAACTTGTCAGGTACAACATTAACGTTATCATCAGCATAATCAGATCATTTCAAGTCATATACAACATACTATTTCCCAATATCTACCCAAATCTAAGTAAAGACCTCTGCCATGTCCCTCCCATCATCGTCATCATCATTCTCAGCAGCAGCAGCATCATCATCATCATTATCACCATCAACATCATTATCAACACCACAACAAACAATAAAAATCATCAACATTCATACACTCTATTTGTTCAATTTCTGTACATGTATTTCATTTCATCTATTATTTTTATTTATAGGTAGGGTTTTATTCAAATTATATTCTTCTGAGGTATACATGTCCGATTATATATTGTGTTAGGATTATGATTAGGTTGAGGGTTAGCCAGCTAGCGTTACAAAACCGTATAGGTTACAAAAAGAAAGGATTGAATACAATTTTAAAGCGATACCGAACTGGTCAACTCTGGGTCTCTCTTCGTGCACATGCCGCTCCGAAGACAGAGGATCGATGCGAGAACAAACAGCGATACGCGATTTTAGTTACGGATCATACTGCTACAGCTTATCTGAGTTGGCACTAAAGGGGGATGCTTCTATACAGTGTCGCATTAAGTAAATTCATGCCATTTTCTTTCAAATTTAAAACAGGGATCCTTACAAATATTTATGATATTGTTTTAATCGACAGACAAAGCCAGACTACGTGGAGCATCACCTAACTACAATCAAGGACATCGAGAAATTGACCGGACTCGATTTTTTTCCAGAACTCCCTCGGTATGAGGCGATCCAGCTGAAACTCTATGCCCCCAACAAAGGCGACATATGGGCCCAGTGGCCTCTAATGGACAGTCTTCATTGATCATTATTGTATGTTCTTGTGTTAATTCCTTTAAAGAAAAGGAAGAGAAGTATCGCAACTTTAGTAATTCGTAGTGTAAAGTGATTATTCTCCAAATCTCCAATATTTTGCGTTATTAAGGACTTTTTTTGTCTCTTGCTGCAAATAATGACAAGGAGGTAGGCCTACTTTAGTTTGTGTCATAAAAAACAAGTCATACATGGGGCAATTGTATTCATAAACTAAGTGAAAGAGTTTGATGGCAAATCTTATCAAATTTGATCTATCTCCATCTCTCTCCCTCTCTTTTCTGTCTCCATTCCCTTGTATTATTTTTTTAATATTCTATGTTATTCCTCCTTTTCATAATTTAGTTATTATTGGGGGGGGGGGGGTGTTTTATTTTATTATTCAAAAATATTTTTTAAAATGCAATTCCACCTATCATAAAGAAGAGCAATTATCAAAATTATGTAAATTATTGAATATCTATGTAAATTTCAATTTGTAAAGTCAGAGTTCATAATAAATGAATATAAAAATCAATACCCATTTAACACGTTTGACTCTATTTGTTTTGATTGTTGCGCCAACTTTTGAATAGGATAACTAAATATATTTGATATCGTCTACACTAAACAAAATGAATATCCCAAACCCTTTCTTCATCTACTTATTCATATTTACAAAACATATGAATTCTCAACTATATCTCTCTCTCTCTCTTTGTTTATTTCTTTCTTCCTCCGTTTCATCATCCTATTCTTCTCTATATAAGGCTTCTTCTTCTTTTCTTCTTTTTCTTATTCTCCCTTTTCTTCATTTTCTTTCTCTTCCTCTTCTCACTCTTCTTCTTTTTTCCCTTTATCTTCTGTTTCATGTTATTGTTCTTCTCCTTCTTCTTCTTTTTCGTGATAATACCAACACGACACATCAAACACAAACACACACGCCCATCTGTGACCCACGTACTCTTGCCAACCCCCTCCCTCTCTCTATCAGGTACGTCTGGTTCCAAATTCTTTACAAATATAGTTCTGCTTGTAAGTGTCGGCTTGCATGGTGATGTAGATATACAGTAGGTTTGCGGGTGCACCATGTGAGAGAGAGAGAGAGAGAGGGGTTTGAGGAGTCCTGGAAAGGACTCTGACTCGGTAATCTTTCTTGGGGGTGTGTAGTCCTGAAAAGGACTGTTTGTTATCTTTCTTAGCTTATAGTTCTGAGGAGAACTATAGCGCTTGGAGAGGATGAGTGGCTCGACGTTTCGAACAGGTTGACTATCCGTCGTCACATGGTTCACCCGCAAACCTACTGTAAATATACTTCTGTTTCAATGATTTTCCAACATCACTAAAAGAGAAGGAAAGGTCAAATTCGAGTGGCCGTTTTTTTTTTTTTTTTTTTTTTTAATTATGCCTCCATTTGTCATTTAATCCTGTGTGCTTTGATTTTAAATGCCAAAATGCAATAAAAACAATTTTGATTTTCCACTAGTATTTTGCGGGGTGGGAAGGCTTGCAATGCAATCAAAGAAATTATAATAAAAGAAATAAAAAATACAGAAATAACACCAACTAAGATATATGCTTTTAAATCAATTTTATTGGCAGCTACAATTAGTTGACACAGTTACTTAGGCTCATTAAAACGTCGGATATTTCAATCATCAACACGATTCTCCTGCGATCCGATTTTCGTTGAGAGGTTCTTAAGAATTATATGATTATTAACTACGGAAATTTTAGTCCATTTAACTCATCTAGTCAAAATAAAAGCAGAATCGGCTTCAACTCGTCGACAACCGCACTACTGGTCTGACATCACTGATTTTGAGCCGATTTAGCCCCCCCCCTCCCCCTCCAAAGAAGCGTGAAATCCCTTGAAATTCAGATTATACTAATCGCATGACTATTCATCCTTACTCATTAACATTTTACATATTGGAATACTTATATACAATTCTATTACAAATTCTTTCAAAATCTTATCGTCTATATCACTAAATGGCTGCAAATGGAGAACGCAGATTATCTGAAGGTATAAATCCACGCCCCCGCCCCCCCCCCCTTCCGTTGAATTTAAAACATTGTAATTTTGTACAAATTTCCAACAAGAGAAAAACTTGAAGGTTTACACATCCCAAGCTAGTCTACAGAGTGAATCACTTGACAGATAATTTAGTATTTGTGAGAAAAGATGAAGAAGTTTAGTACTCTTCTCCGAGTCATTCGACCTTGACGTAGAACGCCCCCTCTCGGCCAGGCTTAGCATGTTCACCCATTTCAGGGCATGGCTGCTTGCAATCTTGATAATCGACTCCATTGATTAGTCTATCGAAGAAGCTCTGAGCATAGGAGGTAGTTGCATAACGACCGGGACTTGGTATGGTATTCGTAAAGTATTCGACGGAGAGTATGTGGTCACAAAACGCACTGTCGATGACATTATGAACGGTCGGGTCACACCCAGACATGTCTTTCCCGCCATTCGGGTAGAAATCTTGATGACCGAGCTGGAAATTAGAATGAGATACTTGATTAACTTCAGACTTAGGATAATAAGGTCGTAATGGCAGAATGATGTCATCATGAAAAGAGAATCTTTTCCCGACAGAGACCATATTATGTTGGCTTCATTTTGGGAATGTACATTCACTAGGGCATGTGGTATAAGACCCCGCCCCCCCCCCAAAAAAAAATAGACCAACCGCCCCCTCTCCGCGGATCAAACACGGTGTAACCATCATTTCATGAAACCGTCCTAATTATACAGGTTCGCAGACACTTAAAGATGTTCAGGCGTGGGTATAACTATAGTCGTTCGTGAAGACAGTAGGCAATTTGGCGAACACTAAGCCAACGAATATCACGCTCCCGTACGGACGGACGCATAAAGGGACACTAGTACGCACGTACGGAAGCGTAATGTGCGTAATACCCGTTGGCTCAGTGTGCTGCCCTCTATATACCCACGCATGAGCAGCTTTAACATGTTGAAAGGTGCATTACGTCGGCAATATTGTACCAATCATGTAGGGTGCCACAACGCATATATTTTGCTCCCTCAACAATAATACAATGCCTATCAATTTTCCACGGTCTGGTTCAGTTTAACAAAAATCTTAAATCGTCAATTTCATTATTATTAGTTGACTATACTATTGTTTGGTATTTTGAGTTGTATACAGTTGTTCCTTGTGTGCATTTCATTATGTACGTTTTTTTATAATTTCATTGTTGTAGAAAAAAAGTAGGTTGTGACCTTACGGCATATCTTCTCTAACTAACCTGATCCATAAGGCCCATTCCTCCAACAGCAGCGAAATCCCCATCAGTATGGATGACATCTACAAAGGCAGCATCGGTCTTATCCAGTCTGTAGTTAGACTTCACACCGTATCCACCAAACAACGGACCAGCAGGGTCCAGACCTTAATTGAAATGGGTATTCATAAATCATTTATGATATATATTTTTATTTCTGCATTTTCCCAAATATAATATAACTGAACAACAAAGAACATATAAATGTAAGGTATAATGCAACATATACAAACAATAATTTTTTCATGTCAAAATGTTTTTTTTTACATAATATGTACATATAATAAGTGATAAAGGTCTATGCTGATTTCAATATCATAACATCGTAATTATGCGGAGTTTGCATCAATCTTCTATATGGACGATCAACCCTTGACTGTCTATCCACTCCCCATAATCAACGTCATTTAAGCCTACCCATCGCATGCCATTCATCTTGTCTCCCCCTGACAGTCCATCGCTATTCCATTGGTTAAAACTACAAACATAGAACGGGTTTCGCCCTTGCAATTATCAGATTTCTATATGCTTTGAGTGTGCCGCAATGCACACAAGGCGTTTTTGCCCCATACCACCACCTGCAAAATGAATGTTTGGTGCAGCATGTAGTCCTCTGCAGAATCACGCTGATGACGACTACGCCCGAAATTGTCTCTCAGCGTTATGGATTGTTCCCCTCTGACACCTTGCGTCAGCCTATCGCACCCTGCGTCAAGGGTTGCGTCTGCACATGCCTAGAGAATGCGCCTCAATTTCTTTGTGCGGTTGCATGCCTGAATGTCCTTGGATGGCGCAAGTGAAATAACGCCTTGCGTTCACTGGGTCTACAAACAAGAATTAGATACCTGTATTATCCTGCTCTCTTTAGCACGTGTAGATATAATAAGAAATGCCAGAATCGAGATTCACCTGTGATTCTGGCAACCATCTCTTGGTAATCCTGGATCAACGCTTCCCCGGCGTACCCGGCGACATGGGAACCAAGGCTGTGGCCGACAATGTGAATCTTGTTGAAGTCGGTTTGAGCTGTGGTCTTCAGCGCGTGGAGGAAGGCCGCCGTCTCCTTGCCGATCACGCGCGTGTTGGCACGGCTCTGAAAGTAGCTACCATCAGCTCCGAGGCGCCAATCTACGATGATCACGTTCACATCAGTCTGGTTATAGGTAAACAGTGTGAACACAAGCTAGTTATACCCCAGACACACCAACGAGACCGATAACAAACCGAATAAAAATATTACATTCTCTCCAATGGCCAAGAAACGGTCGATACGGAGTTGGTATGGAGTCGGGGTGGCGGTGTGACTTTATGCTACGGTCACAAAGGTTCGTACGAACGCTAATTTCGTACGAATCTCCCTGTTTTTCCATTGTCTTCCCAAATTTCCATTATCTGAAAATCGTTCGTACGGCGTTCGTAGCAGTTCGTAATGGCATTTGTGACCGAGGCTTAAAGAGAAGGTTGAGTTCTGGGAAGAGGTGAAAAATAATTTGTGAGCATTATGCAAGTGTGGAAGAACATCAGTTAAGACATGTTCCCTGAAAAGCATTGCTCTTCAAATGTAACATCGTAAAAATCGGGGGCCGGCTTTTTACGCCACGTGTTCGTGTAGTCCCATAAATACATCTTTCTGTGCAAGTGTTTGTAATTTTACCAAGATTTGTCCAAATTTCTTATCATTTTGATGATTCCAGAACCTTGCAATACACACAAATTCTTATATGCTAGATGATCAACCTTTTCTGGTCGGTTCTACACCGTTTCTTTCACAATGCAATCGCATGACCAGAACTCAACTTCATCTTTAATTCAAAATCGGGTTATTAACAAAGGAAGTTAGTATGTTTTCCCTTGTAAACCGATACTCGGGTGACTCGGGTCTAATTAAAGCTACGGTCACAAAGGTTCGTACGAACGATGCGTTCGTACGAATCTCCCTGTTTTTCCATTGTCTTCCCGAATTTCCATTGTCTGAAAATCGTTCATACGGAGTTCGTAGCAGTTTGAAATGGCATTTGTGACCGAGGCTTAAATTAGTAGAATACGTACCGAAATGCACAGGAATAGAAATCCACGCTCCAAAGAGTCGAAAATACTCTCAAAAGAGTACTTCAGTCATTTCTTAGGGTGATTCCAATATCAAGTTTCAAGTTCAAGTTTATTTTGTTTCACATTTCACAAAATAGAATCAATATAATCGACAACATTAAACATAATTGACAAAATTAGAACATAATATAAAATATACTAAAAGTATATCACATTATATAATGAATAAATTATTAGGTTCCCCTAAATAAAACTAACATTTTATTGAAGTGGTTGCAATATGGTGAGGGACGTAACAATGTTAAATGGTGAGCAAGAAGGCCTTAATATAATACGGAGTGAATTAATTCAACTCCATCTGGTTCCTGATAAATTTAAATAGGGACTTTTAGATTTGCGTGGACTGATACGTGTGACGTCCATTCAAGGCAGTGCATTAAAAGGACGTCGATCGTAGCAATCCACGTTGCCGTTGTGCAAATCTAAAAGTCCCTAATGCTTGAGCCACAATAACAGTCTATGCATGATAAAGCAGGGATAAGAACTACAATGATAAAGAACCCACTATTGCTATTATGCCTATCATCACCATCATAATCATCGTTAATATTATCATCATCATTATTATTTATGACGAAATAAATTCACGACTTAGGTTCCATTCACATCTGTATAAAGTTTGTAAAGACTTACTGCCCCTAGGTACGCGTCTTTCATCTTCACGTACTGGTCTCTTAACCCGTTCTCGGTGTAGCCATGGATGATGACTTTGGTGTCTCGATCAGCCCTGAAGTCTGAATACATAATGGTCTCGGGATGGTTGCGATCAAGAATCTGCCCTTCGCCGCCTGCTGCATTCACGGTGAAGAGTCTAGATTGGAACAAATTATTTTAAAGGGATAGTTGAGTTCTGTTTTCAGACCACAAATGCCTTCAAAGTGCATGGTTATTGCTCTTATTCTTATCTATGACATTTATAGTGCCCTTTTAGAACCTCAAATTGCTATGAAGGTAATTTTAGACCCCAAAATGTGTGAAATTTAGCCAATTTGATCATACCAATTCAGCTCCACTTTAAAAAAAAACACGGTGACCGTTAATTAATTATTTAATTAAAAATAACAATACAAGAGCCGGCTAATTGTGGGTAATATAAGCAACACGAAAATGCCAACAAAAAAGCCATTATCGGCATTGGCTGAAATACGACGTAAAAGGCGCTATTTCGTTTTTTCAACGGTTTTTTTTTCTTCAAATTTCAAGGGGGGGGGGGGGGGGGGTAAGAGGACACTTTTTTTTTTGGTATCGAAATTTGAAAATTTGACATTTGGCTCCGTTGGGGGGGGGGGGGGGTAAGGTCACCTTTTTAGGTCAGCCATGGGAATAATTTTTTTAATTTAAAAAAAAAAAAAAATTAAAAAAAATCCAAAGGGGGGGGGGGGTTTAACCCCCCAAACCCCCGCGCCTGCTGTCAATATGAGGTCAACATTTTGATTGCTCCCTTCTCTTGCTTTTAAGAAACTTGAAAGTTCACATTTTTTCTAAAATACTCTCGTTTTGTTAATACATAAAACATAACAAAACATTTTGTACAAATATGTTGTTGTTTTTTCCAAATACTTTTCCTTCCAAAATACTCGGCTAAATTTCTCAAACTCTTAGTTTTCGGTTAAAGTCATTGTGAATAAACATTCAGTTATTTTGTATTCTTGAAAATCATACCATTAAATTCTTTAAAATTCGAAATAAAGAAAATTGATTATGAAGTAGTATGGCGTATGGTAGTAGTAGTAATAGTAGTAGTCGTAGTCGTAGTAGTAGTAGTAGTCGTAGTAGTAGTAGTAGTAGTAGTAGTAGTAGTAGTAGTAGTAGGTAGTAGAATCGGTGGTAGTGATAGTAGTACACGTAGTAGTAAGTAGCAGGGGTAGTGTATTACCTCATTACGGGAGGAATTTCCTGGGGTGAAAGGGGCTTCATTGCGTGGTAGGGATCGAATATAGAATATTCGAAAGTCCAACCATCGTATTCTACTGAGGCTGCCATCGAAGCATCTGCGTATTGACGAATTTAATAGAATTATTTACTTATTCGTCGAATTGATTCACTTAGTCGAAAACAAAAGTTTAAATTGTTTGTTAAACGCATGCTCCTGCGACAATTTCCTTCAACTAACCAAATTCCTTTATAACTTAAATTCTGGACCCTTCACACTGCCTCATTAACCCTAACACGTAACATAATCGTAGCCTATTACTCGATTTCAACCATAACTACATGTATAATAATAGTAATGATAATAATAATAATAATAACAATAATAATAATAATAATAATAAATATAATAATAATAATAATAAAAATAATAATAATGGTAAAAATAGTAATAATGATAATAATGATAATAATAATAATAATAATAATAATAACAATAATGGTAAAAATCGTTATAATGATAATAATATTAATAATAATAATAATAATATAATGATAATAATAATGATAATTATAATTAATGTCTTTTGACCCATGGTATAGCCTCATCAGTTTTAATACTGTTCTCCCTAAGGGCCCCGCAATAATATTATTACCGGGTACTACAGTGCTTTGTGTTGTAAACAAAGCTGTAATAAATCTTTCCTACCATACCCCGTGAAATGATCAGGACAACACTGCCCATTCTGGAAAGATATAGTTCATAGTCTCTCAGAGCTCCATGATCAATAAAGCTCTAAGAAGACAAATAATTACATACAATTGTAAATTTCCCTTTGAAATGAACACAGCTCAAATATATAATATTTCTGAACGCACTGCGAGATCATAAGCGCCAGCCTTTCCGGGTGACGTCCAGGGACAGAGCCGCTGTCGGGGTCCAGTGACCGGTGCTCCCGGAAACTCTCGAGTGTTAGCAATACAGGTATAGAACCTTCAAAATGTCCGTCAAGAGCGAAAGAAATTGTAATTTTCTATTTGAAATTCACAAAGCCTCCTTAAATCAGGGCAGTTTGTTTTGGTTTTCCCCCTTTTTCCCTTTCTCATTTCCCCCTATTTTTCTTATTTATCTTCTTTTCGATTTCTCTTCTCCTTATCTTTCTCCTCGTTCAAAGGGGGGGGGGGGGGGCACGGCTGATTTGGCCCCACCTGGATCCGCCACTGCATATAGGGTAGGTGTGGGGAATTGGAGACCCTTAAGCACATTTGCATAATTTATCGAAACATGAAAAATGTTACACATACAGAAAGGTTTGTATTCTCTTCAGTAACTTCTTCTCTATATTTGGTAACAAAATTGTGGTCATGATGTAATGAAGTAATAAGATAACAATGATTAATGACGGCATCACCAAAGTTCTCTCATTACCTACATGTTTATTGTGTAGGTAATAAGGGACAGTTACAAATCAAGACCTTTTAAATACAATTTGAATGAAAATGGGATTGTTATAGTTAGTTCAAACACTTTTTGAAAGAGATACATGCAGCCAATGAACTTACTGTAATTTTGAAACGATTTTAAAACAATGTGGCCCAAAATATTTCTGTAGTTTGCTTTAAATTATGTTTAAATACTTTCAGAACAATGTTCCGGCAATGTTACTTTTACATTGATCAAACTCAAAGCACAATAACAACTTCTTAAAATGAAATGCATTCAAATTAGAATGGTGACACGAACAACCAAATATATGTTTCATGATAGTGCCTTTCAACATGAAATGAACAACTGGGGGAAAGTAGGCCCCCACCCTGGATCTGGTGTCCCCCATTGCCTACACACATTTCTGATCAGACACCGTTCATAATGTGCATTGCAACACCCATTCACAACACACAATAGCTATACGTTTTCTGTGATGGTTGGCACACTTCATAAACTTCCTTTTAAAACTACTTTTTAAGAGCCACCCCTAAATATTTGCATACACCACAACACTCAGTGAAAATTGTGTTTTTATATCAGAGCAAAATTTTACGATCAAAATTGCTCATCTTGGTCAATTTTGCCAATTTTCTCGGAGAAAAAACGCATTGTAGTCTTCGAAATGAATTGGATATATGCAGTAGTGTTGTTAAAGGCCACATAATTATTATGGCGCTATAGCAATATTGGAGCCAACACGGACAGACAGTGATGGGTTCAAGCTTGGTGGTCTCCAATTCCCTACACCTACCCTAGATAATAACAATTCTAAATCGGAATTAAAAAACATTCGTTCGAGAAAAAGGTTATTGTTATCGTACCACCACCAAATATGCTGACTAGAGCGACGAACGCTAAAGTTGCCGAAGAAAGCATGATGTCTCTCGTAGTAGATCTCGTTTTGTTGAAAAAGAAGAAACCTGATGGGAACTCTGGAATATTGTTGAGCTAATGCAACTCAATGAGTTATGATTGTCTGTCTCTCTTTTTATACTTTCAAGATAGATAGCCTCGTGTCAATCAACCCATTTTAAGATTATAATATTGGATTAATAATTTAAGTCCAATTATGCTAAAGAAAGATAGTTGATTACGTCAGCAGCTTCCAATTCTTCTGAATTATAAATATTGGATCTGAGTGGGACATCTGCTTTGCGCAAATATATCAATAAATGTATCAACCTCAATAGTTTAGAAACGTAAACTACAGATATGGGCCAAGTTTGATGTAAGATACTTAGTCAACAGAACATGAGTTCGTCATTATACGCGCAAACAAGACTACACGAAATTGATACATGTTGGAGTTATTGGCATACCCGGTTTATTGTAAAGTAAACTGAACTACATCCATACCGGCCAAATGTATATGGAAACAAGAAAGATGAAATTAAGATCAGTGTACATACCTGGTATTTAATTAAACTGAATATAGTACATCTGTTTCTAGTCAAAAATTGAGGAAATTATAAGAATCTTAAAAAAACTCGGCCAGACTAATTCAATAAAGTAAGTTGACTCAGGCTACCGAGATAACGAAGTCATCATCTACATTCTCGTCAAAAGTATCAATATTCTTTATAGTTTATATGGGAATTTAGACATACGAAGAATACCGTTATAAAAGAAATTTTAATGAAATTTCTGATGACAAATATGAATGAAGTTTCATACAACCAACCTATTACCAACATAATTTTGTATATTCTTTTAACCTTCTCTTCCTCCCATCTAGTAATTAACCCTGCTCTCCCCTCTTCTTAGTATTGTTCCAAGTTTGAAGTTTGAAGTTTGAAGTTCGAAGCTTGAAATTTGAAATGTGAATGTATTACCAAATCACCAGAATGTATGCCCAAACAAAATATTTATCACGTTCCCATTATGTTTGCCGAACAGACATCTGTATAGCACACGTAAATGATATCAAGTGGAGTAGATTATCGCTTGTATTATTACAATGGTATATATTGCCCTGCCATTGCCCCCCCCCCCCCCCCCCACAAAAAAAAAATGTGTTTGAAGTCTTATATTGATGAAAGAATACAACAGAAAACCCAAATTATGTATTCTTTTATCAATATTTGTCTTCCAACACATTTTTGTTGTTGTTTTGTTTAGGAGGGGGGGGGATCTTTGCAGGACAGTGTGTCTTAAATGACATCCTCTTTCACATTATAATATAATTTAAGTAAAATGTTGCCATCCATTTGTTGGGGCTCCGAACACTTTAGAGGGCCTTTATAAAGCTGAGTTGTCCCCCCCCCCCAAATAAAAAATGAAAAAATGAAGGAAAAAAAAATGAAAAAAATGAAGAAAAAATGATCACATAAGAAAAATACAGCATTATTAACGTAAAATGATTAGTGTGACAATCTAAATTTGGTTCTCTTTTTTTTAAGGGGGGGGGGGGGGGGGGGGGGGTCTGTTTTCGATACACAATGGGGGGGGGGGAGGGGGGGGGTCTGTTTTCGATACACAATATATCAAATATCGGAAATTAATTTGTATATAGCGCACATGTGCACCAACCAAGGTGCTCAATGCGCTCCAATATTACCTCGGCTCTCTCTATATAGGCCATCGACATCTGTACTCACAAACCCTCCAGTAATTATTTTCTACCGATACTCATGTAACATCTGGCAAAATAATGTAGATTTAATGTGTTGCCAATTTAGTGCCGCACCAGAACTCAGACCCATTGGCCAGGGCAGTGGAGCGACTTCCAAAGTGGGAGGGGGTACCAACAAAAGTGACACTTTTTTAACATAAAGAGGCACCAATACAAAGGGTATTCGCAAAGCGATAGAGTACACGATTTTCAGACACTTATCACTACTGCCTCTATGTTCTAATGGATACATCCCTTCATTACCAAGGATCATCCTATATATGTTATTGTTATTTATCTTTCCATGGTTGAAGAAACTGCTTCTGCATCATATTTTGCAGTTGTTTGTGCAGTGGTCTGGAAAGTAATTATTAAAGATATGTGAGGTCGCATTTTGACCGGTCAGATAATGTGAATTGGGTTTTTAAGCACAATTTCTTAAATAAATTACATAATTTTGATAACCTATATTTGCGAGAGGATATATTAAGTGAGCTTTGAGGGAAATTCAAAATAATTTAGTCTTTCAGTTGCTTTAAATCAGTGTCACATGTGAGGGAGGCTATGAACATTTTGTTTTTGTTTCGGGAAAGAGAAGGGCCGCATTTTGAACGGTCAGATCGATCTTTGAACAGTGGGTTTTTAAAGGAGAAGATATCGAATTGGTTTCAATAAATGCAGAAAAATTAGAGAAACAATCCAGTAGAAGTTATGAATCTCTCAAAATCATTAAAATATTAGAATCTTTGAGACAAATTGGCAATGCGGTCAAAAAGGGTGAAGCTTTTCTTCACACATCTAATCGGTGATGAAGGTAGCCCATCTAAAGTTCATCAATGCGTAAAAATTGCTAGCTTGGTGATTTGTAAGGATCGCGTTGTACAACTGCGAGCCATACTATTCACACGCAATAATGCTTTGTGTACTGAATCCGCCAGGCATCAGCGAAGTGGTCGCTGATCACTGCCACTGGATGGTAGAGGAGGATGGATATATATAATTATGGGCAATGGCGTAATGAGCAAATGATTATTTAGGAGGGCAGAACAAAAATCATCACCACTCTTATGTTACTGATGTTACATTGAAGCCCCGCGGATCAATTTTCAAAGTGGAGGGGGGGGGGGGGGATCAGATGGCGCGAAGCAAGTAGAGCGAAAATTGGCAGGGAATGCGTGAAATATGCATTATATGAGTTGCATCAAATGAAAGAGGAGGATCTAAGATTTACAAATATGTGTCATTTATTATTACGGTGATTAAGTTATGATAGGCATCGACAATTCTCGGTTTCGTTAGTTTCTTGGACGCATACATTCGTTAAACTATCGTCGTGAAGAAGAGTTGTGGTTCCAGTCAAGTCTCCGGACTGTGAACCACAATGACAATGTACAGGGTTCGAATCCTTGTAGTGACACGAACGTCCTAGTTGGCAAGACATAAATCTGCATTTGCCACACTCGACCCAGGTGAGGTAAATAGGTCATGATCTGGCATTAAGTAATTAATGCTTGAGCGCTGAATGGCAGCCGGGGTAATAATATAGGAGCGCCAGGTGTGGCAATGTGTCAGACTTGTATTATTATACATACTGCAGGTCCGTTGTACCGTTATGTCCCATCGCATACTGTTTCCAAACCACACGCTTGAAGGAATGGAATAATGTATGGTACGTGTCGGTCACGGGCCTCCGCGCTTCGCCCGGCCCGGCAAGGGGAGAAACTGAATTCAGACAATTACGGTTAAGAGTAGTACGGTATCGTCTTCTTTCTTTACTAATCAAACGTACAAACTTCCGCGCTTCGCCCGGGAGGGAGAAAACATCATTCAGACAAGGATTAAGAGTCGAGAACGTTACAACATTATCGTCTACTTTCTATAATAATTTAATGAAACGTAAGCTTCCGCGCGAAGCACGGAATGGGGAAACTGAATTCAGACAAGGATTAAGAGTCGGGAACGTACGTTACTACTTTCTATAATAATTTAATGAAACGTAAGCTTCCGCGCGAAGCACGGAATGGGGAAACTGAATTCAGACAAGGATTAGGAGTCGGGAGAACGGTACAACAGATCATTTTCTTTTCCTAATAAGTAATGAAACGTCTAAGCTTCCGCGCTTCGCGCGGGAGGCCTTTCACCCACCCCCTTTAAGTGAAACTCTTGCTCACTATCACCCCTCCCTACAATAAGATCCTAGCTACGCGCCTGCTTATAGCTAAGTTGACGTAATAAATTGTATATCAATGTCGTCGAGGAAAATGACCATTTGCACATTATGCAAGTACTTTAAATAGTTCATAGGGCCTGCGACCCCGGGTTTATAGGGTTAAATTTGTAGATATTGGGACAATTAATTTGGCGGTAATTAGTGGCTAGTTTTGTCGGTAATCGTTGGCCTCTACACTCCCCCTCCCCCCACTGAAAAAGGTCTAGCGACGCCCCTGCATGCATAACATGTCACATAGGACATCATAATGCACAGTGTGCAAAATTTTCTCATTCCTTTTCGATTGTACGACTTAGAGACACAATAGGCCCTATTGTTGGTGGCTAGCCTCCTCAC
Organism: Strongylocentrotus purpuratus; assembly: GCF_000002235.5. Classification (NCBI taxonomy): domain Eukaryota; kingdom Metazoa; phylum Echinodermata; class Echinoidea; order Camarodonta; family Strongylocentrotidae; genus Strongylocentrotus; species Strongylocentrotus purpuratus. The sequence goes on along the minus strand of NW_022145598.1, from coordinate 3,791,659 downwards.
GAGAGCTAGCTACAGCATTTTGGCGCATGCGCAACTTTGATATTTCGAGCGAGCAGAATAGCTTAGGAAGCTGAGTAATTTGTCTCCTTTCTCACAAAAGATCGCCTTATAGTTATACAATATGGGTGTCGAGGTTAACGTTACTAAACCAGGGGATGGTAAGAAAATTTGATTTAAATCTTAAGTAATGTTATGTTAGATGAAGATAAGCCACTCGTAAAAGGGATTATTTGGAAGATTATTCATCATGTTTATGGCCTTGTTCAACTTCCAACATGTCCAAGTTTCACCATGTCCACTGATCCTAGCTACGTACGGTACGTAGGTCTACACACTACAGACAGTGCTCGTATTGGTTAGACAGAAATAACTGTCGGATATGGGTCATTTCTTAGCGCTTGTTCAGAAACCTATCCAAAATTTAACCCGTAACTCCGGCGTGGAGATAAAACATAGGTCTAGATCTAGGCCTAGTAGGTGGTAGTTAGACATTTTAGATCTAGAAATCTAGGTCTAGAATCTAGACCTACCCAAAATTTAGAGACAGAGTCTAGACCTAGATCTAGTCTAGATCTAAAGTTACACCCCGGCCCTAGAATCTAGACCTTAATGTCTAAATAGAGATCATGAGTTAAAACTAAAAGTCGTATTGTTTATTACCTGTTTCGTGTTAATTTTTTTTCTAGGTCTAGGGTAGAGTGCCCAGTATTCGGTCACTTAAGGGGAAATCACTAATATTTTGAATTCTTACCTCTTTTATTTTGCAATCTACCCATCAAAAGAACAGAAAAATATTCCTCTAACAGGATTTAATAGTCACTTAAAATAAAGAATGATGATAAGAAAAATATTTCCGAAAGAAGACAGAGCATTTTTCTGCCCAGAATTCGGTCGCGCCGACTAGAATTCGGTCACGCGATTTGTGCGTGGAATCTCTGTTGCAAAGGAGCGAAGCGTATTTGCGCGCTATTTTCACACAATTGCGCGATAAAGCACTGATTGTCAATGCGTTGACCGAATACTGGACGAGCGATACCGCATGGCAAGGGTATCGTATAAATACCTCTTGCACATCGGCAAGTGCGTCATTTGCAAATTCGCTGCGATGGAGCGAACACGGATAGACCGTGGGCCGAGCGCGATTTTCCTTCCAGTTCGTTGCATAGATTCTGGTTCAAGATTTAGATAATGTTAATAAAAAGATAAAAATACACAAATCCCAAATCAGCTTATTCCTGCGAATGAGTCCTTGTCGTTCGTATAAAACATAAGTTTAATTGACAAGTTATTTAAGAGAAATGTGCGTGAACGAGACCGCCAACTCTCTGTTCGTACATGTACACGTGTATTAACTCACCGTGCGACGAGAGTGAAACAGCACATTCTCCGTCTCCGTCGTACGAAGAAATTATGTAATCCATTCGAATATTTCACAAAGCCAATCACATTTGCTGATGTAAATAATATGATTTTGCAAATATTAACTGTGAAAACTAATGAAAACCTCGTCAGGGTGAAAATATTTCGAAAATGAGGGGTCATAGCTACCATGAAACAGACGAGAAATAGCGCGTTGCCAATTTGATATTATTGTAAGGATCGTATGCAATTCTCTTGAATGTACACTGATCTGTGTAGAGATCAGTGGCTCCGTACTGACAAGACTCGAGTAAGTTTTGTGTAATTAAAACTTTTGATGAAAAAATTTCTTGTATTAGCAATGCAATGGTAGTTTGAGAATAGGCCTACAGAATTAGAGCCCCTAAATATTCATTGTAATTATAAAAAAAGATATATATCTTTTTGTATTTCCAGTCTTGTAGTAGTTTTTACATGTTTTCAAATGTTTGATTTTTTGATTTTTTTTTGGGGGGGGGGGGGGGACACGCTTAATAAGGTATACGGGATGTGGATGACTTTTCTTTCCTGGAGGAAGAAATATGACAATGTTTATTCAAAATTACACTGCATTCACTGGCTTAAAAATTGATAACAGATACATGCTGAGGTATATATGTGAAGTGTACAGAATGATAATGTATAATTTTATGTCGTCTGGATTTTGAAATCATGTGATGTTATTATAGTTATAAAGAATGTTTTCATACATGTTTGGTTTACAGAAATTTTATTTGTCAGGACTTATACATTTTTGACTAAACAAATGGTAACAAGGTTTTATATCCTTTTCCATGTTTTCCCCTCTTCCTGTCAGATCTGTATACCAGAAGCCGATACTTACAAGAAACCACTCAATAATATTGTTTAATAAGTAAAATACACAGATTTAAGAGCATAATATTTTCTGTTAGTTTTGTTATGTTTTGATGAACTGAATGCCCATCTACATGTATGTGCGAAGAACCATTTACTGGATGAGAATGTGAAATGAAAGATAAATGTCGGTATGTGAAGGCTTCCACTTAACCAAAAATAAATGAATAAAAATAAATATATTTATAAAGGTTTACGGGGATCCGGGACGGGAATCATGTGCCGCCGGAATGCATGATTTTTTCACAAAAAAATAACTTAAGGGTTAGGGTTTTGTAGGCCTAATTCAGATCGGATATTTTAGCTCATTTTTTCGCTGGACGGTATACAAAAAAAAAAACTTTTAAATAATGGCCCCCGTTCTGCCTAAATGACCATTAAATATAGGTACGGGTTAGTTGTCGGCCTTATACATTTTGTCAGGACTTATGACATTTTTGACTGAACAAATGGTGACAAGGTGTCAGTTGTTAGCGGCACACCCCAGTCGGAACCAAAATGTGAGTACCCCCACCCCATGGCATAATTTGTTAACCAAAAATAAAATATTTTATAAAGGAAGAAACCAATGAATTTATTAAAGATGAACATGAATAAATGATTGAAGAAATAAATTGTCACATGTCACATAAAATTATACATCATCATTCTGTACACTTCACATATAATACCTCAGCATGTATTTGTTATCAATTTTTAAAGATGAAGTTGAGTTCTGGTCATGCGATTGCATTGTGAAAGAAACGGTGTGGAACCGACCAGAAAAGGTTGATCATCTAGCATATAAGAATTTGTGTGTATTGCAAGGTTCTGGAATCATCAAAATGATAAGAAATGTGGCCAAGTCTTGGTAAAGTTACAAACACTTGCACAGAAAGATGTATATGGGACTACACGAAAACGTGGCGTAAAAAGCCGGCCCCCCGATTTTTACGATGTTACATGCATATTTCGAATATGAAGGCATTTGAAGGGCCATGCTTTTCAGGGAACATGTCTTAACTGATATTCTTCCACACTTGCATAATAAGAATGAGTAATGCTCACAAATTATTTTTCACCTCTTCCCAGAACTCAACCTTCTCTTTAAGCCAGTGAATGCAGTGTAATTTTGAATAAACATTGTCATTTTTCTTCCTCCAGGAAAGAAAAGTCACCCACATCCCGTATACCTTATTAAGCGTGTCCCCCCCCCCCCCCCCCAAAAAAAAAATCAAACATTTGAAAACATGTAAAAACTACTACAAGACTGGAAATACAAAAAGACATATATCTTTTTTTATAATTACAATGAATATTTAGGGACTCTACAGGGTGCTACAAGAATTTTTTTCACCACTTGCCCTGTCGGGCAAGTGGGTTTTCAATTTACTTGCCCAAACAATATTTCCACTTGCCCAAAACTTTTTGTTTACTAGCACAATCGAGAAAAAACAGCTGATCAACGCACGTGTGTGTCTGTGCAAGCCGCTGTCATTTGGAAACGTAGGCTAATTTTCAGCTGTTAATAATTTGGGTCAACTCTTCCATCAAGAAACGTCATGTAAATAATGGGTAATCAACTATTTTAAATAAAGTACGGACATTTTTATTTCATCATTCACTGCTATAAATATCATGCCAAAATTTGTAAATTCTTACTAAATAATAATATTGAAGATATTTTACGATAAATCTCGGATAAGTATGCGAAAACTAGACTAAACAACGTCGCTAAAACCATGAAAACAAAACAACAACGGCTTATATTCTGGGGGTCTCGATACTATTATCAAAATGACTCGCTCGGTCGGATCTTGAGACCGCAGTAATAAATTGAAAACGAGACAAAAACATTCATCTGATTTATATGAGCAGCGAGTTTTAAATAATATGTTCACAATCATTAACAGTCATTATGAATAAATATCAAACATTTGACTTTTTGTACTTACTAGAAAATCCCTGTTGTTTATTCCATTCCGATTCGCACGTGTTCATTTCCCTAGAATAATGACGTCATATTTGGCGTGATTCAACCAATCGGCAATCAGAGAATAGCAAAGGCCTGTCGGTGCGGCCTGCAGAGCTAGAGAGAGAGAGCGCGAATAAGCTCGCAGCTGGTACGATCGCGCTAGCTGTCTCTAGCTAGCTCACGGCCGGCCGTGCGTGGAGGCGGAGCGGCATTCATGGCTTGAAGTGTCACTGTTGCATGCGCGCTGAGCTAGCTGAGCTGGCTAGCTGTCTGTGAAGTTTTTTCGAAATCGGAACGATCGCTTTTTTGCTTCTGGATTTTGACGACGGGTAAGAAGTTGACGGGTGAATGGTAGAGTTCTTGGACACTAGGAAATTACTGTAAAAGTATCACTTGCCCGAATCGGGCAAGTGATAATTTGATTTACTTGCCCGACGGCTCAATTTGGTTGCCCCGGGACGTCGGGCAAGCGGGTTTGTCGCGCCCTGCTCTAATTCTGTAGGCCTATTCTCAAACTACCATTGCATTGCTAATACAAGAAATTTTTTCATCAAAAGTTTTAATTACACAAAACTTACTCGAGTCTTGTCAGTACGGAGCCACTGATCTCTACACAAATCAGTGTACATTCAAGAGAATTGCATACGATCCTTACAATAATATCAAATTGGCAACGCGCTATTTCTCGTCTGTTTCATGGTAGCTATGACCCCTCATTTTCGAAATATTTTCACCCTGACGAGGTTTTCATTAGTTTTCGCAGTTCATATTTGCAAAATCATATTATTCACATCAGCAAATGTGATTGGCTTTGTGAAATATTCGAATGGATTACATAATTTCTTCGTACGACGGAGACGGAGAATGCGCTGTTTCACTCTCGTCGCACGGTGAGTTTATACACGTGTACGAACGGAGAGTTGGCGGTCTCGTTCACGCACATTTCTCTTAAATAACTTGTCAATTAAACTTATGTTTTATACGAACGACAAGGACTCATTCGCAGGAATAAGCTGATTTGGGACTTGTGTATTTTTATCCTAATTTCTGGTTACCAAAAACTATGTACCACAAAGTCAGTCCAAAAAAAGAAAACTAAGCCCTAAAATCGCGCTCGGCCCACGGTCTAGGAAGAGCTCCTCTTCACACACATACTAAATTCACTGCGATAACACACAAAGTTGTTTCGCAATAGACTTCTACATATGGCTACATGTATGCATGTTAGCGCATGTGCTAACAGAACGCGGAAGTGCAGAAAGTGGTGCGACACTGACCAATTTCGAGCTAAGTTGGAGATCTTTCCGGGGCCCTACATCTGATTTAATTTTGAGAGTTAAGAAAAGTTGTTCAGCTGCCTGATTTGTGCAAGTTTCGCGGCTCATTAATTATTTTTTAAATTGTTACAGCTGTTGAAACGGCTGTCTGACCGAATACTGGGAATTGACAGAATACCGGGCGCGCTACCCTATTTTGGAAAAACGATATTTATCTAGTACACTTTTTCACAGGTTTCACAGCAAACCGCATAATACAAGTGCATACCGATGCCGGGTTGCAGACGGGCGCTGAGGATCTGAGACATTACAGTAGATACCTTCACACAAAAATGATGCCCCGAGCGATTAGTAATCCCAGTCGTAAGGAATATAGACCTATCCATGCGTTTTTTTTTCCGCTAGTCACAACACAAGCCATTACAGTTTGAAATTCAAAATACCCTTCCACCCATTTTCCGGATCATGGAGGCGTGAGCTCCACTCAGCCCAAACCCAAACCCATGGTGACGACACATAGAATCATGCATTCGGACTGCGTGTGCATGATTTAGTGAATGGACCCGCACACGGAAGGCAACGGAGGTGGAGCTTGCGTTCGCGCTCAAGTAGCGCATGCAGCTAAGCAACATGCGTACACTTGCATAAAATCATGCGATGCAGGTGTTTAGCAAAACAAAATACATGTAGCGTGTCCAAAATGGATTAATATTGCCAAGATTTTGGGGGGCTGTTTCTTTTGAAAGAAACATCGGTGTGTCTTGAAATTTGAAATGTATTATTCTGAGTAAACGATTTTAATTATCCAATCATAATATGGTGAAAAACGATCCAAGAGGGAAAATTGAAAAATCGTTCAGAAACCCTATATTTAAGCACGCACAGGGAGTTAGCTGAATTTAGTGACACTCCATCTTTGTATACTCCACATTTTTTTAAATTTCCGGCAGAACCAACATCAAAAACTTTTGTTGGAGGTCAGCGTTTTTGAAATGTAAATTGCATATTAGCTCATTATCTGATATCTTGCTTTATGCCTCTCTCGTACACTTTGGTGGGGAGTCTTGTAGACTAATGGGCAAGAATACAATAAATCTCTCAGAATAAGTAAAGTTATTTCTTTGGGTTAGTTTTCCTTTTATATGAATGATAAATTAGTGCATCCTCTTTATCTTTACAGGTAAGACATTCCCCCAGAAAGGACAGACTGTTTCAGTTCACTACACTGGTAAGTTGGATACTCCTCTCCCCCCCCCCCCCCCTATTCTCCCTCTGTCTTACTCCCTCTCCCTCTCTCTGACTCAATCTCCTACTCCCTCTCTCTCTCTCTCTCTCTCTCTCTCTCTTTCTCTCTCTTTCTCTCTCTTTCTCTTTATTTCCCTCTCTCTCTCCCTCTCCCTCTTTCTATCTCCCCCTCTCTCTCTCTCTCCCCCTCTCTCTGTCTCTTTCTTTCTTTCTCTCTCTCTTTCTCTCTCTCTCTCTCTCTCTCTCTCTCTCCCTGTCCCTTTTTCTTTTGCTTTAGGGGCCAACAGTTTACTGTTGTGGTTATGTTGATCCTCAACTCAATTTCTACTCCTAGCCTTTTTGATCACCATATTGCCGTCGGGTCCTGGTTTCGTTTTTTGGGTACTGACTAGTGCTGTAAGTCAGATGCTATGTTCGTGTTCGGTTCGGTTCGGCAATTTTTCACCCGAACTTGGTTCGGTTCGGGGTTCGGTAATTATAATAGCAAGCAGCGTTATAGCCACGGTGGTCGGCACTGGGCGGGCCGGCTGGCCTGCCGGGCCCGACCAGCACGGAGGACGTCTGCACACTGCTTCCGACCAGCACGAATTTCACATTAAAAAACTGCTCTAAACGTAATTATTTGTGAAGAAAAATACTACTTACATTTGTATTTCCGTCTTGCATCGTGTATTATTTTCAATTTTAAAAGAATCATGTTTTCAATTTGTCAATAAATGATATTTTTTTAAAGATTTTCCGAGACGGTTGTTGTCTAATGTTAGAAACATGAAAGCTGCCATCTTGAATGGAGATTCAGGCTCGTCAATAACTGTTTTTATTTTCAATAGGAAAAATATAAAATCCCTTTTTCTCGTGAATAAATAAATACCATACTAAAAAGTAGTATAATATATATATATATATTTATTTCATTATTTATATTGTAAAATTTTTTGTCCGATATTGTTACAATTAAAATATTAACTTTTTGTTGAATGGGCTTGAGCTGAACTAGTTTTGATCACGCACATGTATTCTTGTTTATGGCTTGCGATCGCGACGTAGCGTGGTCAGGATTTGGGATTTAAATGGCGCCAGTGAAGTCACGCCCACCACTGGATAGGCATAAATCACAAAGGCGGAAAATGGGAAAAAAGTAAATATAATATGAGCAATCATAACGTGAAAATTAGGTACGAATCGACAAGTTTATTAGCTTGCAAAAACGTTAATATTTTTCTGCCGATCATCCGAACCAAACCTTTGCGTTCGGTTCGGTTTGGTTCGGAAGTGCCATGTTCGGCGAACTTCTGTTCGGTTCGGCGGTTTGGCTACAGCACTAGTACTGACGCTCCGATAAAAATAATGAAATATGTAAGAAATTGCAGTATTGCACACTACTAAAATAAATCCATCTTATAACTCTTTTTAAGTATTTAATTTTTACCAATCATATTCTAGCTCATCCTGAATCGATCTGAACTGCCGTTATAAAATGGGCTGCAAAGCAGTTTGCTGCATGGGGTTATTGTTGCCAGCACAGCTAGCTACAGTACTGACTGGGTCTCGGCAGGATGAATAAATCTGGTTAAAAAATATTTATTTTAGAATGATAAACCGGCTTTCTAAAAATTCTTCTTTACAACATACCGAATGAATAAATAAATGTTTTTATCTTATTTTAAACACAGCATGCTTCTTTTAAAAGCTGAAAATTACTTGGTAATCACAACAAGTTTCGATACTGATAGCTGTTGCAAGGCAAGTTTAGACTATACTAGTCACGGAAAGAATACACAGTGCACTTCATTAGCTGTAATGCGTGCCGAAACGAACCCAAACAAATATATGTGATCGTAACAAGAAATCATTAATAACTACAAGAGCACAATTGGAAAGACAACTACCCAGTACTCAAAATCACTGTAAGCAGATACATAACTTGGAGGAAAAATACAATAGTTGTCCAAGAAAAGCCACAGAAATGGTGATATTTAAGGAGTTACTATAGGTACATTTATTATTAGAATGGGCCTGCTGCTATGTCCGTGCAGAATTACATGTGTTTATGTTGAGCACGAGGCTAGAATCCACTATACTGTCCTCTACGGTAAAAAGCAGTATAAAAATAGATTCGAGCATAGTGATTAGATATGTGCAGCAGGCCCCTTTCGATAAAAATGTACCCAGTTACTCCTCGAATATCACAATTTTTGGGTCACACAAAAGGTTGGGAAATGCGACCACCCAACCTAACACGATGAACCAATGATTCGAAGTAAGCCGTTAAAAGTGTTTTGTATTACCGGTATATAATCAGCCTATCTCTCAGTTGCTGCCAGACTGTTTCTTTGGAATGTAAGGGCTTGACCAGAAATCACCTTTACATTTAACACTTTTAATTCCAGGAACACTGACAAATGGGGAAAAGTTTGATTCCTCCAAAGATCGTGGGAAACCATTTGAATTCAAGATTGGAGCAGGCCAGGTCATCAAAGCATGGGATGAAGGGGTAGCCCAGGTAAGAAGACTTTTTCATCCATTAACCACCTGACTGCTACCCATGTACATGTACATGCTTAGGGCATTGCACTTTCAAGACCGTAGCACTGCAAGGATGTTATACAGGTCTTGAACAGTAGATGGCGCTCTTACAAAAAAATCTGGCTTTTTTTTCTTTGTACAGTGTACAGTTTTTGTCAGGTTTTTGTACAGTACAGTCAAACCTGTTTGTATCCACTACCTAAGGGAAACACAAAAAGTGGCCTTTGTAGACAGGTGGTCTTTATAGACAGGTTCCTTTAGTACATTATTCAATGAGAAACCATTTTCAAGGGAAACAACAAATGTGGCCTTTGTAGACAAGTGGTCACTAAAGCAGGTTCGACTGTACAAAAATGCAGTAGCACAGGGGGTATGAATGCGCTTTAAGCCAATAGCAGTCAAGTGGTTAATGAGAGTGCTTTTATGATTGAAAACTGTCTTTAGGGCAAAAAATTGACATTTGGGATTTTTTGTAAAGTACAGAGCACTGAAGGGGTGGGGGGGGTGGGGGGGGGGGGGAAGCCTCGCAAGATACGTCACAGACTTGCCAATTTGTGTTTGATTGTGATTCATAACTTTCGGATTTTGCTGAAACTGTCGCTGACTTGTTCCTCACATTTTTCTGCTTTAATCAAAACCAACTTAATATCAGTTTAAAGTGATTGTATAAAGTGTAGAAAATTCAGGAACTGAAAGTATTCCCTTGATATTACCAAAGTTTTATGTGATGGGTATTGTCATTGACTTCAGTAAAAATGAATAATCTGTCCTGTGTTTTTCCTTTTAGATGAGTGTTGGAACCACAGCGATTTTGACATGCTCCCCGGATTATGCCTACGGAGCGAGGGGATACCCCCCAGTATATCCTTTTTATTGCACCTATTGAAGTAACATGCCGTAAATCTCTGTGTATAAGACGTACTTTTTTGCCGCCAAAAAAATTGAAAGTCGGGGGTGCGTCTTAAAGGTAAAGACCAGTATTGGAAACGCCCCAATTTCAAAAAATGAAATGGAAGCTCTCATTACCAATCATGTGAAAGAATATGTTTTGACTAATACATGACGATAAAAAATTTGCCGGGAAACCGCCTACTAATTCATATATTTGGTAAATTTGTTTCTCTCATGGTCTGTGAGAGATATAGGATAGTCCCATATACATCTTTCTGTGTATAGTGCTTGTAACTTTACGAAGAATGGGCCAAATTTCTTATCATTTTGATGATTCCAGAACCTTGCAGATGCTAGATGCTAGATTATCAACCTTTTCTGATCGATTCCACAAAGTTTCTTTCACAACTGGTCTTTCTTTCATAACTGGTCTTTACCTTTAAACACAGGTACAAAAAAAAAAAAAAATTTTGATTTATGCCCCCCCACCTGGTGCTATGCCTGGCAATGTCTCCCAGCTCAGTAATCGGTGTGTTGACTCACCACTCGGAAAGATTCACTGCCAATCGCGCGCGACCGGATCTGCACTGTGACCCCCGGCACGCCCCCCAAATAATCGTTTGTTTACATGCAGAGCGCCACTCTGACAAAATATTGAAAGGTTACAATTTAGGCCGCGGACGAGCCTGCCACTGTAAACGCACAAAATTGCGAGGTCGAGTAGGCCTGGCTCGGCCCCGGCCGCGGCCCTGGCCCTTTTCTCACTGTAAACGGGGTCTAAGTCGGCCATTTTTCAAGGAAATCCTAGCAAAAGTGTGTGAGCGCTGCCGCTTTGAGGCATGGTAAGTGAAAACTGTCAAAACGACGCATTTGTGCTCTCTTGCTGAAGACACAGGTAGAATGTGATTCTATTGGCTCAACCTTTAGAGAGTGAAATCTGAACAACATTTCTTATCGGTTATCACATCACAGATGGGCATTTCTTATGCCTCAGTCACACCTTTGCGTATTTGGCTTCCGTATGGCAAGCCGTTTAAACATTTATTCCTCTCGATATTTAGAAATGGATTCTTGATATCAAGAATCCATTTCTAAATATGTTGTAAAGCAATGGTAATTCTTGATATCAAGAATTTGATTTCTTGATATCAATAAATAGGAATAAATGTTGAAACGGCTTGCCATAGATTTGCAGCAATACGCAAGCCAAACATGCAAAGGTGTGACTGAGGCATCAGTTAGATCAAATCTTGTTTACATGATTCGCAGAATACCGATTTAAGAAAGAGTTAAAGGGTATTTCATCTCGGTGAGATAAAATGAATCTGTGATTGCTTGCTTGCAAGGTTAATTACAGTGTTGCCAATTTTCCTTTTGATTAATTGCAACTTTAAATCTTTATAACTTTCTCATTTTTAATCAAATTTTCCTAAAACTGTCATTTAATTGTTTCTTTCATTTTTATGCTTTTATTTAATTCAAAGTGATACTAAAGTAGACTTCTAATTTCATCTTGTGCTAATTTTGAATGAAGTTTGATTTTCCTTGACTGCTATTTTTACGATCCCACCCAATTCAACGCTGATCTTTGAAGTGGAGCTGCTGCAGCTGCGATAAGAAGACAAGACAGACGATCACATGTTCATCTGCGAGAGTGTTCTTACCTAGATTTAGTCTTGTCTTTTCTTTTCACTTTGATTGTACTTTATAAACTATGTATCAGGGTCTAAACTACATGTGACAATCATCTTGGATTGAAACAAACCACTTTTTTAAACTGCTCAATGACTTGGTACATGTATCCATTGTTATTGTTATGGAAGAAGGTTAGAATATCAAGTAACAGGGTGTTGCGTTATTTGCCTATGACAGATAAACTTGAAATGTAAATCAACTCAAATGAATCAGAATTGAACAGTTTTCAACAAAGAAATGGAAATGATTTTATAAACTAAAATGTAATGAAAAATAATTTGAGAGTCAGTTACGAAAATACAAATTTTTCTTGATTCATGTGTAAGAAAATGGAAAGAACAAGAAATTAATTAACAAGGAATTTAACCTAGCACCCTCCAGTTCCAAAACCATTGCTGGCCGATAGCAATGCTGATGGCAAGAATTAATGGGACAGATTAGGCCTCATAGTCCATATTGGATTACATACTTTAAAAAAAATAAAATACATATATGCAGAATACACTTGACAGCTACTGTTCTTGTACATTTATCTCTTTTATTATGTGTAATATGTGTAAGGAAATTATACAATCTGCAAGGGTTTTATATTGTGTTGCATGCTTTTTTAGAAGAAATTATTGATGATATGACAGTGAAATTAATTGTATTGGTTAGAGAGACTTCATGTAGTTTATTCAATTCAGTCATTTTCATACATGTCTGCACTCCAAAATACATGATAGACTTTGATGTACATGTACATGTACAATATATGCACAGATGTACCTAAATTTGTAGATTCAGAATAGGGCATGATTATTTTTCCTTTGTATGGTCGTGTATGTGTGATATGATCTATCAAGGCAGTTTGATACCATTACCCTCCGTAGTGCATTAATAACCAATGTATTGCTCCTTTGTACGACCATGTATGTGTGATGTACCAATGATGCAGTTTAATACCCCACGTAGTGCATTAATGACTCGATCACAATTACAATACATAGAGAGACCTACATATACGAGGCCACTGCTTTTTAGTTCTATGGCTTTAGACAAAGCAGGAAATTGTTTGCATGAAGCATCGTTATCTTCTATTAAAGATTAAAAGTGTTTTTTTGTAACAGGAGCCACATGTTTGCATGTATAAAAGACCTTGCATGAAAGTGTATCTTATATAGTAGCTGGCGTAGATTAAACCGGACTTGTGCCATAAGCAAGAACAACCCCATGTTTTAAGTGACATATTTTAGACATGTTTATTGACCCTTTTTTCTTCAATGTTTGTCTTTTGTATTGTGATTTGTTAGCAGTTATGGTGGCGTTTTAGGCATCAGACATTTTGCTGTATATTTTCTTTGCGTACTCTTTTATATAACGTTTTTGAAACCATACCCCATCGATAAGGACCAATTTCAATCATTCTTTGAAATTTTATAATTTTTCTCATGGAAGAAATGCAATTACTTAAAATGTAAAATTCATTAAATCATTAGATGCTGCTTGTAAGTGTCGGCTTGCATGGTGATGTAGATATACAGTAGGCTTGCAGGTGCACCATGTGAGAGAAACGGATAGTCAACCTGTTTGAAACGTCGAGCCACCCCCGCCACTCATCCTCTCCAAGCGCTATGAGAACTATATGCTAAGAAAAGATAACCAACAGTCTTTTTCAAGACTATACCAAACAGTCCTTTTCAGGACTACAAACCCTCAAGAAAGATTACCGAGAGTCTTTTTCAGGACTCCTCAATCCTCCCTCTCTCTCTCACATGGTGCACCCGCAAGCCTACTGTATAATGAAATCATGCTTTGTTTATTATGACATTGTAATAGTTATTATTGTGGTGCCTTTGTAACTAATACAGGAGATTTGTTGAAATTACAATGCATTCCTGAAGCATACCTCAATCATAAATTTTTGCCAAAGGAACTCAATCAATTGAGCTTTATTTGGGATAACAGTAAAATCCATTCAGTTCATGAATTTCAAACTGGACAATTGTACCGGTGAGTTATGAAAGAATAAACCGACTCCTACAATAGGCAAAAAAAGAGCTGCATATTTGCCACCTGAAGTAATGACCTTCAATACATATAAGCACTTAAAGATGAAGTTGAGTTCTGGTCATGCGATTGCATTGTGAAAGCATCGGTGTGGAATCGACCAGAAAAGGTAATCATCTAGCATATAAGAATTTGTGTGCATTGCAAGGTTCTGGAATCATCAAAATGATAAGAAATTTGGCCAAGTCTTGGTAAGTTTCAAACACTGTACACAGAAAGATGTATATGGGACTACACGAACACGTGGCGTAAAAATCCTACCCCCGAGTTTTACGATGTTACATGACATATTTCGAATATGAAGGCATTTGAAGAGCCATGCTTTTCAGGGAACATGTCTTATATGATGTTCTTCCACACTTGCATAATAAGAATGATAATGCTCACAAATTATTTTTCACCTCTTCCCAGAACTCAACCTTCTCTTTAATATAATTTTTGCACCTAAATTATTTGCATATATATTGTTTGTTCGGTATTTCAAGTTTAGGTATTTTAGTTGTTGCTAACGTTGTATTTCGCCTATCATGTATGTCTATGTAACTCAACTCTCTTAGACTACTATATGTTAGACAGAAATAACCGTCTGGTATGGGTCATTTCTTTAATTAAACTGACACTTGTTGACATTCCGTCAGAAGAGCCAGATGCAATCTCGACGGTACAACCGTCGATATCAGAGACGGAAGCTTTCGGTCTAACTATATGTGTACTTAGAAAGTTACAGATCCTGTATTATGTTCCAGCTTTATATTCACGGACCTGTTTAAATTGGAGACAATTTACTTTTGTAGGTCGTGAAACTGGGTAAAAGCTCATTTTGAACTTGATCTCGGGAGTGTAGATAGGTGCATTGTACCTATAGTCATGTATTTCAAGTATTTATCACCCTCACGCTCCTATTTCATTGGAGTATCATCTTTACAATGTAAAACCTTAGATGTGGCCGTCATGAATGAATTGATGAAGCCAAGCTCATGACTTACATTCTCGGGGAATCAAGAAATGAATGAAATTTCATGTACTCAAATTACCCTTTTCCCACATGATAAGACGTCAGAGTTTCACAACTGAAGTGAATTAATATTCATCAGGAAAGACGGAAGATCAAAACTAATTAAACAGTCATTACCAGGATCTGTAATTAAATCCTTCATTGCCAAAATTTACTTTCGTTTAGAGCTCGTACAAAATTAGCTGATCATGTTTTGAGTATCGTTTTCTATTCTTTGTGTGTATGTGTTGTTAAAAATAATCAAGACACAATGTCCAGTAAGTATTGACAATCATGCCATAAGCTTTTTGTGTTACTCATGTCTCTTTTGTTGCATAAAGAGGTGATTTGGGGAACGTTGAAAAGGGGCTTTGTATCGAGATGGAGAGAGGGGCAGATGAGAATAGGGAGACAGATGCATAGAGATTAGAGAATCAGAGAGAGAGAGAGAATCAATGCTTGAAAGTTTCTAAACCAAAATGCGTAGGGGATTGGAGAGAGATAGAAAGATATATGCTAGGTGACTGGACAAAAACAATTTTTTTTTTTTGTTTAGGGGGGGGGGGGGGGGCGGTATATTTAATACTACAAAATGACATGGGTTCATATGACGTGCCATTATTATGTAAATAATATCCCAATATGTTTGCATGCATAGAGAAGCCATATAGATATAAATTGTGTTATAGTTCATATGTAAAGTGGAAAGATATGTTAGATTAATCTCTTCGTGACAATCGAACATGCCCACGATTAAAGATACTATATGTCCCTTTTCCAGCCAACATCAAATTAAGTAGAACTTTGCAGGAATTATGAATATGTCATGTATGTCCCATCTGAAATTTAAACGTCAGCAGTGTCCTAATATTCAAATTATGCAAGGAAACCCGTTTATTTGCTAGACTTCACTGTCAGACAATATTGAGTGACTGACTGGCTTCTTTTCATCTTTGGTAACATACATAGAGTGTGCTGTAAAGGGTACATGAGCATTTGTCTACATCAATAACCCACTTCTTGTAATGGCCAAAATTAAACTGATTGAATCTTTGCGCAGCATAAACCGTAACGTACGACCATTCGGTACAATGGTCTAAAAAATCAGACTATTACTTACTGGCTCTATTGCTCCTAAGTCGAGTCGACAACTAATAGTCGTTATTTTCCCACTTAAAAACATTTTCAAGCCCCCCCCCTTTTTTTTAGGGAAGTTCCAAATTAGTATTGTCTTTCAAATATTGGGGGGGGGGGGGGGGGAGGCAAACAATAAACCACAATCAAAAGAATTGATCATAATTTTTTTCTTTATGGTGGAAAAATAACCATGTATTTATATCCTATAGTAAGTTACAAATAATGTTTATATCTTCTGGGGGAATGCAGTACCCTATTTTGATAAATCCACAACAATAATGTCCCTAAAAATGAAACCTAGATAGTATGCAGTATGTATGTAACATGAATAACTGTTGAAGGCAGTATTAAATAATTATTAATAAAAAATGCAATATACTATGACATGTAAGTATAAATACAAAAAAAAAATTTCATTTCATTTGCGAAAAGATGACTATTATAAGAAATTGAATATAATTGTCCTAAAATAAAAACAAATAGTTTGTTGATCATTTCCTACGAGCAAATAGAAGAGAATATAATGCGATTTATACATTTCACATTTTACATTTCATTCAACAGACGGATAGAGTACGGAACAAAAGAGTTGAGGAACCTCGAACCCCCCCCCCCCCCCACTCAGGGGTCAGAGGGACCGCATTTGTGTTCCCAAAATCTCGGGTAAAGGGGTACTTTTCACGCAACAAAGTCCGGCCCGTATTGATTTATACTAACCGGAAATGGGGGGGGGGGGGGGGGGGGTGCTTCCACAAATCCGACCCGTATTGACTTTACACACAGGAGATCGGGGGGGGGGGGTGCTTTCAAAAGAAGGGAACATGCATACGAGTACCCTACATAACACAGAGTGTGGACAGGGGCGTCGCTAAAAAAAAAAGGGGGGGGGGTGCGGTCGACACCCCCACCTGTCAGGATATTGTCGGTAAAATTGCGCTGCTGTCGGGAAAAATGAGAACAGAGGGAGGGGGAAAATGAGAGGGAAAGGGAAAGAAAAGAAAAAAAAGAAAAGGAAAAAAAAGGAAAGAAAAGAAAAGAAAGGAAAGAAAGGAAAGAGAAGAGAAGAAAGAAAGGAAACTTAATTCAGACAACGATCAAGAGTCGATAACGGTGCAACTAAATTCAAACAAGGATTAAGAGTCGAGAAACGGTACAAGGAATCGATGCTTTCATAAAGCCACATATAGAATTATATAAAGGTCTAAACGCCAAAATGTATATTGTCGTTATTTGTTTTCTCTCTCTCTCTCTCTCTCTCTCTCTCTCTCTCTCTCTCTCTCTCTCTCCGCACTGCACTCTATTATTAATAAAATACTCGCACACTAGCTGTTCATGGTCGACACCTAAATTATTGCCCGCACCATCGAATAAACGGAAGCTGTGATACCCACTGAATCAATATTCGAGCCAGAGGAAAAGAAACAGCGCCATCTAATCATCACTAATGAATAACTCAAAAAACGACGGGTGATTTCCAGCATGCAGGGATTTTGCATTGGTCAACGGACATCTGGAACAGCGCTGGGGAAAGCGAGTGAGCTGACGCTGGTTTTCATCACTCGACCGCTCATAATTCTCGTCTGAAATTTTTGTACAGATATCAAAGTTGTATGGATTTAAAACTTAAAGCAAGACGTATACTCTGTTTCGTTCTTATTCAATGTTTATTTGACTATGCTAACCCTGCATGGTATAGTAACATAAACAAGTCAAATCAAAAGAAGTTGAAAATTATACAGAACAAAATGGTGAGGTTCATCAACTGTTCTGGTCAAAGAACCCGTGTTGGCTACAGCGAACTTTCTAAAGCTGGTTTTCTTGAAGTCGACCAAAGATCAAAACAACTGTATTGTATTACGTGCATACATTATATTCGATCCAACTTCGATCTTGTCACTGACTTACATGATTATAATACAAGAAATAGCCGATTCAACTTTAACTTACCAGAAAGAGTAGGTAGTACTTGAAATTCGTTTTATTACATTGCCATAAGACATTGGAATTCCCTTCCTTATGATATAAAGGAAATAGAAAACTTTGCTCATTTTAAGAGAAAATTAAAGGAATGCCTAACACTTGAGATTCAGAGAAGAGAAGCATATGACATGATTAAAATAGCCTGAATGCATATTTTTTTCTTCTTCTGCCGGTTCACACTTTTTAATTTTGCACATACTTAATTAGTATGTTATAGAAATTCTACATAATTATTCATCATTATTTTTCCTCTTCTTCCTCATCCTCTTCCTCCTCCTCTTCCTCCTCTTTTTCTTTTTCTAATTCTTCTCTTTCTTCTTTTTGTTTTTGTACTTATTATCATTTCTATCATCAGTTTAAAGTTGTAAATATTATCATCATTATTATCTTTAATAAGTTTTTTAGCTTATCTGTTAGTAAATATTACTACTCTAACTCGTTAATTTTTACATGACTGTCGGGGACCCCACTGAAAATAAGCTCTCGAGCTTTCGTAGGCTATCCAGTTCAAGCTGACTTCATTTTGATCTGTTATTCTTGTATATTGTTGTATGTTGGAAGCATGGCGAATACAAAATCAATCAATTAATCAGGAGTATATTCCTCGTGGTGTAAGTCCCGTCCTTCAGGGAATTTGATGATCCACGCAAGGGGGACTCGCACCACGAGGAATATATAAACAGTTTTATCTTTATTATCCATATAAATATCGTCTATAAATCATTCTCAGATGGAAGATAATACCAATACAACATGCATTAAGCAACGTCTAGACATTAAGGTCGAATCTCAACTTTATTTTTCTTATTCTTATTTGTTTGTTTGTTTGTTTGCTTTTATTTCTGCGTTCAAAATAATACAATACATAATATAAAATGTGTTTACAAAGATAATATACAAAACAATTCATAAGATAGACAATAAAGTCATGATACATAATGAATACAAAATAAGGAAGTGATCTTAAACTTTTTTTTATAGATATATATCCATATATACGCACATATACATACATATACATACATATATATATATATATATACATATACATAGCACATGCATACATACATACACATATACACCTATACATACTCTCACATTATATAGAGATATTGCTCAAGTTCCTTATAAAATAAATCAAAATTAGAGCCTGGCGGTCTATAAATTAAACCTATGATGATATTCTTAAATCCTGTGTTTTCAATTTCAATGAATAAAGTCTCTGCATGTAACAGTTTCACATCGGAACGGATCTTAAATTTCAGTTTTCCAGCAATGTAGAAGGCCACGCCTCCGCCTCTTTTTCCTTTGCGATCTGCCCTTATCAACTTATAATTTGGTAAATTAAACAAATCTGGGGAATTTTCATGTAGCCATGTCTCGCTAATACCAATAACAGAGAATTTGAAATTGTTTAACGTGTGTAAGAGATTTTCAAAATATTCGAAGTTTCTATTCAGACTTCTTAAATTTGCATGGAAAAGGGAAATATCATTTGGATTACTATCAAACAGGCTATTGAATTCTTGAGGTGTGTAGTATTTGCTATTGTATGAATTTTCTATGTAATTATCAGGAATAAAAGAGAGTGAGTCCATCAGAAACGATAAAATGTAAAGTACCAGATATTATGTAAGGGATCAACTGCAAGCCTGCTTGTGGTGTAGGTGCGTTTGCGAGTGACTGAACGTGTGTTCGTGTGTGTCTGTGGTGCTGATGTGCAGTCAATATCAATATAAAGTTCATCTATAAAAATAATAAGACCCATCTTGGTCAGCATAAGAAAATCACTGGAAGCAGTAGAGCAGAGCTCAACCACCTAAGAACATGCATATAATAGTTGAAATCATTAACACATAAAAAGAATAATAAATAAGCGGTCACATACAAATGAATAAGGAGCAAACCCAGGAATATGCTTTTTTTAATCATAAAGTGCAACGAAGCCATACGTTAAATAAGCTCAGGGTGTAAACAATGTAGGAATATTGTTCATAATAAATGTGATAAAGGAGTATGAGTGGATCTGGATCCACTCAGTTTTCAAAGTTGGGAGTGATTTACCAATTATAGTTGTTTGTCAATAAGACATTGTCTGTCCGCAATTTCATTGTGTATCTAGGGTGATCAATTATTATTCGCACAAAAGGCTGGTTACATGGGAATACAATTTCACATGTGCTATGGGAATCGATAATGGACCATGGGCCTTGAGTGTATCGGCCTTCAAAATTTAGATAAAATAAAATGAAAAATATGTTGTTTTTTTTTTTTTTTTTTTTCCCCCTATCTTCTGTATAATAGTTACTGTCATAACCAAAAATAGTATTCCTCTTGTAAACTTAAAGGTTAGCATGGAGTGCAAGATATTAAACATTTGAGATTAAAGTACACTGTAAAAAAGAATTTGTTCCTTGGTAATTTTTACGTATTTTTTCCATGTAGAATTTACTTGAAAACATTAGTTTTGCCACTTACGCACTAAATTTAAGTCTTGCTAACTCAAACTTTCAATTTAGTAGAACATACGTGGAATATTTAAGTAAACTCAAATACATAAGAACTTTAAGTAATTTCAGCTTGTATTAATTTAGTAATTTTAACTCAAAATCAGAAATTATACGTATTACTCAAACAATTTATGTTGGTTATTCTTATCTTTTTATAGTAAGGACCGATGCAGTGCGTAATTTATTTATTTATTTATTTATTCGGTTTAAAAACATCAACACGTAAAGTTCAGGAACTCATAATGGTTGATTTACAATGAAATTGAATAGTGTAAACAAAAATTGAACCAACAAATATACACTTAAGAAGAACATATTATTTCACACACATGGAAATATGATTGCAATACAATATACAACGGCTGGCTAGATGTGGCTAGACCAAGGCGAGATATGACAAGGAAATCGAAAAGAAGATAAATGACAAGAGAGAGAGAGAGAGAGAGAGAGAGAGAAGAAGAAGCGGTGAGAGAGAAAGAGAGGGACAAGAAAGGGAAGGGTAGAAAGAAAAAGAGAGAGGTAGGGGGAAAGAGAGGGGGAGGGGAGATATGGAGGGGAAGTGAGCGAGAGAGAAGGAAGAGAGAGGAAGAGAGAGGGAGAGAGAGGAAGGTAGAAAGAGAGAGAAGAGAGACAGGGAGAGAGTGAGGTATAGAAAGAGAGAGCGAGAGAGCGAGAGAGAGGAGAGAGGAGAGATAGAAGAGAGAGAAAATAGGGGAGAGAGAAGGGGATAGAAGAGAGAGAGAGAGAGAGAGAGTGGAGAGAAAAAGAGAGACATGGAGAGGGAGAGATCTTTAAAAGGCAAAATAAGGAACAAGGTAGATAAACGTAGCATTAAAACATTATTACATTTGTTATACACATCTACACAGGAGAAGGCGCTCCGAAGCGTTCTGAGAAGACAACAATGGATTGGCCTAGCTGCAACGCATCGTCGCGTCCGCTCCGAAGGCCACGGTGCGCCTGCACATGATGGTCAACATTTCAGCATTTTCAAGAAATTTAGAGTAGCTAGAATGTACAGGGAATTTGGCAGTAAATAGCAAAATATAATCAATACCCTTCCCTACAATGTTGTGCAAAACATGTAAAGCTAATTGTTAAAGAGTTGACACTTCTATTAATTAATGGCAAAACCCGCATTTCTTCAATATTCTGGATCAGAAAAATACAGCTATAATAAAGTATTGCACCTTGTAGTGGTTCTAAAGAGTCACAACATGTGAAGCTAATTGCTAAGTTGACACCTCTATTAATGGAAAACCCGCATATCTTCAATTTAACAAATCAAAAAATACAGCTATAATAAAGTATTGCACCTTGTACATGTATCAGGTCTAAAAATTCACAACATGTGAAGTTAATTGTCTGGAAAAGTTGACACTCTATTAATAGGAAAAACCCGCAAATCTTCAATATTATGAATCATGTATAAGAAAATACAGCTTTTAATGAAGTATTGCACGTTGTTTCAGATCTAAAGAGTACCGGTACATGAAATACAATTCATTTTTTTTGGAATTCACATTAGGTTATTGAGAGTCTTAATGACTTGGGGTAGAGGAGACTTTTCATAGCATTGGGTCCGACACATCGGTTCTAGAAACCCATCCTTCGATCTTAGGGGACGATAATTAGGTAGGGTGCTTCGGAGAGGTGGGAGCATCGAACTGTGCCTAGAGCTTATGATGGACTTAGCAAACTTCTCAAATAATTGTTTCCGACGGTGCTGAAGTGATATGATGTTAAGAAACTCGAGAGCATTTGCGTAGTCTGTGTAATTGTGGTAGCCAATGATAATTCTACACGCACGTTTTGTATGCGCTCAATTTGGTTAGATTGCTGTACTGTGAGAGCTGGAGACCACACAGGGGAGGCATAATCTAGTAGTGACCTGATATACATCAGGTAGACCGATAGCAAGTCGCCGACAGGGGCTTTGTACTTATTGAGTATACATAGCATATATAGTCGTTTAGCAGCTACACTGGTCATATGAGAAGTTTGCATGTCCCATTTCATGTTAGCTTGTACAATATCTAACCAGGGAGGTGAGACTTTAACTCACATGCCCTGATCTAACAAGTAATAAAAATATTTACATAATAGTAGTGAATGATTAGTGGATGTTACTTGTTAGATTAGATGGGTACCAAATCGTGCAATATGTAATCCTATCATAGCTTTTTTTAAATTATCTAAAATGATTACAATACTTAAATTATTTACGTTAATGTAACTCGATTCAATAGTAGTGAATGATTAGTGGATGTTACTTGTTAGATTAGATGGGTACCAAATCGTGCAATATATAATCCTATCATAGCTTTTTTAAATTATCTAAAATGATTACAATACTTAAATTATTTACGTTAATATAACTCGATTCAACTGAGTAAAAATTCAGCAAAATAAGTAAAATCTACTTATGATGCCGTAGGTAATATTTACTTAATAAAAATAAGGCAATTCTTTTCCTCAATTTTATTGAGTTATTTCGACTATTATTTTTTTACAGTGTAAGTACAGTTCCGAGCGTTGCATGGGATCTTAATCCTGTTTTTCTACATACATCATATGCCCCCATTTAAGCACACTTTGAATCTGGTCACGCTCCTAAAAGTTTGTGGCCTAGCATTTTGTTTCTGTTGATGATCAAATAAAGAAAGCACCCTTTATAGATCAGGGAGAGTGTGAAAAAATCACACAGTAGGAGCAGTGCAATTTAAATATCAAGGGATGGATTAGAGTTTATTTCAAAAAACGAGTTGCATTATGCAACGTCTAGACATGAAGGTTGAATCTTAACTTTATTTTTCTTATTCTTCTTTTAAATTTCGTAGCGTTGCATGGGATCTTAATCCTGTTTTTTTTCTACATACATTAATGCCCCCATTTAAGCATACTTTGAATCTGGTCACGCTTCGAAAAGTTCGTGGCCTAGCATTTTGCTTCTGTTGATGATCAAATAAAGAAAGCACCCGAATAGATCAGGGAGAGTGTGAAAAAATCACACAGTAGGAGCAGTGCAATTTAAATATCAAGGGATGGATTAGAGTTTATTTAAAAAAATGAAATGAAAGGGCTATTTTACTTTCAAGAGTCCTTTCATTTCATTTTAGAGATAACCTCTCTTTCTCTCTTACATCGTTACGTAACTAGTCAAGTTTGGCCCATTTAAAACCCAATGATCTATTTCATTAAATTAATCATTAAGAATCATTAAAAAATAATGATTGAATAACAAAGATGTATTTTGATATTTGCACTAACCTAGACAATTTAGATTGACTTTTTAAACTTTGACACGCTACTATTACGACTACTCGTATTATCGCTTATTTAGGAACGCTAAAAACAAAATTACCATAGCTCTTACAAAAGGCGCAGAATTCGAAGAGAAACTTAAAATGTCAACGTTATCAATTAACATACCATTACAATAAATTTCGGCTATTGCACTCTCTTTTGGCACACAAATGCATATTGGCACACAAAATGCTGGACTTAGCTCATGCTGCAATCATAATTATAAACCTTTATTTCAGTCAGGAATCACATGACGTGTACAAGAGCAGGCGCGGATCCACGGGGGTAGGGGGGCCCTCCCTCAATCGGATTATCTTTTCTTTCATCTGTTTAACATGTTCTACGTGTGCACAAAGACTATTGTTAATTTGCCAATATAACATCCACTCTTCTTTACTATATTCTTTTCTGCTGAGTGGTCGCGGATCCTGGGTGCTAAAGAAGATCGATGTCACCCCAGTGGTCATCTACGGTTAATTGTTAGGGTAGGCCCTAGGCTCAAAAAACGTGACGTAAGTTCTGATTGTGTCTGTGATCCTCGCAAGAACCACAAAAAATAACAACCAAGAAACAATTCCCAGTCTGTGATGCGTGCGCAGTGATCTTTTAATGGTGTAGTGCACGGTGCAGGATATGTGTGTATTATAAATGTAACATCTCGCATTACAATGATGAAGACCAGGTCGTGCCAGATTTCACAAAACTTGTCATCAGTGACAAATGAGACGGCCATGCATCGTAGCCAGGCATCGGGCGATGGAAGAAGAACTTTAATTTAATCTTGATCTGATAAGGAGACACGAGCGAACGAACGATGGAATTGATAGTGCAGTGGGAACAATCTCGAAAGGTGCTTATAATATTTTGTATTTCTGTATAAAATAATGGGCGATCCATCTTTACAGGTTTTCGCAACTTAATGGAAAGCCCCGCATATAACCTTTGTATAAAGTCAAAATTGACTGTTACCTTGTATACTTTGAATTTTATATTGTGAAATAAATTGATTTGAATTGAATTGAATTAGTCAATTTAAATTCTTTTTCTGATGTATTTCAAACTCTCACTGCCAGGGGCGGCGATTTCTTTTCATGACAAGGGGGGGGGGGGGGGGGGGGGGGGGGCGAAATGCGAGGACGAGGGAGCACAGTGAACAAGAGGGGCGAAGATGACGGAAGTGACTACCTCCTCACAGGTTTTTGAAGTTGTGTTGTATTACAAAATTACATTCCTTAACAAAACTATAGCATCAAAATAAACAATATACTTTTGTTCACACTTCACTTTTACTTTGCCGGTAATCAGTATGGTGTCCTCAGAGATGTTTTCTTTTTGACTGTTTGCAGACGATACAAGTGTATTCTGTTCTCATAGAAACTTAAATACTCTTTTAGAAACTGTAAATAGAGAGCTTTGTGTATTGACTCAATAGATTCATGCAAATAAACTGTCACTTAACTTATTAAAAATCAAATATATGTTATCCAGTAACAGTGAAACAGTAATGCCTGGTAATGTAGTCGTTGATCAGGTAAATATTGAAAAGGTCTCATTTATTAATTTTTTAGGTCTCCACATTGATGATAAATTGACTTGGAAGATGCATACTACTCATTTAAGTAAAATGCTCTTTAGAAATGTTGGTATGATCAACAAATTGAAGTTTGTATTCCCAAGAAATGTACTAAGCATGTTGTACTGTTCCTTAATTTTGCCATACTTAAATCATGGTGTGCTAGCCCGAGGTGCCTCAGCCAAATCCCCCTACTTAAATAAAATTCTGCTCATTCAAAAGAGAGCAGTGAGAATTATTTCGGCAGCTGATCGGCGCGCTCACATTGACAAGCTATTTTACGAAAATAAAATGCTGAAGGTAAAAGATATATACTTTCTTTATCTGGGATATCTCATGTATCAGTTGGAGAAGGGTGAAGCTCCCATGGCAATAGCATTTTTTTTTTGTAAAGAATAACCAAATACACACGCGCCGGAAGCAGTTTGGGATTGGGGGGGCAAACATTCCAGGGGGCTCACCTTCCGAGGGCAGTGACGTAATGAGAAAAAACGTTCGGAAGGGGGGGGGCAGACGAAAAATCTGCATCACCACCAGTCTTACACGTTACATGCAGGTCCCGCGGAACGTTTTTCAAAGTGAAGTATTAACGATCAGGTAGAGCGTAAATTGGCGTGGGGTCCAGCCTCGGCAGGGTGTCAAGGGGCTGAGCCCCCGGAAGCTCAGGGATTTTAGGTATTTAATTACGGTTAGATGAGCATCCAGGGGCCTCTTTAAGGCCATTGACGTGTTCCAGAGGGGGGGGGGGGGGAGCCCCCAGAAGCTCAGAGGTTTTAATATTTAACTACGGTCAGATGAGCAACCAGGGGCCGCCCTAGGGCACTTGGTGGGGTCCAGGGGGCAGGGCCCCGGAAGCTCAGGGGTTTTAGGTATTGAATAATGGTCAGATGAGCATCCAGGGGCCCGCCTTATAGGGCCCTTGGTGGGGTCCAGGGGGCAGAGCCCCGGAAGCTCAGGGGTTTAGGTATTTAATTAATGGTCAGATGAGCATCCAGGGGCCCGCCTTATAGGGCCTTGGTGGGGTCCAGGGGGCAGAGCCCCGGAAGCTCAGGGGTTTTAGGTATTTAACTACGGTCAGATGAGCAACCAGGGGCGCCCTAGGGCACTTGGTGGGGTCCAGGGGGCAGGGCCCCCGGAAGCTCAGGGTTTTTAGGTATTTAATAATGGTCAGATGAGCATCCAGGGGCCCGCCTTATAGGGCCCTTGGTGGGGTCCAGGGGCAGAGCCCCCGGAAGCTCAGGGGTTTTAGGTATTTAATTACCGTCAGATGAGCATCCAGGGGCCCGCCTTAGGGCCCTTGGTGGGGTCGGGGGCGGAGCACCCGTAAGCTCTGGGGTTTTAGGCATTTAATTACGGTCAGATGAGCATTTTTTATGCCTTATTTGTGACATTGGCAGGTCACTTATTTTTTCTCTCCGTCTTTCTTTCTTTTCTCTTTAACATACTTTTTCAAAAAGTGAGGGGGAGGGGCTCGAGCCCAGCCACTTTGCAGACCATGTCATAAAGGCTTCTAAATAAGCGTATTTTTCGCCCGACTGTAATTTGGGAATTTCTTATTTTCCAACAAACGCATAAAAAGGTATGACTTTAAAAAAAATGGAGAAAAAATACCGGAAAATCATGTCATAACAGCAACATGTGTAAATCACTGGTATCGTATAGATATACCCCCCCCCCCATCAGTACGCCAGCGTTCAGGGGCTCATGTCTTCTCACCCCTATAACAAAACCAAAAAAAACAGACACGTTTTCCCATTCTCGCACAATATGTCCACGATATGCGCGTATCGCTATTATAAACCGTATAGGTAGCATGCACAATGTTTATAAAAATTTAATTCCTGTGAACTTTCCTTTCTTTGAATGGAATGGTATATGTGCTTTAATTCAGGTTTTTATTATTGTTATGTTCTTTTGGGTTAAAAATACAAACCATGTTTATTCCTTTACTGCTTTTTTTTTTTTTTTTTGGAGGGGGGGGGGGGCGTTTGGGGGGGGCAAAAATGCGTTTTGCCCCCCCACTTTTTTGACTGGGGGGGCAACTGCCCCCCCCTGCCCCCCCACTTCCGGCGCCTATGCTCTACTAGGCAGGCTGCCTTATACCATGTATCATCAGCGAGAACTCAGCTTAGGATTAATACACTTGCACATATACTGGACCAAAGTATTGGAACTCTTTAGACTATTCTATTAGGCAGTCTGTAATTAGCTCTTCTGTCTTTAAACGTAAGCTGAAATTTCATCTACACCTACAGTGGATAGATCTGATAATACTTTACCGAAGTAAAGTATTATCGGCATTATCGTGATCCCAGTCCACAGGGACTCGGATCCACGGACACTGTTTACTCTGAAAAAACATTTCCTAACTTCCAAAATTGTATCCACCAAAGCGCGCGTTAAATGGATTATTACTTTATTTAGTCAAGCCAATTTATAGTAGGTCTATTAAAGTCCTTTACTTATTTTCGTGAGAAAATATTTAGCGGCGACTCAGCCAGCCGGTGAATAAGCAATTTGTTTTAATTAATTAATTAATTTATTATTGTTATTATTTTTTGGGCCCCCCCCCCCCCCCCCCCCCGTGGATCCGCGCCTGCTCTTGTACACGTCATGTGATTCCTGACTGAACTAAATGTCTATTATGATTGCATCATGAGCTAAGTCCAGCATTTTGTGTGCCAATATTTATTGAAATGGTATGTTAATTGATAACGTAAGCGGACACTTTTTTTCTTCTTCGTTGGGGGGGGGGGGGGGGTAAGGTTACCTTTTTTAAGGTTAAAAAAAAGGGAAAAAAAAGGGGGTTTTAGTTTTTTTAGGGGGGTTTACAGACATAAAAATACCAAAGGGGGGGGGGGTTAACCCCCCCCCCCCCCTGCGTACGCCCCTGTTATAGACGATATTTATATGGATAATAAAGATAAAGCTGTCCGAGTCTTTAATTGAATATAATGCCTTAAAACAGCCAAGCTGTTTATTTCTTTATTTAGGGTCTGTTTCTACTGTTTATTCATATTTCATTGCCAACCCTCGAAAACGAATTTATTATGCATTTCATGGAGGAAAGTGTGCGTAAGAGAACTTCAATCGAATTTCGCATTTTAAACGGTTGTCTATTCACTAAATTGATGCTCAAAACTATCTAAAAACCCAGGGCAATATATTGTTGAGCTACTCGTGATTAGTTTAAACACGATTCAAACACGTTTATACTAATCCTGTTTATAGAATTTTAGCTGTGTGTGAAAAGGCTGCTAG
This sequence comes from Strongylocentrotus purpuratus, assembly GCF_000002235.5. Lineage (NCBI taxonomy): Eukaryota > Metazoa > Echinodermata > Echinoidea > Camarodonta > Strongylocentrotidae > Strongylocentrotus > Strongylocentrotus purpuratus. The sequence goes on along the minus strand of NW_022145598.1, from coordinate 3,762,987 downwards.
TCAGGCAGCCAAAAGTTTGGATTATCTTTTGCTTTATATTGTAAGAGCATTTTTTTCTGGATCCGCGCCTGGACTTACACCACGAGGAATATAGTCCTTGTGATCCGAATCCCCCTCTGTGAAAAATGTGATGATTTTAACACGTATGGAGGACTCGGACTAAGAGAAATATATATACAGTTTTGTTGTTGGAGGTGTTGAATATGTTCCTCTTATGTCCTGTCTTACTCGCGATGAGGAGGCCGTCGATGTAGACTGCTAGAGCCCCCCCCCCCCACTGAGCGACTTTCGACCGGCGCGATTTGCAAATTTTCGGGAGCAAAAAAAAAAAAAAGTGCAGGTCACTAATTGGCGTATGCTCCAAGGGGCGGAGCCCCCGGAAGCGCAGGAGTTTTAGGCATTACAATTAAGGTTAGATTAGCATCCAGGGGCCAGACTTAGGGCCCAAGATGGGGTCCAGGGGGCAGAGCCCCCGGAATTGGTATGGGCATTTAATTACGGTTACATGAGCATACTTTCTTTTCTATTTCTTTCTATTTAATTCTCTTTAATATACTTTTTCAAAAGTGTGGGGGTGGGAGGGGGGGGGGGGGGGGCTTGAGCTTGAGCACCCAAGCCCGCCGTTCCGCGGGACCTGACATGTCGGCCTCTAAATAGTAAATAAGCACATTTCTTGCCTGACTGTAAATTGTGATATATGTCATTCTCCAACAAACGCATAAAAAGTATAATTTACTAAAAAGTGAGGAAAAATGTCCTGTCTTACTTGCGATGAGGAGGCCGTCGATGTAGGCGTACACAACTGGTAGACTATGGGTTACCTCGATCATGAAAAAACCGTTGAAAAGTATGGGCGGCATTTCGTAGCCCAGAAGGCATGCGCACAAATTCAAATATTCCAAAGGGTCCAGGCGCACCGGAAGCAGTTTCGGATTGGGGGGGGGGGGGGGCAAACATTCCAGGGGCTCACCTTCCAGGGGCAGTGACGTAATAAGCAAAAACGTTTGGAAGGGGGAGGGGCAGAAAAAAAAATCTGCATCACCACCACTCTTACACGTTACATGCATGCCCCACGGAACGTTTCTCAAAGTGGAGTATTAAAGATCAGGTAGAGCGTAAATTGGCGTGGGGTCAAGGGCCTGAGCCCCGGAAGGGGTTCAAGGGGCTGAGCCCCCAGAAGCTCAGGGTTTTTAGGCATTAAATTACGGTCAGATAAGCATATTTAGATACCTTATTTGTGACACTGGCAGGCCACTAATTGGCGGAGAGTCCAAGGGGCAAAGCCCCCGGAAGCTCGGGGTCTTTGGGTATTTAATTACGGTTAGATGAGTGTCCAGGGGCCCTCTTTAAGGCCATTGATGTGGTCCAGGGGGCAGAGCCCCCGTAAACTCAGAGGTTTTAATATTTAACTGCGGTCAGATGAGCATCCAGGGCCCCGCCTTAGTGCCCTTGGTGGGGTCAAGGGGGCAGAGCCCCGGAAGCTCAGGGTTTTAAGATATTTAATTACGGTCAGATGAGCATACAGGGGACCGCCTTAGGGCCCTTGGGTGGCAGGTCACTTATTTTTTTCTCTCTCTTTCTTTCTTTTTCTCTGTAACAACTTTTTTAAAAGTGAGGGGGGCTCGAGCCCTCGAGCCCGGCCGTTCTGCAGACCCTGACATAAAGGCCTCTAAATAAGCATATTTTAGCCCGACTGTAAATTCGGAAATTGTAATTTTTCAACTAACACATAAAAAGGTAAGACTTACAAACAAATTGAGAAAAAATACCGGAAAATCATGTCATTTCAGCAACATTTGTAATTCACTGGTATCGAATAAGAAATCCCCCCCCCCATCAGTACTCTATCGTTCAGGGGCTCATGTCTTCTCACCCCTATAACAAAAAACAGACACGCTTTTCCATTCTCTCACAATATGTCCACGATATGGGCGTATCGCTATTGTAAAAACCTCCATTGATGAATTTAGGTGTTTAGGAATTTAATTCCTGTTAACTTTTCTTTGAATGGAATTTTATATGTCATTTAATTCAGGTTTTTATTAGCGTTATGTTCTTTTGTGGTTAAAAATACAAACCATCTTTATTCCTTTACTGCTTTTTTTTTTGAGAGAGAGGGGGGGGGGGGGGGGCCCACTTCCGGCGCCTATGAAAGGGTCTGGTGATGGCTGTTTTGTGTAAGTCTACTGGATCGACTGGAATTTGATGGTACCCTCTGATGACATCGAGTTTGGAGAAAACTTTCTTTCCTGCTAGAGCTGAGGTGAAATCTTGAAAAGGGGAATAGAACAATAACACGATTCGTGAGAAAACTCTCCTTTAAAAAAAATTGTTTTTCGTGGTCAGGGGGGTCGGGCCCGTCGCCCCCCCCCCCCCCCCCTGTGGATCCGCGCCAGGACTTACACCACGAGAAATATACTCCTCGTGATCCGAATCCCCCTCTATGATAAATGTGATGATTTTAACACGTACGGAGGACTCGGACTACGAAGAATATATAAACAGTTTTATAGTGTTTAGAGTCATATTATTTGATCATATTGAAGTTACCTAGAGGTGTTAAATAAATATTTGCTGTTATATTTTATCAAATATCAAAAGAATCTGACTTAAAACACTATAAACTGTGTATATATTCCTCGTGAGTCCCCCTTGCATGGATCATCAAATTCCCCAAGGACGGGACTTACACCACGAGGAATATACTCCTGATTGATGATTTTTATTCGCCATGCTTCCAACATACAACAAATACAAGAATAACAGATCAAAATTAAGTCAGCTTGAACAGGAAAGCCTACGAAAGATCGAGAGCTTATTTTCAGTGGGGCCCCGACAGTCATGTAAAAAATTAAGTAGTAATATTTACAGACAGATAAGCAAAAAAAATTATTAAAGATAATAATGATGATGATATTAACAACTTTAAACTGATGATAAAAATGATAAGTACTCTCTTAAAAAAAAGAGTGAATTTTCACTCTATTTTCACTTTCTTGGGAGTGACGTCCGTGATCACTTGTTTAGGAGTGAAAATCGATTGATTTTAGAGTGCTCTCTAAGAAGAAAAGAGTGAATGTTGACTCTATTTTCACTACATTTTCACTCTCCAGAGGAGTGACGTCCGTGATTCTGAAAATTCACTCTTTTTTTAAAGAGAGTACAAGAACAAAAAGAAGAAGGAGAAGAATTAGAAAAAGAAAAAGAGGAGAAAGAGGAGGAGGGGGAGGAGGAGGAGGAAGAAGAAGAGGAAAATAAAGATGAATAATTATGTAGAATTTCTATAACGTACCAAAGCATAAGTATATCAGGCGCGGATCCAGGATTTTCCAATAGGGGGGGGGGGGGGGGGGCCGGAAATTCGAAATTCGCGCAGACCGTTATATAAACTTACCAATACTGACAAGGTCATATTAGAAGCACTGTACTTTAATAGTGTATTGGTACCTACAGACGGGCACAATTATTTGGAAAGGGGACATGCTCACGTCACATCTCTTGTCCGATATCAACATTCCCCGTTTTCAAGTTATGCTCGCGCGCAATTTTTTTTGACATTTCCATCAGTGGGGGCTGAAGCCTCTTGCCCCAATATCTATTTCCTGGTTTAATAATTTGGCGAGTGAGCGAAGCGAGTGAGCGGAAATTTGAGCTCATGTATGTTGTGAAAAGTGTTAATTGTCACCAAAATATACGAGATAAGATATAACAAATGCATATTGGTAATTTTTAATTTTCACGGAAAGAGAGGCTGCAACACCATCACGCATTAAGTGCAGGTGTTTTGAAATCAAATCAGACTCCCCAAAAAATTGTTAACCAAAACGCACGAATCCAGTTTCAAAAATCCAAAAAAATGTCAGCTTCAGAGGGGGGCACATCACCCATCAGACTCCCTCTAAAAGTATTAACCGAATCGCACGAATCTAGGTATAAAAAAAAAATCAGCTTCAGAGCTAGAGAGGAACCCCCCCCCCCACACACAACACACACACCTGTGCGCGCAAGCGTGAAATTAACGCTGGCGCTAATGCGTAAGCAGGGGCGGAGGAGCTATTTCCAAAGTGGAAAGCACCAACAAAAAAGGGCACCTACAAAGCGAAATCTCAAAGCGAAATATACATTTTTTTAGACATTGGTATATACCCTTTCATTGTGATCCCATTATCAGGGACGATTTCAATATTGTTTTTCTTTATATATCATACAAGTTATTGCTTAAGCATCACACTTTCGGCTAAGTGCGATTGTCTGAATATTCATTTGCGAGCGAGCAAAGCGAGCGAGAAAAAATGTAAGATCTGTGAGGTCGTAGAGTAAAAAATTACATCTATAAAGAGGGAAAAAAATCATGATGGGGTTATAAGCATCACGGAAGACTAAAAAAACATTTGTTTTAAAGTGACATATAATTGTATCATCTATAAATGCGAGCGAGCGAGCGAGCTTTAGGGGAAATTACTCTTAGTCGCTTTAAATTAGGTGCAAGACTAATGATGAGCAGGTTAGGGGGCACGTGCCCCCCCCCCCCGTGCCCCCCCCGATGATGAGAGGTTAAGGGGACACATATCGAAAGGGATAAAGACACTTATTAGAAAAGAAAAGGAGCATGTGTCAAGGTACAAAGAGTAATTATCAAAGGTTCAAACTGGGCACTTCTTACACCTGAAAGGAGGCACTCACCAGAAATGAGATAGGGCACTTATGAGTATGGGAAATGGGCATTTGTCGACGGAAAAGGGGCATCCATCAGAAATTGATTTATCAGAGGTGAAAAGGGGCATTTATGAAAAGGGATAGGTCCCTATATAGAAAGGAAAAGGGGCACGATTCAAAATTAAAGGGCAGTTAGCAAAGGTGAAAATGGGCACCCATCATAGATGAAAAGAGAGGGGAAGGGGTACTTTTCAAGGTAAAATGAGCATCTCTCAGATTCGAATAGGGGCAATTATCGGAGGTGAAGAGCGCACTGAAGTGAAACGAATTAACTTCATATGTATGAAAATGGTCATTTACCAGAGATGAAAAGGGACACTTTTTATTATGAAGGGCCTCATTTTTCTAAATAGCCCTTATCAGATAGGAAAGGGGGCACATGTGTTGATGAAATGTGCGCTTATCCGAGTTAAAAAGGGGAAGAGGCACTTCTTTACAAAGTAAAAGTGGCCCTTTGGGGGGGGGGGTACTTGAAGAGTGGGGCGAACTTTGCCCCCTACCCCTGCCACCCGCCCCATCATCTGAAAATCCAAAATGATGTTGTAGGGGCCGGGCGCGGCTTTATCATGAGTGCTTTTATGTGAACCTCTTTTTAATAAAAATATATTATGCTGGATTCTGACCCAGATTGCACACTCTAAAATGATAGTATGATCATCCCAATACGCTTGTAGTTCACGTATGCACCCCTTCCTCCTAATTCGTCGTTACGTCACTGCCATTTACGTATGGCCGGCGTATTTTTTATTTACACGCTAGCGAGGGGAATTTCTCGATTAATTCCAATGAAACCGCTTAAAATTCAATTTACATCCAGGAGAAAGTTTGCTTAACTTTTTCTTGAAACACTTGAAACGGTTATGGAAACTGTTTGTGTTTCTAATCTCCAATATTAATATTATTCTGCATCAAATAAAAAACATTGATTTCTACTGTGATATGTAAAAGGCACGAACTTACGTTAATACATACACATATTTTTTTGTAACCAAGAAGGCGCACCATGGTAATACATTTAACAAACACATCAACATGTTACCTAGACAACTCATCACCATAGCCATTGTAAAACCTATATTAATGATACATGTAAAATATAGATTGAAGCAATTCTCGTCGATTGGCTGTATCCTGAGTGTGATTTATATAATGGATTTTGAGTAACATTTGCATCTACTGTAGTTGAAGAAAAGATACAGTGTATAACATCAATTAAGTTGGAGTTCAATTGGAAGGAAGTAACGACGAATATTGAAGCAAGGGAGACTGGGAGATGAGGAAAGCAGGAAGTTAGAAATTGAGAGATTACTCGCGTGATAGCCTTGCATTAATGAATCCTTTATATAATGTTGTCTTGAGAGAAAGTAGACGATTTTTTTTTTTAAATTGGAGATAGTGCAAGTAATAGATATATTGGAAATAGAATTAATGAGAAAGTTTTTTTTTATCGAGATCAATACATGGGGGGGGGGCACCATCAAAATAGGGCACTTTCTGGAATATAAGGAGGTACACCTACAAAGGGAAACATCAAAATGTAAATCTACCATATTAAGACATTAATAGACGTACGCGTAACGCATGTCACACACAGAAAAATGAGAAGAAAAGAAAGAATAATTTTTTTTTTTAAAGAAGATAGAGGAAAAGGAGAGAGACAGAGAGAGGGAGAGAAAGAAAGAAAGAAAGAAAAAAAAAGAAGAACATGAAACTTAACTTTACACTTAGGCCTACATATTACATTTCCGACTGAGTTGGCTCGACATGTGCTGAAGTAGTCTGCGGACGAAAGTACAACAATACGAAAACAGAAGTTATATGAAATTGTCTTTAAGAGAGAAAGAGAGGTTAATTCTAAAATGAAATGAAAGGGGTTATGTGACTCTCAAGGAGGAATTACAATTTCTATCGCTCATGACGACTATTTGGAATTTCCTAAATTTTTTTAAAGTTCAAGAACTTCCTGGGGCTCCGCCCCATGCAAGACTCTCGGCAACAGCAAATTATTTACACAATTTCTTGCTGTCTGCTGCCTCGAGATTACTGGAGCGAAGAAAGAAAGGTAACATATAGCAAGAATCCCTATTCAGTGAAGGATTTATCCCTTTTATTTTTAAAGACTCCCGACAAAGGCTCCTCCCCTGCAAAATTGGAGAGAGTTTTATGTAGTTTAAGTAAGCTTCTAACAACCACGCCCGTGGACCTTTTATTATTTACACAAAGGTAAAAGTGTATAGCAAGAATCCCTATTAAGTGAAGGATTCATCCTTTTTATGCAGATGCTTCTTCTACCATTCTTGACCAGAAGTGCGTTTCAAACTCAATGATATGGGCATCATCCCATTGAATGTTGTGTCCAGTGTTACGGGTTTGTTTTGCTACTTGCTGCCTAATCTGAGGGCTCTGTTGTGCTCTTTAAAAAGAGGACACAATAGGGGCGGCGCAATTTAAATATCAAGGAATGTATTAGAGTTTATTTCTAAAATGAAATGAAAGGGCTATTTGGCTCTCAATAAAAACTCTAATCCATCCCTTGAAATTTAAATTGGACTGCCCCCATTCAGTGTGCCATTTTCAAAGAGCCCAAAAAGGCTTCAGATTGAAGATTCCATCTCATAAAATCGTCTATAAGAGAGAAAGAGAGTTTATTTCGAGAGAAAAAATGAAATGAAAGGGCTACTTGACAAGAGCCCTTTCATTTCATTTTAGAAATAACCTCTTTTTTCTCCTAAAGACAATTTCTCTCTTGAAAAGGCTCTGCCAGACCCCTCAAGCTCTGCCATGTTGTATGGATCCATTAGAAAGCAAAATAAGCCCACTCAATAATTGATATAAATTATATTTAAAACGTCATAGCCAGGGCTCAAATTAATTTTTTGTCCACGGGGGCTCTTCCCCCCCCCAAAAAAAAAAGCCCCCGTGTGCCTTTTCACGGGGGCTCTTTTAGTACTGACGGGGGCCTTTTTTTATACAAATATCCATTGAATTGGTACCTATGATACTCCTCAATTATTTGCTATTTCATCATTATCATTCCAATCAGCATTTCCCTCTTACAAATTTACAAGCTACATAGCTGTTACTGGCCTGTGTATATAATATATACGCATACAACACTGATCTTTATGATGTCTTTAACGTGACATATCTTCTTCTCCCCTTGCAAACGAGAAAGAAAACAAGGTCATTAAAAGGGATTAAGCGACAAATAATGATTGTGATTCAAATTGATGCGAATATTTGTTTGAATAAGCACTGCTATCACCCGAATCTTCTTTGTAAAAACAACTTTTACAAATCTCAGTCATGCTTACTGAGTTGAGACGTTCCATTCAATGTAAAATACTCATTAAAGAATACACTTCTCCTAATCTGAAAGTGATCTTACAACACAGTGGCAGATTTGCATGGCTGAGATTTGTAAAAGTCGTTTACAAAGAAGATTCTGGTGAAAGCATTGCTCATTCAAAAAAAATCCTTGCATCAATTTGAATCACAATGATTATTGTCGCATGATCCTTTTATTAAATAACCTTGTTTTCTTTTTGTTTGCAGGGGGAAAAGAAGCTATGTCACGTTAAGGAATCATAAAGATCAGTTGTATTATGCGTATATACATTATGATACCAGAACAAATGTTGATTATCAGAATGTCATTTTGGAATACCTCTATACAAATACCACATTGTCTTTAGCCCGTATCAGTATTAGTATCATGCAATATAAAGCTATTATTCTTTATTTAATTCAGTATAATGCTTTTCCTCAAAAATAGTTTTGCCATTTTGTTAGGGTTGAGACGCTAAGAAATGGTTTCAAATGTACATTACACGAACCCTGAACCATTGCAAAATGATGGTGGTTCTCTCTCTCCTCTCTCTCTCTCTCTCTTTACTTTAATCATGCATTATCAACTACATATAAAGCAGCAACCAAAAACTTAGGGTTATCTGAGATAGGTGAAAGTAAGAGTTAAAAAGAAAGTCATGCTAAAACGGCGCTTCACTCCCCCCCATGAAAAAAATAAAATAGATTAGTAGTCCTCCTCTTCAGCACCCCCCCCCCCGCTTTAATATCACATTTTCACTTGGCAGCCCAAGGGGGCCGGGGGTGGGAGGAGGGGTTAAACCCCTAAACCCCCCCCCCCCCGTAGATCTGCCCATGTTACCATATCATTCCACGACATCTTGGTCTTCCTCTTCTTCTCAATAGGGACTTTTAGATTTGCGTAGACGTGGACGTGTTACGTCCTTTTAAGGCACTGGCACTGCCTTAAAAGGAGGTCACACGTTTCAGTCCACGTTCCCATCGTGCAAATCTAAAGGTCCCTAATATTGATTTACTGGTCGAGGTTCATTATTTGCTAGTCATTTGAAATCACCAGATTTCAGCGGGTTAACACTTTCACAACGAAAAACTTCTCCATGACCATGTTTCTGCCCTTGCGCGATCGCCTCCAGCTCCAGCAGACATAGCGCGGCAGCGTGCACACGTACCGCTACTAAGGGCGCAGTAGGCCTATAACCACTGCTGACGGCGGCACTGCACTGTGAGCTGAATTGGTAATAATAGGCCTACTCATAAAACAAGAAATCTTGCACGCTAATCTAAGTTCCATTTCATTTGAAAATTGAAACTCAATATTGTGTTAAAGTTATAACAGAAAGAAAATCTTTATATTATAATTCCACGGGGGCGATTTTTAATTTTGCAATCGCCCCCGTGAGCAACCTGACGGGGGCGATTATGTAGCTCACGGGGGCGAATCGCCCACCGCCCCCGTGTATTTTGAGCGCTTCATAGCGATTCATCCAAATAAGAAATCCAAGTATGAGGCATTTTGAAAGTTTTAAGAAAATTCTTTCAAATTCCAGGATATTGGGTGTTCTTTTTCAGGAAACTCTATTTAAACGAGTGGAAGCACTGGCGGTTCTGTTTTTTTAAACTGTAACAATTCTCCTTGGATCAGATATAGACCAAAAACAAGCCTCATTATCTTCAGTATACAAGTGTCATTTCGGACCTTACAGCTTTCATAGAATCGCTTCTGGACCGTCAAAGAAAAAGTTTGAGAACCCCTGGTCTACGCATTATACACATCAGGACCAACTTGACAACTTGACAAAAATTTGAGGGGGGTTCGACCCCCCCCCTCCCCCTCCCCCTCCCCCTCCCCCCCTCCCCCCTCCCCCCCTCCCCCCCCCCCCCCCCCTGCGTACGCGCCTGCATGTGCATCCCTTCCTCCTTATTCCGTTATCCATCGTTACGGTCACTACCATTTGAGTAGGGCCGGCCCCCTCCTTAATAACGACTCCAAAGCCATCAAGAATGACCCCTAATTTATAGATTACCATTCTGCCGTTCTTTGGAGGGGCCGGGCGCGGCCTTTTCAGAAGTGTTTCTACACTAACCTTTTCATGCACTCCGGCTTAACATAAACAAGCATGCTAAGATTGTTTTGAAAAGAAGCATAATTTCGACTCAGTTTCGCATAACCTAAAAATAAGAATACGGCCAGTCACCCCTTCCCCCCCCCCCCCTCCCCTCAATGCATCCGCCTTCACGCACCCCCCTTCCCCTTGTCTTTCCCTTATTCGTCGTTACTGTCACTAATTTTTAGTGCCATTTCGTCGTCTTTCTTTCTCCCCGGCTCCTCTCTTCTTTTTCTTTCCTCTTTTTTGAACTCTCTCTCTTTTCTTTACTTTTTTGTTCTCTTTTCTTTTATCTTCTCCTTTTCCCCCTTTTTTTTCCTTCTTTTTTTCTTTCTCTTTTTTCGTTCTCAATTTTTTTTGCTTCGCCAATAGGGGGGGCCGCGGCCGTTTCGGCCCACCCCTGGATCCGCCACTGTATATGCAAAATTAAAAAGTATGAACCGGCAGAAGACAAAAAAAAATCTGTATTCAGGTTATTTCAATCATATAACATGTCATTTGCTTCTCTCCTCTGAATCTCAAGTGTAAGGTATTCCTTTAATTTTTCTTGAAATGAGCAAAGTTTGCTATTTCCTTTATAGCACTAGGAAGGGAATTCCAATGTGTTATGGCAATGTAGTAAAACGAATTTCCAGTACAACCTACTCTTTCTGGCAGTGGCGGATCCAGGGGGGGGGGGGGGGGCGGCCCCGGCCCCCCCCCCCTTGAGAAAAAAAATTATGAAAAACACGTGATTTTTTTACCTTTTTTTTGGGGGGGGGGGTTGGCCCCCCCTGGCGCTCAAGGGGAGGGGGGGGGTGCAAATTTTTAGATTTCCGAGGACAAAAAAAAAAAAAAAAAAAAAATGTGCTCACTACGCGCCCCCCCCCCCCCCCAACTTAGCGACTTTCGACCGGCGCGATTTGCAAATTTTCGGGAGCAAAAAAAAAAAAAAAGTGCAGGTCACTAATTGGCGTATGCTCCAAGGGGCGGAGCCCCCGGAAGCGCAGGAGTTTTAGGCATTACAATTAAGGTTAGATTAGCATCCAGGGGCCAGCCTTAGGGCCCAAGATGGGGTCCAGGGGGCAGAGCCCCCGGAATTAGCTCAGTGGTATGGGCATTAATTACGGTTACATGAGTATACTTTCTTTTCTATTTCTTTCTAATTTATTCTCTTTAATATACTTTTTCAAAAGTGTGGGGGTGGGAGGGGGGCTTGAGCTTGAGCACCCAAGCCCGCCGTTCCGCGGGACCTGACATGTCGGCCTCTAAATAGTAAATAAGCACATTTCTTGCCTGACTGTAAATTGTGATATATGTCATTCTCCAACAAACGCATAAAAAGTATAATTTACTAAAAAGTGAGGAAAAAATCCCGGAAAATTAGGCCATTTCAGCAAGATCTGTATATCACTGGTATCAAATTAGAAAAAAAAAAAAAATGATTTTTAAAGTTTATATTGGTGGGGGGGGGGGGGGGGGTAGGAACTGGCTGAATACTTACACCTATGGTGTCGAGGGGCTCTTTCTTCATTTTTTTGTTCGGTAATTAATAAGGTTAGTTTGTGTGGGTGTCACCCAGGCGCGGATATACGGGGGGCGATGGACCCGCCCCCCCCCCCTTTTTGAAAAAATAAGAAAGGAAAGGAAAGAAAAAAGAAAGAAAAGGAAAAAGTAAAGAAAGAAGGGCTAAAACACGAGTTAGAAGAAGACCCATCAGGGCACTCACTTATCCGTATCAGGAGGAAAAATACAGTGGGCTCGGGGTGAATTAGCCCCCGAAATGCCAAAAAGAGCCCCCGAAAGTCATAAAAGTAACCCCCGAAATCCCCCGAAGTATTTTTTCTCTGATCCGTATATAGGACAAGGCCCTGGGGCAGCTAGCCATACTCCGATATTTGGGTCGTTTTCCGATCAGAACTAGCCCTAACTATCGTTCCAGGACTTTTTGTTTCAGAACCTAACACAAAGTTACCCAATCCCTTTAAGTTTCAAAAAGTAGACTTCATTGAACTGTAATTAGGCTTAGGAACCGGGGGGAGGGGGATTGGGGGCGCAGCCCCCCCCCCCCAAAAAAAATATTGGGGGGGGGGGGGCTCAGAGATCATTGAGCCCCCCCCCCCCCCCCAATATTTTTGGCGGGGCTTATAGATATCATTAATTGATCCCCTCAATCTTTTGGTGGGGCTTAGATATCATTGAGTCCTTAGGGGCTAAGATACCATTGAGCCCCCAATATTTTAAGTGGGGCTCAGATATCATTGAGCCGCCCTCCTCCCCAATGATTATATTCTAGGCATGAAACTCATGTATACCTATAATCTACAGACCTACCATTCAAATATAAACATTTTATAAATATTTATTTAGGGGGGAGGGAGGGGGGCTCAGACATCGGATCTCGCATATCATTGACCCAAAAAATATATTTGGTGGGTCTCGGATATCATTTAAACCCCCAAATATTTTGGAGGGACTCTGATATCATTGAGCCCCCCCCCCCCTCAAGTGTTTTTGGTGGGGCTCGGATAACATCACGCAGCCCCCCGATATTTGTGTGGGGCTCGGATAACATCACGGAGCCCCCCAGATATTTTGAGGGGCCCGGATATCATTGAACCACCCCCCTAAATATTTCGGCCGGGCTCGGTTATCATGAGCCCCCTCCCCAATATTTTGTTCGTGCTGATGAGTTGAGGGAAGTGTATGCCGGAGATATTGACTTTGTAGCATTAACTCGGCAGCTAACAAGCCTCCAAGACGTGTGTGACGATGAGAGTAAACCTATTAAATATACATTAAAACAATCTGTGAGATTTTCAACAACAGTCCAATCTATAAGAAATCATTCTCAGAGGTGCACATCCCTTTTCTCATTTACCTTACAATCCCGGTTACAACGGCAACTTGCGAGACAACATTCTCTGTCTTCAAACGGATCAAAACTTCTCTGATAAGTACAATGACCCAAAGAAAGCTCAACCAAAGCTTAATATTACACATATATAAATCTCGTAAAGATAAACTGAACTTGAAAACTATTGCCCAAACTTTGTTTCCAGGAATACAAGAAGACAGAACTTCTTTGGCACATTTGTCTGAGGATGCATGAAAAGAAGAAAAGTCTGAAATTTTTCGCCGCGATGACATAGACGAGGAACAAAGAATTTATTTTCAGGTGCAAATTAAAGACAAAGAAGGATCTCAGAATTATATTTTTGGGTGGTGCCACATTTCAGTTTTTAAATATGTCCGATTATAGGCATGTGTGACAATACAAGTTTTGTTTTTTACGTTCCTGGGGTATTATTTTTTCTAAAGGTGTTAAATGTGTGTTTTGTCATACTTAATAAAATAAACTGTATATCTTATAATTCAACGATTTCTTCAAGTAGGCCTACTTTTATTAATTTCTTCAACTGCTTAAAAGTAAGGCTACAAATGCTTTGTTATTGTAGAGCTGTAGTGTGAACAGGCTACTTAGTAATTCACATTTATAGATTGGTGCACATCATTATGCTTGATCATCCTCTCCTATCTGTTTGTTTTCATTCCTCTGTTAGTCATCCTTTATTTGCTACCTATGATATTTTAATATATTCATTATTTCCTTTATTATATAAATGATCATGTAAATCCCTATATATGCAAAATAAACCCTGGAGGTTTAAAGTTGTAAAGCCCATGGCAGTTCAACACACGCGATCATGAAATAAGGGTGTCTTCATCGAAGTGTCTCTGTAAGTTTAGAACCACGCCCTGTGCCTACCCGCTCAGGCCACTCTACATTCAGGGGCGTCGCTAAAGGGGGGGGGGGGGTGGGGTTGAAGTCGGTGGTATGTCGGTCGGCCAGCATTTTTTTCCCCTTAGAACTGTGACATTTTATCGGACAAAGAAACATTTTTGAAAATTCAGACAATGATTTAGAGTCAGTTCAATGAATCGTCTTCTTTTTCTAATAATTTAATGAAACGTCGAAGCTCCCGCACTTCGCGCGAGAGGGGGGAGAAACTGAATTCAGACAATTAGGGTTAAGAGTAGAGAACGGTATACAACAAATCGTCTTCTTTCTATAATAATTTAATAAAACGTCTAAGCCTCCGCGCTTCGTGTGGGATGGGGAAACTGAATTCAGACAAGGATTAAGAGTCGAGAACGGTACAACAAATCGTCTTCTTTTCATAATAATTTAGTGGAACGTCTAAGCTACTGCGCTTCGCGCGGGATGCCTTTCACCCATCCCCTCCCCCACCTAGGGAGCGCTTCTTGCTCCCAGCAAGATAGTTTCCTCCTACATTTAATTTTGTTGCTGTTATGAGTTTATGAGTTTATATTCATATTTTTGTTATCAAACAGGAATAAATAAATGAATATATAAATACATTTGTACAATGATAATTGTAAAATGATGATAGAAGAACCAATTAAAATCGCAACTGATCTTCCCTAATTCCTTTTCTTTTCTTCCTTTTTGTTTTCTTTCCCTTTCTCTCCTCTTTCCCTTTCACTTCCCTTACTTCTCTCTCTCTCTCTCTCTCTCTCTCTCTCTCTCTCTCTCATTTAAGTTTGCTGAGGGTGGCAGGGGCCCTTTGCCCCCTCCCCCGATCCACGCGATTTTGGTGGGATTAATCGCAACTGATCTCTGCTTCTTTTCACCCTTTTCTATTCTTCTTCCTCTTTTGTGTTCCATTTTAGCTCTCCTCTTTCCCTTTCCCTTCTTTCTCTCTTTTTTTTGGCGGGGAGGGGGTGGGGTGGTCGGGGAGGGGGCAGAGGCAAAGGCCTTTCTCCGCGATCCACATCTTGTTTGCAGAAAAATTGCAACTAATATTCCTTCTTTTCTTTTCCTGTTTTGTTTCTTTCCCTTTCCTTCCTCCTCTCTTGTTTTGCGCGGGGGGGGGGGGGGGGGCAACAGCATGGGCGGCAAGGCCCTTCTTTTCTTTCCCTTTCACTTCTCTTCCTTTCTCTTTTAAGTTTGCTGTAGAAGGGGGGGGGGGCAAGGGCCATTTGCCCCCCCGATCCCTAACTTGTTGGCGGGAAAACTGCAACTGATATCCCCCTTCTTTTCTTTCTTTCCCTTTATCTCCTCTTTTCCCTTTTTTCTTTCCCTTCTCTTCCTTCTCTCTTTATTTTGCTGGGGGGGGGGGGGTGCAACAGCCTGGGAGGCAAAGCCCTTTCGGCGGCCCCCCGATCTCCTTCTTTCCCCTTTTCTTTTCTTCTTCCTTTCCCTTTGTCTCTTCTTTCCCTTTCCCTTATTTTTCCTTCCTTCTCTCTCTCTCTCTCTCTCTCTCTCTCTCTCTCTCTCTCTTTTGCTGATGGGAGGGGGGAGGGGGTGGCGAAGGCCTTTCGCCCCCGATCTCCTTCTTTTCCCCCTTTTCTTTTCTTCTTCCTCTTCTTCCTTTCCCTTACTCTCCGCTTTACCTTCTCTCTCTCTCTCTCTCTCTCTCTCTCTCTCTCTCTGACTCTCTCTCTCTATCTCTCTCTCTCTTCATTTTTTGTTGGCGGTTTGGGGTCAAGACCCTCTCGCATGGAAGAGCCTCTACCGGGGGTTCCAGGGCGGAGCCCCAGGATGCTCTCTAGTTTATTTGACTTTCAAGAGAAAGTGTCTCTAAGATATGAGGAGAGGTTATTTCTTAAATGAAGTGAAAGGACTCTTGAAAATAAAATAGCCCTTTCAGTTTCATTTCATTTTAGAAATAGACTCTAATCCATCCTTTGATATTTAAACTGCACTGCTCCTACTGTGTGCTTTTTTCACACTCTCCCTGATCTATAAAGGGTGCTTTCTTTATTGGTCATCAACAGAAGCAAAATGCTAGGCCACGAACTTTTCGAAGCGTGACCAGATTCAAAGTATGCTTAAATGGGGGCATTAATGTATGTAGAAAAAAACAGAATTAAGATCCCATGCAACGCTTCGAAATTTAAAAGAAGAATAAGAAAAATAAAGTTGAGATTCAACCTTTATGTCTAGACGTTGCATAATGCAATTCGTTTTGGTATTTTATTCCATCTCAGAGTGATTATAGAAGTTATTTTTAAGGATAATAAAGATTAAGCTGTCCGGGTCTTTGAATATAATGCTTCAAAACAAATAGAACAAGCTGTTTATTTCTTTATTCATGGTCTGTTTCTACTGTTTATCTATTTTCCTTGCCAATCCTCGAAAACGCATTTATTATGCATTTCACATAGGAAAGTTTGCATATTGATGAAACATATGGGCGCATATGGACTTCATTGTAGCCTTTGGACAGGATGGTGAAATAAAATTGATAAAAGAACATCATAATCAGATTATCCGACCCCGGAAACCCCATGAATTCATCAACTTTTATCATACTGGTCCTTTTCCTTTTGAAACTACGCTTGACCTTTAACTCGGATGGCGGCCATTTTTTATTTGGCCAATATGGCCAGCATGACAGCCCCAAGGAGACCTGCAATTGATACAAGCAACATCATAATCAGATTCTCTGACCCAGAAAACCCCCTTACTATATATATATTTTTTAAAATCATTTTAGCTCTTTTCCTTTTGGAACTACTATTGATCTGTAATTATCAGATGGCGGCCATTTTGGATTTGACCAATATTACCAGTATGACCCGAGGAGATCTCAAATCGATGAAAGAATATCATGATCAGATTCTCTGACCCCGAAAACCCCATAAATATATAAACTTTTATCATACTAGCCCATTTTCTTTCGTAACTATACACTTGACCTGTAACTATCAGATGGCGGCCATTTTGGATTTGACCAATATGACCAGTATGGCAGACCCTAGGAGACCTCAAATCGATGAATGAACATCAAAATCAGATTCTCTGACCCCCAAAACCCCATAAATATATAAATTATAATCATACAACCGCTTTTCCTTTTGGAACTACGCTTGACCTAATTTAACTCAGATGGCGGCCATTTTGGATTTGCCCAATATGGCATACCCAGAGGGTGCCCTTCTTGGCGTCCGGAAGAAATCGTTAAAGTATGGTATAATCTACCTCTGGGCCAAATTTGGTGCTTTTAGAAGAATCTGCACCAAACAACCCCTATTTAGCCTTAACAGCCTCCACTATATTGACTATGTATATGTGTGGACTAGAGTACGGACATTCGGTGCGGCAGGCGGACTATTGGTGCGAGACCTCTTCCGCACGGATTGTCCGTCAGACATTTGAGGTGCGCACGGAATGTCCGACACGGACATTCTGCGCGGATAAAATCAGCACCGATCGTCCGCTCTCGATCGATCTCTAATAGTCGGACGATCGGTGCGGGTTTCATTCTACGCGGTCACACCGGCGCGATTTTCAAATTTTCGGGAGCAAAAAAAAAAAAGTTGGGCCCCCTCCCCTAAGAAATCCTGGATCCGCGCCTGCCCTGGGTCCACATCTAACTCTTGTTTAGCCCTTCTAATTTCTCCTCTTTCCTTTCCTTTCCCTTTTTTTAGAAGGGGGGGGGGGGGCGTCGGGACTCCGGCCCTCCGGAGTCTTTCGTTTGCACTTTGTTCACATTTTAAGGGGGAGGGACGATCCCCTCTAAACGATCCGCCCTGCCATAATTTTCTCTGCCATGAGCAGGCACGTAGCCACGGAGGGGGGGGGGGGGGGGGGGGGGGGGGGGGGGCTCCAAAAATGTCCAAGATCGGTTGAATTTTTTTAGACCCCTCCCCAGGACGTCGATCGATTACACGTACGTGCCCATCCCCCTCCCCCCCCCCCCCCCCCCCCCAAAAAAAAAAAAAAAAAAAAAAAAAAAAAAAAAAAAAACACATCAAATTCTGGCTACGTGCCTGCTGATGAGGGGCCAGTCTGCATGTTACTTTATTTCCCCTTTTATTTCCTTATTTATTTGTCTCGTTTACATCACCATGACTGGCAACAATAGTCAAATTTGACTAATAGTCATTTTAATACCAAACGAACAACAACAACCGAACAGTTGACTGTTGTTATGTTGCAGCTAGCTGATGTGGATAGCGCTAGCGCAGATCGAAAATTTGGGAAATGCAGAATGAGAGGCCAGCATAGCCCAGGCCACATCGCTGATTAATTAATTTAGAATTTGAAAGACAGGTGAGGGTGCAATGTGCTTTTGAGTTTTGTGTGCTAACATAGTAATTTCGCTTTTATAGCCTACTAGAGTCTAGATCTAGTGTACTAATGACTGCAGCAGACCCTTCGCTTCAACTTTTCTGTCCCCAATCGGTCCGGCGTAGGGAACGATCAAAACGGGTTGGGTGTTGTCTCTGGTCTCGGGCCGACCTGTAACTGTTCTAAACTAGGTTGAGTCAAAGTCGAGTCAAATAGATCTTGTGTCCAGTTAAGTTATTCACATTATATAT
Source organism: Strongylocentrotus purpuratus (assembly GCF_000002235.5). Taxonomy (NCBI): domain Eukaryota; kingdom Metazoa; phylum Echinodermata; class Echinoidea; order Camarodonta; family Strongylocentrotidae; genus Strongylocentrotus; species Strongylocentrotus purpuratus. Next base: position 3,744,508 of record NW_022145598.1, on the reverse strand, counting down.
TGACCTTGTTACAGTTAAAATAGAGTAGACTTCTAATGATAAACAATTCAGACAATTCTTTTTCTTCTGGGATAGTCTAGGCTACTCCTCAACGTTCCGTAACTGGCGTAAGGAACCAAGCGAGGAGGATGAGGGGGTGCGCACTGTGCTTGTTTAGTTCTTATTGCTTGAGTCTTGGTTGCGGAAAAAGTTGGTTGCTTTGAGTTTGAAGGTGTCGTTGTTCGTGGTCCTTTGGATGTCGAAGGGTAGTGAGTTCCAGTCCTTACACTAAGCTAAAGTAAAGGCCTACATGAACATGTAGATCTAGGTCTAGACTATCTAGGCTAGGTCTATATGTAGTTACAGTACCAATAGGGAGGCCAAAGCCCAAATCTTACTTTTTAATTACTAATTTGTTTATAATAAAACAAAGATTAAAAGAAAGTATTTTCTTTCACTAAGAAAATTCACCCATCTGCCGACTCCAGAAGTTCCATCAAATAGGAGATATCCAGCTCTTTTTATCCAGCTTCCTTCTACGCCTATCCATACGTAAGAGCCTTGAAACAATTATATTTCATGTCGCAAAGTTACGTTCATAATTAGACAGGCCCGAGGGGATTGGGCGTGTCATTGCCCGGACAACAAGTTTAAAACTTCGCGCGAAATTCCGTTCATCATTAGCGGCTAGCCTTGAATCGGTCGCACACACCGACACAGCTAGGTAATTGCATTGCAAGCCGCAGTCCTGAAATCGAGCCATGGAGGGACAAAACATTCATGAACGAACAGAAAAAATAAACATAGATCTACGTGGTTGTAGTCAATATAATCCTAGAAAAGAATTAAAATTAATAATTAGGCCTACCTTAAGGTGATATTCCAAATCCAATAGTATTTCCTGATGAGTAAAGATCAATCTGACACTGCATTATCAACGATCGAGAAGTTACGAGGTCCAATTAACATCCATCTTGCAGCAAACACAATACGGAGTACAATAGGACAGCAGCATGCATAGCGCATGCAACGTACGTGTACTAATATTTCTCTCACTCTCGATCTCTCTCTCTCTCCCTTTCGGTATACGTAACATACACACTCACTGACCATGTATCATACAACACACACCTTCAAATCATGGCTTTCATTTCAATTCTCAGTTGGAGTATAGACTGCTCACGTAGACTTTTTTTTTTACTGAAATATCTTTTTTAACACTTCTCATACATTACTGCACGACACTCGTATCTAGTGCTGTGAAAATAAGGTACTAGGGTCTATAAATAAGACTAGGCTTTGCGCACGATCTGACCGGAGCTCAGACATATGTCACAATACCCTTTATTTTTGGCGCGAACAATGACGTCACTGTTCACAGTTTTCCTTCTCATTTGATTTGATTTGATTTGATTCGGTTTATTGAAAAAAAAGAACATGCAGCTGGGAAGCTGAAATAATTCAATTTACAAAGTCAATATACAACACAATAAACGAACAAAATATGAATGACTAAAACGTACGACTATAAATTATGCAAAATGAGAATCAAATATTACATCAAAATCTAAATATATTACAAACATTAAATCAAAATCTAAATATATTACGAATATTACATCAAACTTGAGATATATTACAAAATACAAATGTTACGTTAAAATTCAAATATATTACAAATATTATAAACATTAAAAATTAAAAACCTTAAAAACCGTCTGTGTCATCAAAGAGATGGATGTAGCTATAGGGCTCAAACCAACACAAAATTGACAGAAACATCGTACTTTATGTTCAGTTTGTAAAAATCTGTATTTAAAAAGATATAATCTTTTTTCTTTATATTTTCTAGTTGTTAGAAGTGGCAATTGTGAACATCTGAAATGTTGATCTCTATCAAAAGTTCTTTACTCAAAATGGATCCCATATTTTTAGGGTCTACCTTCTGCCAATGAGAAGGTTTTTAGTGAGCAAACCTCTACGCCCTCTAGGATTTTCTTAGTCGGTAGTGCGTGCGCGTCATGGTCTTCTGCTACAACAATTATTGGATTAAAATACATCAAAATCTGCAAGATCATCAACAAATGGTGAAAGACTGATACAGATCCGTGATTATAGGTATGTTGTGAAATGTATAATTGTATTTTCTTTTTTTTTTTTCATCATTTTTTTCCCTCTGCTAATTTTTTGAAGTGGGCGACGAGCGCGCAATCGTAGGTGTAGAAGCCTTACGCCCGGGCATTGGCCTCCCTAACAGTAGATCTAGAATCTAGATCTATATGATAGATGCAAGAAGCTCTGGACTGTGTAGGGTTCCGACATCTCAAAATATGCAAGGGAGGAGACTCTAGGCCTAGGTCTAGGCCTAATTACAATTTTGACTAATTAGGTCTCTCGACTCCTCTGGGCATCTGGCTGGCCGCTTGAAATTATAATTTGAAGAAGTTTTTGATTGGAAAAAGAGGGTGATTCTTCGTCCTACCCCGACGATTCTTCCAACTCCAAGTTCCATGTTTTATTGTCGATTCAACATGTTGTATTTTTCTGTCATGCATTTTTAGAAAACTACATGGGGGTATGGACTATGTTGCGTGTTAACTAGTAATCCCACATAATTCCCTTTTTTAATTAAACTACTAAAAAGCAGTATCCCTCCAGACAAGAAAACACTTAATAAATGATCACATCCAGACAAATTGATTATGGTTAAAAACTGGTTCTATATTCTATAATTTCACATAAGATACAATGATTACAGAATTATCAGAAACCTCTTCTGTCTATCTCAACAGTGACAGACAATTAAACTATCACTAGGCCCTTGGTAGTTACTATTAATAATCAAACATAGATAACTTCCAACAGCACATTAATGTAAAGGAGACTCAACTTAGTCACTATGGTATTAATGATTACCGCTGAATACAAGTCTCGAAATATCAGGAGTCTACTGTCTAGCTGTTCAGTACAACTTAAAACAGTACTAAAACAAGTCAGTTAAATATCATTCACACTGCATGAATAATAACAGTCAAGAAAATACTACTCAAATCTAAGCTAGACAGCGTTTAGATTTACTTACATAGGCACGAAATATTGTGGTTCAAGAAACCGCTAAACAAATCTCTACTTGTGTATGTGTACGGAATGCACAACACGAGAATACAACAATATATCGGTGGATCTAGACTATAGCAGATCTAGATCAGTAGACCAGGCATAGGCCTAGAACTAGTGCAATTATAAACATGTAAAATATGTGTTAGTAAGCGTACGCACTCAACAACAGGCACTCAGTCAGTCAAAATAAGGCATCACAATGATAAACAATGCAAAGCATCAATCACAATATAATTAACGTTACGTGAGTCATTGGAGTTGAATTCAGAGTAGATCTTCTTCAAGTTCTAGATAGATGTAGAAACTAGCTAGTCGAAAACGGTGGTCGATGAGCTGGTTGTCGATCGCGTAGAAAATGCAGACGATGATCGACGCTAGATGAACGATAACGATGATGCATGAAGACGATGACTACGTCTACGGTGATGAAGACAATGATGGTGCAGATGATGATGAAGACAACGATGATGAAGACAACGATGATGAAGACAACGATGATGAAGACAACGATGATGAAGACAGCGATGATGAAGACAACGCTGGTGAAGGCGATGATGTCGATGATGATGATGAGACAGTCAATCGAATACAATAATGATGCAGTCGAGGTCAATAGATCAACTTGCGATGCAGGTCGAAGAATCAAAATGTCAAGACAATATATATCATATGAAGTCGATGATAAAAGGTTGTCAAACAATAATGCAGGTGAGAAAAGCTTTAGATCATATTAAATGTTCTATTCTCACTGCTGGTGAATTAAAGTGTCGTCAATGCTGAACATCGAGAGAGTCAAAATATATCTTGCAAAACGTACAAAATGTAAATAGGTGAGCACGTCCACCGGGAATGGTCCGGGGACGTAGCAGTTCAATCCTCGTTGGATACAATTTTCTAGGTACAAATATCAACACAATAACAGCATGTGTGTATACCAATATTAAAACAGCTCACTCATTCCCGCACAGGAAAATCAGAAGAGCGCCAATCAACTACAGCGCGATTGGTTCAAAACAAGCGCACATGTATGTTAATAAGGCACGTGATCTAAATACTTATGAATAAATACGCGTACATCTATGTTAATTGGTCATGTGATCAAAATACTAATGAATAAACATCGTTATATAATAAATCGAGTTAAAACCAGTTCTGAGGACATGGCGTAATACCAAATCCTCGAACTCTCAATGACTTCTAAAGCGGCCATTTTGGATTAAAAACACAATATGTATACCAGTGAATTATAAATGAATGCACTGTAACATTTGTCGCTACATTAACCCCCCTACTAGACCCGAGCTTGCGTAAGCTCCGAGGGGCGAAAATACACAATTAAAAATATAAAGGAAACATATGTACAAAATACATTAATATACATGAAAATTAGCGCTTAGAGACTTCGGTGGTAAGCGCTTTATAAGTAACGTTTTTTATTATTATTATTATTATAACCACTATTTATGCGACACGTTCAATGTAGTGAACCTGAACGTACCTTTGCGGCCAGTGGACGTGGCGGCCTGAACGTGTGACACGCGCAGCAGGTTGCGATTTCACCAGAGCAGGAGCAGGCGTAGGAGCAGGTGCAGGAGCAGGCGCAGAGGTTGCGCGAAGTGCTGTGCGCAGAGGGGAGGAGACGGTAGGCTCTCCCTCTAGAGGCACGTCAGCCGCGGTAGTCCTAGCCGAAACGCTTTCCAAAAATGCGGGTTTCAGTCGATCAATGCTTAAAGAAACATGCTTGCCCTTTTGCTCAATAACGAAAAACTTCGGGTTTCGTTTGAGAACCTTGAACGGACCCAAATACGGAGGCTGTAATGGCTTACGGACAGCATCGATACGCAAGAAAATATGCGTACAAGTATCGAGAGACCTATGTACAAAACTGGTCTGTGGTGACCTACGTGTCGCTGTAGGCGCTAAAACAGACATATGGTCCTTCAAGCGTTGGACGTAGTCCGCGGGGTCAACAGTATCGTGTCGCGTAGGCACTATCAGCTGGCCTGGAAGACGCAACGCCGTCCCGTAGACTAGTTCGGCAGCGGAAGCTCCGATGTCTTCCTTAATAGCTGCGCGGATACCCAACATGACCAAAGGAAGGTATTCTTGCCAACGGTTCGGCTCGGGTTGAGATTTGAGAGAGGCTTTAAGTTGCCGATGGAACCGTTCCACCATACCGTTGGCCTGCGGGTGGTAGGCCGTGGTGGCTATGGTCCGACAACCTAGCAAATTAGCTAATGCAGTGAAAAGCGCAGATTGAAACTGACGACCTCGATCATGCGTAATCGTGGCTGGAGCTCCAAAGCGAGCTACCCAGTTCTCCACTAGAGCTATGGCTACTGTCTCGGCAGTGGCATCCGCTATCGGGATCGCTTCGGGCCAACGGGTGAACCTGTCGATACAAGTCAGCAGATAAATGTGCCCTTTCGAGGGCGGTAGTGGCCCAACAAGATCAATATGAACGTGTGCAAAACGGGCATCGGGGTTGGCAAAAGTGCCAAGCGGTGAGTGCGTATGACGTTGGATCTTTGCGCGCTGACATGGGATGCAAGTACGCGCCCATGTACAAATGTCCTTGTTCATACCCCGCCACACAAAACGGGCCGCTATAAGCTTTTGCGAAGCTTTAATGCCCGGATGCGCGAGATTGTGCAGATTGTCAAACAACGATCGACGGTGCGCTACCGATACATACGGCCGCGGATGCCCTGTGGACATGTCGCACCAAATGTGCGCGTCCCCTTCCGGAAGGAGGACCTTCTCAAATTTGAGCGAGGTTGACGTGTCTGAGCGCAGAGCAGCGAGCTCAACGTCATCGACTTGGTCGGTCGCGACTACACGCAGGTTAATCGAGTTCGGTAATTGCACTGAGTCAATCTCGGTGCGAGAAAGTGCATCAGCTACCTGATTATCAACGCCTCGAATATGGCGTATGTCGGAGGTAAACTGTGACACGTAATCGAGTTGCCGCGCTTCCCTAGGGGAATGTCGATCGGGCGATGTCTTGAGTGCGAAGGTAAGAGGCTTGTGGTCTGTAAAAACAAAAAAATCACGCCCCTCTAAGAAGTATCGGAAATGGCGTATTCCGAGGTAAATGGCTAGCAGCTCTCGACCAAAGGTACTATACCTAGTCTCGGGAGGCTTGAGGCGGCGAGAAAAGAACGCAAGCGGTCGCCACTCCCCTTCATGGAGTTGCTGTAACACACCACCTACGGCGAGATCGGAAGCGTCTACCGCGAGGCTTGTAGGTAGCTCAACAGACGGGTATGTAAGCATCGTGACGTTCGCGAGGTCCTCTTTGACAGCCGCGAAAGCAGAGTCGCACACAGGGGACCAATCTAACGCCTTTCGAGAGCGCTTAGGTTGCTTGCGCAGCAAATCAGTCAAGGCGGCCAGCGAGGATGCGCACTTAGGCATAAATCGGCGGTAAAAATTAACCATGCCTAAGAACCGGCGCAGCTGGCGTAGCGAGGTAGGGCGCGGAAATTTGCGAATTACCGCGACCTTGTCATCCATCGGGGAGGCGCCCTGGGCAGTCACATGGTGCCCTAGAAAGTCTAGTGCTTCGACTCCAAACTGGCATTTGTCAGGATGCACTACTACTCCATAATCACGGAGGCTTGTGAACAGCTGGCGCAAATGAGTCTCGTGCTGTTCGGGATTCTCGCTGGCAACAAGAATATCATCAAGATACACGAATACAAATGGCAGGTCACGGACGACCCTATCAATAAACCTTTGAAAGGTTTGCGCCGCGTTGCGTAGTCCGAATGGCATGCGTCGGAAATGGAATAACCCAAAAGGGGTTGTCAGCGCGGTCTTCTTCACATCATCAGGGTGTACGGGGATCTGATGATATGCGCGCACTAAGTCAACTTTGGAAAATACGCACTTGTCTCGCAACTGTGCGGCAAAGTCGTGAAGGTGCGGAATGGGATAGCGATCCGGGACGGTCACGCGATTAAGAGCGCGGTAATCGCCACATGGTCGCCAACCGCCTGACTTCTTTGGCACCATGTGGAGCGGCGACGCCCATGAACTGTCTGAGGGCTCGACAATGCCCAAATCGAGTAACCGGCCAAACTCGTCTTTAGCGATCTTGTGTTTGTCCGGCGCTAAGCGTCGAGGTCGTGCCGAAACTGGTGGGCCGGTTGTGAGTATTCTATGTGTGACGTCATGTTTCAACGGACAGTTCTTAAACATGGGCCGAGTTACTTCCGTGAACTCGGCAAGTAAGCGTTTGTAGACAGAATCGGAGTCTACTTGCACTATTGTGAGATTCAGCGACGGTAAGTCGGAGGCGATGCCATGTACGGACAGACTAGTGGTGGCATCCCAAAGTCGGTTGGTGCGCAAATCCACTAGTAAGCCGTAATGCCTCAAAAAATCTGCGCCGAGGATAGGCTGCGAAACATCGGCCAATATGAATGACCACTTAAACGAACGCCGCAGCCCAATACACACTGTGAGCTCACGCTGCCCATATGTGCATATGCGCGTCTTGTTTGCAGCCTGCAAAACGAGTGGCATAAGGTGCCTCTTATCAGCGGTGTTGGCAGGAATTACGCTTACCGCGGCACCCGTATCGACCAAAAATCGTGTCCCAGAATCTCTATCTGTGACATAGAACAAGCGACCGTCACGAAGAGGGCCAGTGAGGGGTGTCGCGCCCACCTCCTGGCCTAGTTGTTTTCCGCCGGCTTGCTATATGTGCATGGCGGGCGGCACTGGTGAGCCTTGTCACCCCACTTCTCATGATACCAGCAAACTTCAGAAGTGCTCGCTGATTTATAGCCGGATGAGTCGCGCTTCCGGTTGCTGCTCATGCTGCTGCTTCGGCTCCGCATGCAACCGATAGTGGCGGTCAATTCCTTGACCAATTTCGTGAGCGCAGCAACTTGGTGCTGAAGAGTATTGGGTTCAGTCATGACGCCGCGCCACGTCCACTGTTCACAAATCTAAATTCAGTGTATCAGTAAGAAATGTGATTACCTAATGGTAAACAAAAAATATTAATAAGCAAAGGTAATCTAACTAAATGTTTCTTATCTCAGGGGGATCACGTCGGGGTCACCAATTTAGAAAACTACATGGGGGTATGGACTATGTTGCGTGTTAACTAGTAATCCCACATAATTCCCTTTTTTAATTAAACTACTAAAAAGCAGTATCCCTCCAGACAAGAAAACACTTAATAAATGATCACATCCAGACAAATTGATTATGGTTAAAAACTGGTTCTATATTCTATAATTTCACATAAGATACAATGATTACAGAATTATCAGAAACCTCTTCTGTCTATCTCAACAGTGACAGACAATTAAACTATCACTAGGCCCTTGGTAGTTACTATTAATAATCAAACATAGATAACTTCCAACAGCACATTAATGTAAAGGAGACTCAACTTAGTCACTATGGTATTAATGATTACCGCTGAATACAAGTCTCGAAATATCAGGAGTCTACTGTCTAGCTGTTCAGTACAACTTAAAACAGTACTAAAACAAGTCAGTTAAATATCATTCACACTGCATGAATAATAACAGTCAAGAAAATACTACTCAAATCTAAGCTAGACAGCGTTTAGATTTACTTACATAGGCACGAAATATTGTGGTTCAAGAAACCGCTAAACAAATCTCTACTTGTGTATGTGTACGGAATGCACAACACGAGAATACAACAATATATCGGTGGATCTAGACTATAGCAGATCTAGATCAGTAGACCAGGCATAGGCCTAGAACTAGTGCAATTATAAACATGTAAAATATGTGTTAGTAAGCGTACGCACTCAACAACAGGCACTCAGTCAGTCAAAATAAGGCATCACAATGATAAACAATGCAAAGCATCAATCACAATATAATTAACGTTACGTGAGTCATTGGAGTTGAATTCAGAGTAGATCTTCTTCAAGTTCTAGATAGATGTAGAAACTAGCTAGTCGAAAACGGTGGTCGATGAGCTGGTTGTCGATCGCGTAGAAAATGCAGACGATGATCGACGCTAGATGAACGATAACGATGATGCATGAAGACGATGACTACGTCTACGGTGATGAAGACAATGATGGTGCAGATGATGATGAAGACAACGATGATGAAGACAACGATGATGAAGACAACGATGATGAAGACAACGATGATGAAGACAGCGATGATGAAGACAACGCTGGTGAAGGCGATGATGTCGATGATGATGATGAGACAGTCAATCGAATACAATAATGATGCAGTCGAGGTCAATAGATCAACTTGCGATGCAGGTCGAAGAATCAAAATGTCAAGACAATATATATCATATGAAGTCGATGATAAAAGGTTGTCAAACAATAATGCAGGTGAGAAAAGCTTTAGATCATATTAAATGTTCTATTCTCACTGCTGGTGAATTAAAGTGTCGTCAATGCTGAACATCGAGAGAGTCAAAATATATCTTGCAAAACGTACAAAATGTAAATAGGTGAGCACGTCCACCGGGAATGGTCCGGGGACGTAGCAGTTCAATCCTCGTTGGATACAATTTTCTAGGTACAAATATCAACACAATAACAGCATGTGTGTATACCAATATTAAAACAGCTCACTCATTCCCGCACAGGAAAATCAGAAGAGCGCCAATCAACTACAGCGCGATTGGTTCAAAACAAGCGCACATGTATGTTAATAAGGCACGTGATCTAAATACTTATGAATAAATACGCGTACATCTATGTTAATTGGTCATGTGATCAAAATACTAATGAATAAACATCGTTATATAATAAATCGAGTTAAAACCAGTTCTGAGGACATGGCGTAATACCAAATCCTCGAACTCTCAATGACTTCTAAAGCGGCTATTTTGGATTAAAAACACAATATGTATACCAGTGAATTATAAATGAATGCACTGTAACATTTGTCGCTACACATTATAATCTGATTGGAAATTATGCCATCTCTCCTTCTCTATCCCTCCCCTTTCCCTTTGGACCCTTACCAACTCTCCCTATATTTCTCTCTTTTGATCAGTCCTTCGAGCTTGAGCTCTTTTTTCCTTTCTCATTCTGCTCGTATTTCGATTGTGATGCTGCTCCTAATCCTATTCTACTTTCATATTCACATCTATATTCATACCTGAATTTATTCATGATGTGATTCAGAATTGTATTTAAAATTCTTGCTATGCATAAGTCATATAACTGTCTTGTCATGTTTTGTGCTGAAAGCCGGAGGACCGTACCTGCTCATAGACTTTTTCTTATAGAGTCTTGACGCCCTTCTGGCTTTCAGCACACGACACCATGTTTTTGTCTTATGTTTTATGTATTACATGTTATACCGATGGAAAACAAATTTCTACACATGTATATTAAATTATGGACAATAAAATCTTGAATCTTGAATTTTGAATCTTGAATCTTGAATCTTGAAGAGAAAGTACGCATGGTACTTTGGTAGTGCATAATTTTCTGTGAAATTTGATCAAAGTACATTCGCTCGTCAGCGGCTAGTCTTGAATCGGTCGCACACACTGAAACAGTATTTTTTAATTCGTTTCGTAATTGTGAGACAACTTAGACCAACTATAAAAATGAATTTTCTCAGACTTCAATCTCTATTTCTTGTCAGGAAATTCATCTCCATTGATGGCAAAATCATGCTGAATGAACTCAGTGAGCACATGAGCCCCCCTCCCTTAACAGCTTCCAGGAAAAATCCATCCAAAAACTACTTTTCTTGTGACTCGATCGAAGCCTCCTCTTATTAACCCATTCACCATGATGCTAAGGAATCATGTATTTGAATCCTAGATTTTACCTTTACTTAAATTTTTATTTCCTAATGAATGATTTCAGTCTCGATCTACTATACAATTGACTGGCACAAGATCCTATATTCCTCTTGCAACGCTCTCTCTCTCTCTCTCTCTCTCTCTCTGTACGTGACACATCTTCAATGCATGACACGTTTTTTCCATCATATTTTCACAATTGGAGTATAGTCATATAGTCATTTTTTCTGAAATATCATTTTAAAACACTTCTCATACAGTACTCATACATGATTTACTGCACTCTGAGAACGAGCTTGACACTGTCTAGTGCTGTGAGAATAAGGGACTAGGTGTGTCACTACGTTACCTGACGCTGCCGCGTGTTCTCGTTTAAGACTCGTACATATTCATATTATGATGGCGCAATTGAACATTTTTCATCAAGTCTTAATTGGCTCGAAAAATGTCGTCATCTTTCACAGTTTTCCCTTCAGGTTGAGATGGCTGTTGCTATGGGGCTCAAACCAACGCAAGATTGACTTTAAAATTATCCTCTATCTGCTGTTTATTCTAATGTCCATTTCATAAAAATTTGTATTTAAAAAGAAGAACAATTAGACATGCATTTAATTTTTGACTGATGTCACACAATTTTAAGCAATTTCATTTAATTTCAAACTTCACTCAGACACAACTATTCTTTCTTTTTCCATGGCAGGCATCAAAGAAAATGGATGACCTCTTAGACAAGCAGGAGAAGCGTGAGTACTGTGACTATGAGGACTGTGCCTGGGTGGAGAATCTTGGAGTTTCCTTCCAAGCCATGCGGCAAGCGCTAGAATTGACAGATATGAAGCTGCGTGCTGGAGACACCGAGTTCCCTTGCCATCGAGTCGTGCTTGCTGCAAGTAGCCCCTTCTTCCGAGCCTTACTCACAGGACCAATGAAAGAAGAGTCAAGGACGACCTTTGACCTGCAAGACACCTGCAGTTCAACATTGAGTCTTCTTCTTGATTTCATGTACACTGGTAAGCTTCGAATCACGGAGGAAAATGTGCAGGATGTACTCGTCTCTGCTAATTATCTATTATTGGGGCGTCTGGTGGACGCATGCTCAGACTTCTTACGGAGGCAGTTGGATTTTCAGAACTGTTTTGAGATGTACTCCTTTGCGGATGCCCATGGATGTGAGGAGCTGCTGAGAGCCACGCAGAGGTACATTCTTAGAAACTTACCAGAAGCTTCCTCCTCTCCAGCATTCTTAGAAGCGGGCTTTGAGCAGTTGCGTTCACTGCTGGGTGAAGACAATCTCAACGTATCGAGTGAGATGGACCTCTTTCGGAGCATCATGGATTGGGTGTCTCATGATGTTCAAGACAGAAGCTGCCATCTTCTGGAATTATTAAGACTCGTAAGACTTCCTTACCTTCCTACAGACAACCTGAACTTGATATCAAATGATAAGCTCATTGCTGCCAATCCCGGCTGCAAGACTGTATTACACAATGCACATCTCTGTAAGGAAGATTTAATACCCTATCCTATTGAATGGAGGAGTCCAAGGAGCTCAACCAATCAGGTGGAAGTATTGGTTGTTCTAGGTGGAGTGCATTCTAGTCAGCTTGGTAATAGTAGCAGGTACCGTTTTTTAACATTTTCTTTTGAGAAATGAATGAATGAAAGGGCAATACAAACCTTGTGATAACTCTATGTGGATGAACGCAGAAAAACAAGAGAAAGTTTGGAATAAATAGGATCAATAAGAAGAAAATTATGAATATATTCAAAATACGAGATCACTAAAGCTACAAGAATCTCAAATTGTCAATTTTTTTCAGTGGCTTGTGACTTAGTGACTGTGACAAAAATATCACTGATTTCTATTTTTTCCCAATTACATTCGCCTTTGGGGCACTTCACAACATATATTATTGCAGATCCTCTTAAACAAAGAGATTTCACGAGTCATAAATTTTTGAAAAATTTAATTTTAGTCATTTTGTTTGATTGAACAAGTGGGAAAGTTGTCCGCCATCGCAGACACATACTGATTAAGCAAATTCGACAAGCCCGTACCTATAGTGATTGCAACTGTTTTGTCAGATTTCATTCAAACTTTCGCCAGTATGGTATGCTTCTGTGATTTTTCTGCTTTCTTGTAGAGTAATTTGCTATCAAGGTTGTATTTCCCTTTAAAGAGCCTTGATGTGTAATTTGTTGTTTATAACCAGTTTTGTTTTCATTGATTACAAATTTAAACATACTTTCAATAAATGCCAAGTTATACCTTTAAATTACCATGGAAATTCTAATGGTGGTTGGCATTTTCAACCATCCTACAAGTTTTATGTTAACACGTTATGTGTCATGATACTTGCATCCACCAAGATTTATAGCCAAGAGTCAAGAAAGCAGTGTTCAATGTTTGATAAGAGAAACTAGGTGTGGTACACAACACAATATACATTTACAATGAAACCTAATTCATCAACCGTCTGTATTTAAACATAACAGTACTAAACACCTCTAGGCAGCCTCTGTTTGAGCTCAAGACTTCTGTTCTTGTTTCATTCGCTTTGTCAGTATTACCTGTTTAACCATGTTAATATTAATTTCAAGTGCTTTATGTATGTCTCTGTGAAATAATAAGCAAATAATTACCGTTGGTGAAGGTGATGGGACAAACTATCACTTCCGAGGCGATCTGGATGTAGCTATCTTTCCGAAGCAAAGCTGAGGAAAGATAGTGTATATATTCTGATCGACGAGGAAGTGATAGTTTGCCATCGCCTTAAAACCAAAAGGTGATTATTTGCTTTATATTCCACATCTGAAACAATTTAATTACAAAAAGAAAAGGACGTGTATGCGTCTACATAAAAGACACCTAGGCCCAAATTCACACAAAAAGTTTAACCCAACCCCTTGAGGGTAAGGTGCGCGCATGTGTTTTCTTTAATTGCGCTCATTGGTAATGCGCGCCTAATTACGCCTGTTTTAGTGCGCGTTTGGATAATCTTCAGTGAAAGTGCATTGCCCTTTGTAGATAGTACCTCTATCTTCAATGAAAGTGCGTTGCACTGTGTAGATAGTAGTACTATCTACACAGTGTAACAAACTTTTTGCTTCTCCCATCAATAATGGGCGAACTATCTTTCCTCACGTGATTTGCTTTACACCAATCGTAGAGCAAGATTCTTAGTATGTGGGATATAATATTCAATATCACATTGTTTGATTGTGTCTTGCAGTAGTCTACAGCATTACTGGTGTGACCCAAGGTCTCAGCTACTATCATGGAGTAAGCACTCTGCCATGCCCCACATGCTACGCAACACGGTCATGTACGATGTGACAAAGTTCCGGAATGATATCTATGTGATAGGAGGATTTGACGGAGAGCAGGGTACGCTTGGTCATGTGTGGCGCTATCAGATCGACAACGACCAGCGAGAGACGTGGGGTAGGGTGCCCGCACTCATCACGTCTAGGTAAGGTAACAAGTTGGGTTCATCAGGTTTTGAATCAGACTTTGTATACGGTACTAATTACAAAGTGTATTTTTTGTTTGTTTATTGTAATTATGAAGTTCTTTGCCAGAAAGATAATTACATTATATTTGGGGGACAAACAAAGAGATACATGTAGAATGGTGGGTTAAGCCGGTTACTGCTTGAAAGTACAGTATATGGAAGACTTCAACCCATAAAGCTACCCATTCACAATAAAGTCATTCATATATTTTTCTTTGCAAACTATGTTAAGATTAAAAGTTATAAATGGCCGGTTCTTAGCCCATTACTCAAGTTGAATGTTTTAATATTGGAAAGTGTATCAAAGAAACAACAATTGGAATAGATTGAAGGCTTGAAGGAGTCCTGATTAATTTGGTATTCACTGTTGACCTTTTGACCTTTTCAGGTATCAGCATGGATCAGGTGTAGCCGGGGGTCACCTTTTTGTTGCCGGGGGTTACGACGGTCGGGAAGCTCTGAACAATGTCGAATGCTTCAGCCCAGGCTGGGAGAGATGGCAGCCCTGTCCACCAATGCCAGAGGCCGTTACATTTCCTGCTGTTGTGGGCTATCATAAAAGACTGTTTGTGATTGGTGGAATGAAGAGTGACTCGTGTGCATTTCCTTGGATTCAATGCTTCGACATGGCCACACAGTCGTGGAGTATTATCAAGACATTGGAGCTCAAATCAAAAGGTTTGCAGCATCCATATATTCCTTGTGTGACCCCACATTAGGGACACTGATTTTCCGTTTCAAAAAATGGCCTTTTCCGTTTCAGAAAATCTTGAATTCCGTTTCAGATGGGCTGAAAAACGGAAATTCCGTTTTGCCATAGACTTTGTACACATGAAAAAACTAAAATTCCGTTTACATAAGATTTTCATTAAAACATGAACTTGTAGGGTACAAAAGTTCTATTAAAGCCGCCACCTTTGACAAGCCACTGATAACCACTCAAAAACATACGGACGGGACTGGATAAACTTGATGCAAAATACTAGTGAAAATATAGACCCCTACGGGCCCTAGAGTCTAGGCTAGACCTACAAAAAATTATCAAATGTTTAGATTTACCAACTTCAAATTCGAACTTAGACTAGCAGACTAAAGTCAGCTGAATGTATCAGAACACGATATATTCTTGACGAAAATGCTGAGTAGTACCGACGTCAACGAAAACATTTTCAGTCTTGGCTGTCATGTCCGCGATCGATCGATTTTAGGCGCACATGCCAGCCCCTTTTTCGAACTGTACAACTGAGTGTGTACAATCTCGCCGCACGTAGCGACCGCTACTGGCGTGTGTGTGCCTAGTATTACGTCTACGTAATGATCGCTTTCGGTCCAGCGAAACAAAATGGCAGCGCCCGGTCTCCTTAGAATCTGACGAATATCGCTAAATATTCGGAATTATTAACCATGATTTGAGGCCCAATATTTTTTAACTGCATAACGAGTCACAAAAATAGTGTAAGTTTTACGATTTTCTTCTTAAAAAATAAAAATTTTTGGGGTAAAAGGGGTTTTCCGCGATTTTCCGTTCGAAATTGCATTTTCCGTTTCAAATGGTCAATTCCGTGAATTCCGTCCGTTTTCCGTGATCGCGGAAAATCAGTGTCCCTACCACATTTCTTGTCACTTTATTGTATGTTTGATTGATGGTTGTTTTACCTGACTGCTAAGGAAGTATGTGTATGCTTGTAAGTAAGCAAGCTGGGGACAGAAGGCTTTAAGTCCTCTCTGAGGGGCTTCGTAATGAATATTACCAAGGGGCACAATCACATTGAATTGGTTTTGAACCTGGGACCTCCCACTGAACCATCGCATCTCCTCCTGTGCAATGTCATTGACAGTAAAAATGAATACATGAACAAAATATAAGTACCAGAGAGAAATGATTAAAGTTTTCAAATTAATAATAAATCTTTTTAAATATATGCCTGAAAAGAATCTTATAACTCCAATTTGAGTTATGCTGATCTGTAACTGACATAATTCTACTTTGTATCTTAATAATTCCTCATTTTCAAATGCTTATAGACCACTAAGGACTGTGTGTGTGTGTGTGCGTGCGCGCGTGTGTGTGTGTGTGGTGGTGCGCGCGTGTGCGTGAATATTTTTGTGTGTTCTATATTCTGTAGCTTAGTTCACTTAATGATGTACTATTACCAGTCTCTTTTTCATGTAAAAGATTATATCATGTTTTGTGTGGTTTTGAATAAATGAACTTGAACTTGAACTTGTAATGTTTGAATGCCATATCATGGTAGCCTAGCTAAAGCAGGGTTTATGGCTATGATCGCACTGACTCGGCGCTCTCACCGAGAATTGTATAGGATGAGGTTACCCTTGGTTAAAGATACTACTGGTATGTCCCATTTGCAGCCAACATCAAATTTTGTAGAACTTTGCAGGAATTATGAATATGTCATGTATGCCCTATCTGTGAAATTCAAATGTTAGCAGTGTCCTAACAATCAAATTATGCAAGGAAACCTGTTTACTTTCTAGAATTCCCTGTCAGGCACTTTTGAGTGAGTGACTGACTTTTTTTTTTTCTCTTGTAATAACATACATAAAATGAGCTGTATAGGGTACATGAGCATTTGCCTACATCAATAACCAAACTCTTGTAATGGCACAAAATGTAATTACTAAAGTTGATTTGACAACAAATGGTCAATATTTTCCCACTTAAAGACATTTTCAAGGCCTTTCGTTTTGAGGGAAGTTCTAATTTAGTATTATCTTTCAAATGCCGTTGGAATTTAATCTTTTCATTGTTTTGGCTTGCAAATGGGACATACATGTACACTGTAGTACCTTTAAAGAGACATATTATTGTTGTTATTATTATCATCATTCTTTACTTCCATGCCATCAGTTTAACTCATTTCAAGAGGAACTCTATCCATTTTAATATCATAATGATGTATTTCTTTGTACAGGTAGCAAAAGTGTCCTGCTAAACGATGCCATTTACATCATAGGAGGGCCATCCAATCAGGTCCATGTTTATGACCCAGAGAACGATGTTTCTTTTGATGTTGCTCCTACCTTGGATATCCATGTGTGTGCTGGTGTCACAGTCAATAACGGTAAGAACAAAGTGTAAGAACATCTTGAAAAGAAAGAAAACCAGATAATCCATAAGTCACAGTCAATATAAATGTTAAGAACAAAATATGAGAACATGCTAATCTTGATGAGAAAGAAAACCAGATAATCCATAAGTCACAATCAATATAAATGGTAAGAACGAAATGTAAGAACATGCTAATCTTGATGAGAAAGAAAACCAGATAATCCATAAGTCATAGTCAATAAGGGTAAGAACGAAATGTAAGAACATGCTAATCTTGATGAGAAAGAAAACCAGATAATCCATAAGTCACAGTCAATAAGGGTAAGAACGAAATGTAAGAACATGCTAATCTTGATGAGAAAGAAAACCAGATAATCCATAAGTCACAATCAATATAAATGGTAAGAACGAAATGTAAGAACATGCTAATCTTGATGAGAAAGAAAACCAGATAATCCATAAGTCACAGTCAATATAAATGGTAAGAACAAAATATGAGAACATGCTAATCTTGATGAGAAAGAAAACCAGATAATCCATAAGTCACAATCAATATAAATGGTAAGAACGAAATGTAAGAACATGCTAATCTTGATGAGAAAGAAAACCAGATAATCCATAAGTCACAGTCAATAAGGGTAAGAACGAAATGTGAGAACATGCTAATCTTGATGAGAAAGAAAACCAGATAATCCATAAATCACAGTCAATATAAATGGTAAGAACAAAATATGAGAACATGCTAATCTTGATGAGAAAGAAAACCAGATAATCCATAAGTCACAGTCAATAAGGGTAAGAACGAAATGTAAGAACATGCTAATCTTGATGAGAAAGAAAACCAGATAATCCATAAGTCACAATCAATATAAATGGTAAGAACGAAATGTAAGAACATGCTAATCTTGATGAGAAAGAAAACCAGATAATCCATTAGTCACAATCAATATAAATGGTAAGAACGAAATGTAAGAACATGCTAATCTTGATGAGAAAGAAAACCAGATAATCCATAAGTCACAGTCAATATAAATGGTAAGAACAAAATATGAGAACATGCTAATCTTGATGAGAAAGAAAACCAGATAATCCATAAGTCACAATCAATATAAATGGTAAGAACGAAATGTAAGAACATGCTAATCTTGATGAGAAAGAAAACCAGATAATCCATAAGTCACAGTCAATAAGGGTAAGAACGAAATGTGAGAACATGCTAATCTTGATGAGAAAGAAAACCAGATAATCCATAAATCACAGTCAATATAAATGGTAAGAACAAAATATGAGAACATGCTAATCTTGATGAGAAAGAAAACCAGATAATCCATAAGTCACAGTCAATAAGGGTAAGAACGAAATGTAAGAACATGCTAATCTTGATGAGAAAGAAAACCAGATAATCCATAAGTCACAATCAATATAAATGGTAAGAACGAAATGTAAGAACATGCTAATCTTGATGAGAAAGAAAACCAGATAATCCATAAGTCACAGTCAATAAGGGTAAGAATGAAATGTGAGAACATGCTAATCTTGATGAGAAAGAAAACCAGATAATCCATAAACACAGTCAATATAAATGGTAAGAACAAAATATGAGAACATGCTAATCTTGATGAGAAAGAAAACCAGATAATCCATAAGTCACAATCAATATAAATTGTAAGAACGAAATGTAAGAACATGCTAATCTTGATGAGAAAGAAAACCAGATAATCCATAAGTCACAATCAATATAAATGGTAAGAACGAAATGTAAGAACATGCTAATCTTGATGAGAAAGAAAACCAGATAATCCATAAGTCACAATCAATATAAATGGTAAGAACGAAATGTAAGAACATGCTAATCTTGATGAGAAAGAAAACCAGATAATCCATAAGTCACAGTCAATATAAATGGTAAGAACGAAATGTAAGAACATGCTAATCTTGATGAGAAAGAAAACCAGATAATTCATAAGTGCAATACACCATGAATGTACCACTAAGAATATGTACCTTTTCGTTCCTCAGGATTTATTTTTAGGACTAACTGATCAAATATTGTCCTTCAAATTAGCAACAATGATATTCTCCTGTAATAGATAGT
Source organism: Strongylocentrotus purpuratus (assembly GCF_000002235.5). Taxonomy (NCBI): domain Eukaryota; kingdom Metazoa; phylum Echinodermata; class Echinoidea; order Camarodonta; family Strongylocentrotidae; genus Strongylocentrotus; species Strongylocentrotus purpuratus. The sequence goes on along the minus strand of NW_022145598.1, from coordinate 3,724,944 downwards.
ACTGTACATTGTTTTCAAAAAAATGTAATGTCTCTGAAAAAAATAAACATGGTTAGGAATGTTGCTGAAAAGTTGAAAAAAATTGCTGATTCTGATACAAAAACAATGGTAGATGTAATATGAATCTCTAAATGTGTTGCCAACTTAGGGATCTGAAAACTTATTTTCTAACAATGGATGCAGTACCGGTATGTGCATAGTTTGTTGCCCTTTCTGCTTGTGTATCTGGTATAATTTTTAGAGCTCTGAATAACAAATTATTGAGCCAAACCTCAAAATGTTGAGTGATTCCCGGGAAAGAATGCATATTCTCACTGGTGATTGAAATTTGTTAAAGGTTGATGATGAAGAAGTACTGCATTTGGTTACTCTTTGAAATAACTCTCAATATTTTTTTATTTTTTAAAATCATTCAATTATCAAATCGTCAGGTCAACCAACATGTACATGTATCTTGATCTTGGGTGTATGTGCTAATCAAATAATGCACAAAGTTGTATGAGAAAGCATGGAAACATATTCTATTGTGGGTATCACAGGCTATACTACATGTATTTTGCTTCATGATCTTCTTGTTAAGATTGTCATATGTATGCTTAGTGGTCCAGTTGCGTGCTTAGTGATAACTTAATTCCTGTGAGTATCATTCTGGTCTTATTACAGGGAAGATCTATGTTGCTGGAGGAGACAACTTGAAGGACAGACAGAACTGGAACAGCGTTGAGTGCTACGATCCTGCCTCAAATACCTGGTCTATCATCGGTAAGATGGTCATCCCTCTCTACTGGCATGGTTTGGTGTCCATAGTTAGACCTAATATGCCTCCTATGAAAGCATACCTGGACTCTACCAATGTTTATGAAGTTGGCCCATCCATGATGTTCAGAGGTTTCCAGGAAGGACCTCCTGATCATGATCCAAGATGATGGCAGGGTTAGGGTTAGGATGATGGCAGGGTTAGGGTTAGGATGATGGAAGGAAGGACCTGCTGTGTGTGTGTGTAATTTGGTTTTTACAGACGTGTATCAATCAGGTATGATTATTTACGTCTGGGGACCGACTTTTAACGTCGCCATCCAAAAGACGTGACTCAGTTTCGAACCTGCGTCCTCAGCTGAATCAGTTTGTAACTTCCATTGTTAGCTGGATTACAGGCGCACGCCACAACATCCCGTTGATTATGCTGATTATGATTCAGATGATATCTGTGATTTAGCCTGATTCTTGTGTTTGTAAACAAGGACAACATACAGGTCAGGGATTCACCCAAGCAGAGAGAGTAAGTGTCTTGGAGGTTTTTGTTGCTTTAACAATAATGTTTATTATGGTGCTGTAAGTACTGCCTCCTGTATTATAAATAGAGCTATATTCCTGTCATCATTATTGTTATGATCCTAGCACAGTGCCTTTGACCATTACTTCATTACCACCTTGAATTGAGTCTGTGTAATCAGGGAATAGGGTGGGGGGGGGGGGGGGGGTAGGTGTGTACCGTTACATGATAAGCATATTCTACTTTTGCCACTCTCAACACCAGTAATAAAAAGTGTGTTTTTTTTTGCTTTAAATAAAAAATACTTCCCAAAGCTTAAAGGTAAAGACCAGTATTGGAAACGCCCTAATTTCAAAACATGAAATGGAAGCTCTTATTACCAATCATGTGAAAGAATATGTTTTTGCTATTTATGATGATAACAATTTTGCCGGGAAACCGCCTACTGATTGATATATTTGGTAAATAAGTCTATCTATTGGGATGTGAGAGATAAACGCAAGTGTCGCACACATGTGCATAGTCCCATATACATCTTTCTGTGTACAGTGCTTGTAACTTTACCAAGACTGGGCCAAATTTCTGTTATCATTTTGATGATTCCAGAACCTTGCAGTACACACCAATACTTATATGCTAGATGATCAACCTTTTCTGATCGATTCCACAACGTTTCTTTCACAATGCAATCGCATGACCATAACTGGTCTTTATCTTTAAGCCTGGGTTGTGTTTTATAGGGCACTTAAGAAGCACACTTGTAGATAAGTCAGAAATCAGAAATGGAGAGATATGTTCTGATCTTTCATATGCCACCTCTCTAAAGGAAGGGCATTTTCATTAGTGGTGTAAGGTGTTTTTTTTCTTCCCTTCTTGTTATATTGGAGTATGATAGAAGAATAGTTACAGTTAGATTCATGTCCATCCTTTTTGCTTTTAGAATTAATTTTCAAGTTACAGGTTTGGTTCTTCCCCATATGAAGTGTAATAATGATAACAATAATGATAATAATCTGGATTTATATAGAGCTCAATACGTAATACCATCTCTAAGTGCTTTACAGCGCTGTTACCCCGGTCATCAGATTCATTCATGCACAATGTGCACCATCTCCACTCCCTGGGGAGTATTCCTACCATATGGTCACTGTAATGGCATATATGGCAATTACTAAACACAATATGTCACTCTACCAGGTCCCCATTTCTATCCTGGGTATGGAGTGGCATATGTAGATTAATGCTTGCCGAAGGAAGTTAGTAAACATGGGAGAGTATATATATATATGTACATGCATAGAGCAATGGTTACTGCAATGATGCAATCGCTATCTATCAATTCTTTCCCAACCATTACCCACCATACAGGTAAATGTAGTACTTAACCATGATAATGTGGTCAGTGAGTATTATAAAATTGGTTCAAGAATGTAGCCAATGAGAAGCGTCGAAATGGATGTTTTTGAAGCTTTTACCGACCTTGAATTTTGTTGCGCAAGTTTTGTCCACTCCTGCAGACTGTCTTAAGCTACATGTAAAGCCTGGGGCCCGTTTCTAGAAACCGTCATTAGTCTGACTTCTTGACTATCCCATTGAAACGCGTTAATTCTATAACACACGTTTCAATGGGATACCGGTAATCAAGAAGTTAGACATATGACGGTTTCTAGGAACGAGCCCCTGGTGTCCTGCGATCACTGGACCAAAGATAGGTGACAATAGGTACCCAAGGTCCCTGTTTAGTGTCGGCTTAATCCTCTTACCGTAATCCATATTGACTCTTTCACCAAAGATAGGTGACAATAGGTACCCAGAGTCCCTGTTTAGTGTAGGCTTAATCCTCTTACCGTAATCCATATCGACTCTTTCACCTTTCTTAATAGACCAGTTCGCAGATAAAGGTCACTTGTACAAAATTATATAACCCACTGAGACTGCTCACGAAAGTTATGTAACGGTAATCATTATTCATGCATGCACACATGATACATTCTATTGGACACAAGTGACAGTAATCCTTTCAAGAGGGCAAACAAAGAATCACGTCGGTGTCTTTAGCTGTGACTATTCCAAATGGCACAAAGTGGGATTTATCTATGTTTAAAAGATCTGTGGATATTTAGGGTCACTGATCTGAACCATGGGCTAACTACGAACAGGGACCCATTTCACAAAGCCTTTATTCAATGACAAATGACAAAACTCAGTGACAAATCTGCTGATAACCAATCAGAAGCAAGAATTTCAGTAGCTTATAACAAAAATTGTCATTCGTCATTGATGACAAGTTTTGTGAAACGCTCCCCTGGTCTATTGGTAATCACACCATTTGTAATGTGATTGCATACCATGGAGCATTATACACACTACCCCTTGATTAGCCCATGCACCACAGCTCTCTGTGACAGTCTGCTGTTTCAGCTCATTTCCTCAGCTTTTTGGTGATGCTGTGGTTCAAGTTTTACAACTTGTATTTTTAAAGAAATTACATACTCTGGCGAGAATTGCTCTTGGGTCATTTTTTAAAAGAATAACAAGTCCCTACTTCACCCCTTTGCTGTGCAATATCCAACCCTGAACTTGGTATTACATCTGCCGGTAACCTCGAATCAAATTGCAACCGTTACCCTAGTCCAGCCCAAGACGAAAATCCAATTGAAACCAATTGAACACCAATTGAAATTTCAATTGGTTTCAATTGGTTTCAATTGGTCTCAATAGGTCTCAATAGGTTTTAACAGGTTTCAATGGGACCTCAGATGTTTTCAATTGGTCCAGATTGGCCCCATTGGACAAATTGGCCCCATTGGCCCCATTGGCCTAGGCCCCATTAGACTTTAATGGGTCCCAATTGGTTTCAATTGGTCCGGATTGGACAAATTGGCCCCATTGGCCTAGGCCCCATTAGACTTTAATGGGTCCCCAATTGGTTTCAATTGGTCCGGATTGGCCCCATTGGACAAATTGGACCCATTGGCCTAGGCCCCATTAGACTTTAATGGGTCCCCAATTGGTTTCAATTGGACCAATTGGCCTTAATTTGGACTTCAATTGGTCCCATTGAAACCAATTGGCCAATTGAAACCAACAAATCTAGGCATCTCATGAATATTCATTATCACTTTACACGTGTCACAGAAAAATAAATTTATCATGATTTGTTAAGCAAATTATGATAATGCACATCAATTTTGTGATTTCTTTATTCCTTCAGCAATTATTAACCAATAGATTATTTTGTCTGATCATGTTACAATTACATTCTCGTTTTAGCAATAGATATATTGATTTATATATTGATTATATGATTACTAACCAAAAAACAATATACATATTTAGTATATATATTTGTACGAGCCAAAGTCACTGTAAATGAAACTCTTGAATTCACTTCAAATGATCTTTGTGATGAAGTTAATGCAAATGAGATTGGAATATACCTAAATTGGTGGACAGTTGCCAATATCGATTATGAAGTATCAATAATTTATCACTGGTTCTTCTAACTGGATCGATTTACCAATTGAATCCCCATTGAATGCCCCCATTGAATCCCAATTCAATACCAATTGGCAATTTGGAGTAAATGGAAAGTGAAACAATGGGTACCCATTGAAACCAATTGGCGATTGGTCCCCATTGGAACCAATTGGCAATTGGTCCCCAATTTGGAGTAAATGGAAAGTGAAACAATTGGTACCCATTGAAACCAATTGGCAATTGGTCCCCATTGGTTTCAATGGGTACCCATTGTTTCACTTTCCATTTACTCCAAATTGGATTCAATGGGGACATTCAATGGGGATTCAATTGGATTTTCGTCTTGGGAGATTCTCTCAGTTTTTACACAATTTTTTTTTCCTTCAATCATCACTTTTCCCCTCCCTTAAGTCCCACACAGAGCGCAAAGTCTCCGCTAATCACGCGATCCCTGAAAATACACAGCCTACAAATTCATCTTGATCATGTTGCTACAAATTCAATCAAATTAATGGATTGATCTTAATCTGATCATTCTGCTTCATAAAAGGCAAATTTTCTTAGAAGTTTTGTTGCGGCTATTGTAGGTACCTCTACAGCTTCGAGGTCAACTGCTGAATAATTGACACAGCACCACATACAAATATTCCATGAGTGGTATACAATATTATATGTGTACAAATCAATTAAAGAAATGATTACATATGTGACAATGTTTTGTTGAGAATTCTATTTTTAAATGTATATTGTTTATATAGATATATATTTTTAAATGTATATTTAAAGTATTGGGGTCGATTTTGAAGTGAGAGAGATTTAGTTTTATGCACAGACATGCCGTTTTTGTTCAATGGATTTATTTGAGTGTGTTTTTACAATCTCCATTCTCACACAATCCCTATCCATGGAAACTGACTGACTGTCACTATGAACATGACAGACAAAGAAAGCGGACAAAATATACAGTTCCTCAGGTAGACAAAGGAACATCCCTTCACTGCTATTATGTAAAAAGGTGAATATGCATGTGACACCTGTTCTACACATTTTTACATAATAGCTGTGAAGGGATGTTCCTTTGTCTACCTGACGAACTGTATATTTTGTCCGCTTTCTTTGTCAGTCATGTTCATAGTGTGTTTTAACCCGTTGACTACTGAATTCACTCATTCCCATAGAGTTACCACAGTGATCACCCGGCTCCAGTAGCCAAAGGGTTAATTGTTTGTTTGGTGGGTTTGTTTTTATCCAACTGCTAAGAAAACATGCATATGCTTGTAAGTAAGCAACCGGGGGACAGACAGCGTTAAGTCCTCTCTGAAGGACTTGTTAATGAGGATTAATGCTTTACAAAGGGCACTAGCGCATCAACTTGGTTTTAAACCCAGAACCTCCTGTTTATAAGACAATGCTCTACCTCTGCCGTCACACCTCAAATACAACCAGTAATACATGTATTCTTTTTTAATACTAATATGGTGTTTTGTTATCATGTGCATGATTTTTGGTCTTTCTGAAAATGTTATATGATTATAGGGACATTGGTGAGATGCATAGTTGGGGCATCTAATATATAACCAGGAAAAACAAATGTCTAGTTGAATCCATTCTCCGGCCCTCCTTGGGTACATACTGTATATAAAGAAATATAAAATGGACATGTTGATATTTATGTGTAAGCACAGGGATTGCTGTTTTTTTTTTTTATAGGAAGGTATTTTTAAATATTCAAACATTCTCACAATTTACTTGAATAAAGGTTAAGTAATACATACAAAACTGCAATAGTGCAGTGCTCCTATTGTACGGCTCCGAAGTGTAATAAATAATTCTTCACATGTACTAGTATGTTACAGCTACTTCAGACAATATTTCTGTAACTGATTTGAGTGGAGGGTGGGAGCAAGTGCCTTGGTTTGAAATTTTCCATAGAAGAATGTACATGTAATTATATTTATATCTGTCAGTATATTTTATCAGTTATTTACTGAACAATAAATTATTCCTCAAAGATTTCTGTGTGTAGCCTTCTCATGGAGGTCTTACAATGTCTTCTCTCAATGTAGACTGTACATTGGTATTGAATGCTGTGAGATGTGTACCGTAGTAGAGCAGCGAGCACCCAGAATATGCCATCATTATCACTCTCTCTATTTTATATATATTCCTTTCTGTCTCTCTCTCTTTTTGTTTCTTTTCATTATTCTTTATATATCTTTCTTTCTTTCTACCTCTATTTCTCTCATTTAATGTCTCTTTCTATATATCTCTCTCCCTCTATGTACACATCGCTCCTTATACCCCCCTTTCTCTCTCATGTGTTATCCCTCATTCTCTGTCTCTTTCTATATATCTCCCTCCCTCTATATACACATCGCTCCTTATACCCTCTCTCTCTCATTTGTTATCCCTCATTCTCTGTCTCTTTCTATATATCTCTCCCTCTATATACACATCGCTCCTTATACCCTCTCTCTCTCATGTGTTATCCCTCATTCTCTGTCTCTTTCTATATATCTCCCTCCCTCTATATACACATCGCTCCTTATACCCTCTCTCTCTCATTTGTTATCCCTCATTCTCTGTCTCTTTCTATATTTCTCTCTCCCTCTATATACACATGCTCCTTATACCCCCTCTCTCTCATTCGTTATCCCTCATTCTCTGTCTCGTTCTATATATCTCTCTCCCTCTGTATACACATCGCTCCTTATACCTCCTCTTTCTCATTTGTTATCCCTCATTCTCTGTCTCGTTCTATATATTATAATATCTCTCTCCCTCTGTATACACATCGCTCCTTATACCTCCTCTTTCTCATTCGTTATCCCTCATTCTCTGTCTCTTTCTATATATCTCCCTCCCTCTATATACACATGCTCCTTATACCCCCTCTCTCATTCGTTGTCCCTCATTCTCTGTCTCGTTCTATATATCTCTCTCCCTCTATATTACACATGCTCCTTATACCCCCTCTCTCTCATTCGTTATCCCTCATTCTCTGTCTCTTTCTATATATACACATGCTCCTTATACCCCCTCTCTCATTCGTTATCCCTCATTCTCTGTCTCGTTCTATATATCTCCCTCCCTCTATATACACATGCTCCTTATACCCCCTCTCTCATTCGTTATCCCTCATTCTCTGTCTCTTTCTATATATCTCCCTCCCTCTATATACACATGCTCCTTATACCCCCTCTCTCTCATTTGTTATCCCTCATTCTCTGTCTCGTTCAATATATCTCCCTCCCTCTATATACACATGCTCCTTATACCTCCTCTTTCTCATTCGTTATCCCTCATTCTCTGTCTCGTTCTATATATCTCCCTCCCTCTATATACACATGCTCCTTATACCCCCTCTCTCTCATTCGTTATCCCTCATTCTCTGTCTCGTTCTATATATCTCCCTCCCTTTATATACACATGCTCCTTATACCTCCTCTTTCTCATTTGTTATCCCTCATTCTCTGTCTCTTTCTATATATCTCCCTCCCTCTATATACACATGCTCCTTATACCCCCTCTCTCTCATTCGTTATCCCTCATTCTCTGTCTCTTTCTATATATCTCCCTCCCTCTATATACACATGCTCCTTATACCCCCTCTCTCTCATTCGTTATCCCTCATTCTCTGTCTCTTTCTATATATCTCTCTCCCTCTATATACACATGCTCCTTATACCCCCTCTCTCTCATTCGTTATCCCTCATTCTCTGTCTCTTTCTATATATCTCTCTCCCTCTATATACACATGCTCCTTATACCCCCTCTCTCTCATTCGTTATCCCTCATTCTCTGTCTCTTTCTATATATCTCTCTCCCTCTATATACACATGCTCCTTATACCCCCTCTCTCTCATTTGTTATCCCTCATTCTCTGTCTCTTTCTATATATCTCTCTCCCTCTATATACACATGCTCCTTATACCTCCTCTCTCTCATTTGTTATCCCTCATTCTCTGTCTCTTTCTATATATCTCTCTCCCTCTATATACACATCGCTCCTTATACCCCCCTTTCTCTCTCATTCGTTATCCCTCATTCTCTGTCTCTTTCTATATATCTCTCTCCCTCTATATACACATGCTCCTTATACCCCCTCTCTCTCATTCGTTATCCCTCATTCTCTGTCTCTTTCTATATATCTCTCTCCCTCTATATACACATGCTCCTTATACCCCCTCTCTCTTATTTGTTATCCCTCATTCTCCGTCTCTTTCTATATATCTCTCTCCCTCTATATACACATGCTCCTTATACCTCCTCTCTCTCATTCGTTATCCCTCATTCTCTGTCTCGTTCTATATATCTCTCTCCCTCTATATACACATCGCTCCTTATACCCCCCTTTCTCTCTCATTCGTTATCCCTCATTCTCTGTCTCTTTCTATATATCTCTCTCCCTCTATATACACATGCTCCTTATACCCCCTCTCTCTCATTCGTTATCCCTCATTCTCTGTCTCTTTCTATATATCTCTCTCCCTCTATATACACATGCTCCTTATACCCCCTCTCTCTCATTTGTTATCCCTCATTCTCCGTCTCTTTCTATATATCTCTCTCCCTCTATATACACATGCCTCGGTATACCCCCTCTCTCATTCGTTATCCCTCATTCTCTGTCTCTTTCTATATATCTCTCTCCCTCTATATACACATGCCTCGGTATACCCCCTCTCTCATTCGTTATCCCTCATTCTCTGTCTCTTTCTATATATCTCTCTCCCTCTATATACACATGCCTCGGTATACCCCCTCTCTCTTTTATTTGTTATCCCTCATTCTCTCTTTCTTCATTCTTAGTTATCCCCCACATACTCCAGCTTATGTCCGTCTTATATATTTACCTTGTCAGGGGTGCTAGTGAGATATTTACAATTCATATGGTGCAACAAATCCACAAATGAGACTTTATTAAATTGCAGAACAGAGATTTATTGAGATCTTACTCACAACAAAAAACAGAAGCTAGAAAACACAGAAGTGGGGGAAAAATGAAAGAAATACTGATAAGCAGTACCTACGAATCACCATGATAAAACTAAATGTAAACAAAAGAGCAAATTTTCATATGAATTAGAGGAAAAAAGTAAAGAAAGTATCACTATGTACCATACAAACTTTATCACGCAATGCAGCATAGGTATTTGGGTTTCATTTGCAAAGAGTATTTTCTTCATGATTGTGTTCTACATCTCTCATTTTATCTCAGATTTATTTTCTGGGAGACATTAAAAAGGAGCCCATTTTTGTCCACAAGAAATATGATCACAGATTATATAACATGAATATTGTCCACCTTTTAAAACCCCTATTGCATGTTCTAACATCAAACTGTATTGATGGGACTACACGGGGAAATATGAAATACAGAAGTACAGCAATCACAGAAAATATATTTCTTTTCTTACAAAAGTCGTAGATGGTGAATGGCCTGCCACTGCATCCAACTATCAGCCTATGAAAATATAATTTTACTGTTTTTTTAACAAAATACCCTGGCTGGGTATCACCCTGAAAGATACAATTTATTTTCTCCTACAGCTAAGACTAAGGCATTTATTCCCCTGCTATCTATCTCCTGACATAGCATAAACAGCTCATTTTAATACATGCACATGCAACCCCTTCACATAAACATATCTTTGTGTTAATAAGGCACAATGTTGATTTACATGTATCTTTATTCCTTATCTACCATTCCATATTTTTTAAAGTACAATGTGTGATTTGTTTAAACATATTTGTGGCTTACACCCAGTAAAGATCACTTGATCGATCTGTAATTGACTAACAAGTCAGAAAAAATCTTGGATCCATAGAACAAAGTACATGTAATGGTTTCATGTACTGTAAGACCTGTGAAGCTAGAGGGTTATTTTTTCCTAACATTTGCAGCATAGTCAGTCTGAAGGCTATTGAAAGAACATGGATGATTTTGTGTATCCACATTACCATGTACAAAATGGCATACAGCACTAAACAAGTATGGTTTTTCTTTTTTCAATCACATTTTTTGTGGTACAGGAGTATTCAATGTATAAAGTTATAGTCACAAGGCTCTTCTTTTAAATGAACAAATGCAATGTTATATTCTTTTTCTAAGTATTAAACCGGAAACCCTGTAGTATTTCACGCTACAAGTGAATGGTCCTGCCACTGCAACTTGCTAAGCAAAATACATAAAATATTCAGTAAATGTTGTATAAAAAAAACATTAAAAATATTATATAAAAATATGGCAAAAATTGCCCTGTATGACGGTTTAGAGTGCAAGGAAGCGAGTATTTCTAATACTGCTTCTTCCAAGCACTTTTATTTGGTAAAAAAATACAGCATTTGACATCTTATGAATATTACAACAATGTTTATCAATTTACAAAAAAATACATGTAGTTTCAAGTCCAATGGCATAAATTTATTTCAGGAAAGTTTAGTTAGTGCTTTAATGGTGGAATATCATCCTGGGAGTTTCATACATTGAAAGTGTTATATTCTCCATTTTAAAACAAATGAAACGTAGGGAAATTGTATTGCAAACGATTAGCCTTCTCTTTTATCACCCAATTGACGATAACTGGTCGACATTTATGAGTTGGGAAGATTTTCTCATTTAACCCCATTGAAAATAAGCTGTACATAAGGATTGCAATTTTTCAATACACCTGTAGTCAAAAACCCTTGGCAATGCATCTGATTTTGCATGGTACTAAAAGGAAAATAAAATGCTGAATAATGAATGTCTCAAACTAAACTGACAAAGAAAACCTGGCTCATTTTCTAAAATCTCAATTCAAAGAACAGCGTTCATATACTGCATACATATAAGTCATTGGCGTACATCACTCATGCACTAATAAATCAATGCACTTTGATTAATGGGTCTCGTTATATGTACTGCACACATGATTAATCATTCTTCTTATATATATATTTCAGAGTACATACGTTTCACAACATCATAGGAAATTTTGACATACTTCATATGCAGTAGTTATGCATGTTACAATCATTCTTTATTAAATTGAAAAAAAAAACACAAGTGAGTAAATATATTTTCACATGCAGTCTTGATTAATATGATATACATACTATAAACACTTTCATCAGACCTTACATCATAGCAGGAAAGCGTCTCCTTTTTGATCCAGAATGTTAGGAACAACTGCCATGGGATACTTAAGACATTGTATGAATCTTTAGATAAGATATCACCTTTACAAGGAGAGACTCAAATACTTGTCTAATAATTCGGAAATGAATAATACTACATGAATAAGAAATCAAATGAAAATGAATCATAAATTCAACTACAATGCTACGCAATGAATACCACCAAATTAAAATGAGAGAAAAAAGATATAATTACTCGTTGAAAAGAGCTTAACAAGCTTAATTATATTCAAAGATTGGAAAAGATAGAAAGCAAAGAAACACACAAAAATACATGAAGAGACAAGGGACTATTGAACAGAAACTGTTCCAGAAGTCCATTATGTGAAATGAATGTTTCTTTGAACAAAACAGGAATGCTTTACAAAAGAAATTGTAAATATCCACAGAACATCCATATAGGGATCGTGGACATGCAGTTTCTGCTTGCGATTCATTTCACTGGAGGAGTCATATCGGGTCAGGTAAGGTCTGCTGAAAGTGACATAGACTCATGTCGACTATCATCCATTAAGCTAAGGCTTATATAGGGTGACACTTCTTATGTCGACGGCTAAATAAGGATTGTGAAACTACACGGCCAGGAGCAGGCTTTCATTATTAACTGGTATGTCTACATGAATAGACGCCCTCTGTGAGCATCTAGCATGCATTAAACTCCAGCCTACTCCCGACCTTCTATACCGGTTTACTTGCGAGACAACACCCCGAACCAGACCATCTGGATCAGGAACGCCATCATCACGAGGACCATGGATGTCTGGACAGTCCTGGTAGCTCCTCCTCCTGTCGTACTACAGGAGATGGCGTCCAGGTCCTGCACATACTCCGGGCTAAGCCACTTCTCAGTTGTATCCTGAGTGCCAACATCGACCAGCATCTCAGTCGAGTCTTTGAAGAGGAGGTCAGTGTCGCTGTAGGCCTGGGAGTCAAACATTTTGAAGACAGCGCCAGAGTCACTGCCGAATTGTTCCTAAAGAGAATGGCAAAGTACAATCATCAATAGCTAGCCTTAATCAGGGGTAATAGTGAGCACTAAAAAAAAAATAGGTTTTTTGTTTTCCCCTCAACCACGCCCCCCTTGAGTAAAAAAAAAGAAGAGAGGATTCGCGGGGAAAAAATGGCATCTAACAACTTTCCCCCCTTACGAGTAAGAAAATTGGGAAAAATATGGGAAAATTTGGAAAAAAAATAGGACAAAATAAGGAAGAATAGAGAAAATAAGGGGGAAGTCGGAAAAATCAGGAAAAAATCAGGAAAAAATAAAAAAAATGGGAACCCGATTTAAATCGGGTTTTTATCAGGCCTGCTTAATAGAGAAATGTAGAGGCATGAAGAGACACGTCCAGAATCCAAAATGCACAATAGTTATAGTTATGTCTGTTACTTAAACATTCTTTTATGACATACCTGAATGAAGATTGAGCTAACATAAATCCTCATTGAGATGGTATATACATACCAGCTCCATATCCTAACATTGTTGTTCTTCCTCTGTGTGATAAACTTCGATTTTGAACAGTTTTGCAGTTTGCGTTCTAGACACGTCTTTTCATACCACTTTATTTGCTAGGATACCTAAGCCAATATTCTAAGAAATGTTACTGTTGGTGAAGGAAAAATTTCCATTTTTGGGGGCAATAAAATTACTAACATATGTATAACATAAACAACGTTTCTACTAAAAGTCGAAAAGGTGCTGTTTAATTTTTTTTTTTTTAAATCTGATCACTCTGTTTTTCTCACCTGACCGTCAAGTAGGAGACGGGCTATCTCTTGTTTCTGAGCAGTTGTTTTGGTGCTGCTGGTCACTACTGCATGCGATGGAACCTTTGCCAGGTTACATGTCTCCCATGCTGTTATGGGCATGCGAGTGTTGTCCGCACACAGGAGTTCATAATCTGCACTATTCAGGTTCGTACTCCAGTCCTCTGCGCCGTTTCCATCCGTGTTGTCGGGAACGGTCGTGTGCTTCACGAACGCAACATCACCAGCCTGATCTGCCAGGCATCTGCAAAGTGTCAAGTTTCATTAAGGGAACGTTAATCAATGTTAAATGTGAGATGCACGTCCCTACGTGTTATCAGTGTCTGTGATATGGTGAAATATTGAAGCCCTAAAAAAATTGCGCTTCAAAACAATCAAGAAGTGCCTCAAAAAGGTAAAACATTTGAGTGACCAGTTTTACCATACTCGTTTTCCCCAATAGACTGTAGTGTTATGAAAACCGTTTGGCAAACGCAAAATTTGATTTCGATTTTCAGTCATAAATATCTTGATAATCAGACAAGCGATCGGCTTGTAAAAGTCATGGGGTTCCTGGCTGACATAGGTTTATAATTATCATTGCAGCATTACTTAAATCAAGGATTTTTTAAAAGGATCTAAGACAAAGTTACCCGATCCCTTTAAGATTAAAGATCAATGCCTATATTAATCCTATATTAAAACCTGTCTACACTAGTTTAGCCAGGAGGGATTGGACCTCCCTGAAAGGTAACTGACAGTTGGTTATCTCATCAAATCAGAAAAAGGGGATCATGGGGGATCGAAAGACACTGATTAGACATTGTTTGCTCAGGGCCCAAGTAGCTATAAGTAGTGCAGTGGCCTGACTGTGGGGCTTTAAACAGCTATGACACAGTGCAATTTATACTGCCTCCACACTGAACAGAAAATATCATCCAATAGCAAAGATGGGTGTGTTGAGAGGATTGAAAGAGGAAACACATGCTGCCTCAATGGCTCAAAGGGAGGAGGCCCATGGCTCAGTGATTGAGCAGTGGACTCGTAACAGAGAGGTCCCATGCAAGCTCGAAACCCAAGTCAAGCGCTTAGTGCCCTTTATAAAATGGATTCAAGAATGTAGCCAATGAGAAGCGTCAAAATGGATCACGTGTGCGTGCATTAATTTTAACAATAACCCATCTTGGTGATATCAGCCTTGCAAAAAGTGTGCAACAGAAAAGCATAACACACGGCTGCGTGCAAATCAATGGATGTTTACCATGCATTGCACAGTTTGTTTAAGAGGTCACTGCCAAAGGTCACTGCTCTCATGCGATCCTCTGTAGTTAGCTAGCTGTGTGTGCGCACAAATACGCGCCCCTGCTCACTGCATACAATTTTGTGCGATGACAATTACCGAGCAACGAGTGACCCTGTTGCAGGATGGCAGCCTCTAAGAAGCCAAACTTTCAGCTGCTTTCTGAAGAGATTTGATAGTAGACCCATTTTATAAAACAAATAATACACAGGTTTTTTGTTTGTGACGTTTTGGCGATGCAGCGGTATTCAGGTATTCACAATGGCACAAAATACACTCGGCTACGCCTCGAGAATTTTATTGCACCATAGTGAATACCCTCATGCGCTGCATCGACCACACGCACTCACACCTGTGTATTATTTGTATACTGGTAAGCATTGATTATCATTACCAAGCCCCTTGGAGAGGACTAAAAGCCATTGGTCCCTTGGCTGCTTACTTACAAGCATGTTTTCTTAGCAGTCAGGTAAAACAAACAAACAAATATGAGCTGTAGTGAACCACTATGAATGGCCTATATGGAACTCTCTTTACAGGGACTGCTGGTGTGACCATGGCCCCGTCTTACAAAGAGTTGATATCAATCGCAACTTATTTGTGATTGATATACATAAGAAATAGGAGACTACAAACTTGCGATTGAACGGAGGATTTGCGATTGATTTGGATCAATCGCAAATCTTTGTAAGACGGGGGCCTGCTATCAACAATTATCTGTTGAAACTGTCACAGATGGAAGCCATTCAGAAAGATATCAACAAAATTGACCTACATATGTAGGATAGTCAGGGCAAGAGGCTGAAGTACGGTGCAGTAAAGGACCGCAGAATTTTGGAGTGTTACTCTCATGTAAGGTGGCAAGTGCAATAATGCCTGGTGCTATACACTGATACCTGAAACAGCTTATGTTAGCAAAAGTAATTAAAAAAAAATAAATAAACATGAAATAGACATTACCTAAATGCACCAGCGTAGTCATAGTAGGGTTCGTTTGCATTCCTGACGCAGTTGTCATTCCCTGTTCCTATACACAGGGCGCACAAGCTGGATGGGTTGGTCCCGGTGGGATCATACTTGTCTGTCTTTGCTCCAGGAGCACAGCTCCCAGCAGAGAAAAACTCTCCTGTAATCATAATTAGAATAATAATAATAATAATAGATAAGAATTGTAAGGTGCTGAATCCACTAGAACAAGAATGATCGAGGGGCACTTAGGTGCAAAAGATGAAACAATGTTTACACATACAAATATCAACCCAGTAGGATACTACATATGAAAGAGAAAAGTAGAAGAAAAAGTACAAATAATCATAAGCCAAATCGAACAAAATACTTCTTTTGATTGTTTTTTTAATGAGATCCAAATAAGGCTTTCATCAACTTCTAAAAGACAAGATGGATTGAATACATGATCAACCATTTCAGATGGCTTTGTGGCTCGAGACAGAACAATCTGAACAACCGTCAATAACAGGATCGCAAAAAGTTAGCTATAACTCAAAGCACTAAGGCAAACAAAGTTCCTCATTTCATAAAATAAGTATGATAATTTTTCTCACAAAAAAAAAAAAAAATCACCAGTCATGGTTTGGTTTTGCTCAAACTTACCTACAGCCTTGGGTACCTCACAGCCACCATTAACGAAGATTTGTTCATTCTTGATCAAGTGACCTACAGGCACATTCCATCCTGATGTCTTGCCTATACCTGTGTGGCAGGACTTACGACCAGCAAGGTCATCCATGCCAAACTGAGTTCCTTTGCGAGCGATAGCCACAGCCCAGTAGCTTGCGTCGGGATTGTCGCCACCGACATCATAGCTCTCCCCGACGATGGGTGCGATCCTGTCACCACCTGCGTAGAGATCACCTCCGTCCAGGGTTACGACGTCAGCATCACCGGCTGTTCAAGTAACAATAAATTGCAGAAGTATCCATGATGTTACAGTTGTCTTCAAAGTGACATTTAGTATCCATAAGTATCTTGCAGTATATCAAGAAAATTGAAAGTCAATGATTCATTTAATCTTTTCCACAACAAATAGATGGACCAAAACAATACAAGACTTTAATTTGAATTTGTTCCATAAAAGCATTGGACTCCCCCTCCTCCTCATTCTACTCTTCTATTACGTCCTTCTTTCAGTGAAGTCTGTTACACCCGAGTTCCCCTTCTCATTCTTATATTCCATGAACACATGTTGTGTCCGTAACCTTTGTAACTTTTGATGAAATGTCATTATTTCATTATCTTTATTCAATAATTCTTTCAATGTGGTTCTGTATATTAGCTTCACTATATTATAGTTTGTCCATCCATTACAATGCATAAGGACAGGAATTTCTTAGGGGCTACATAAAAGTTGATCACCTGCTGCTCTTCAAATTGGCAACAATAATAATAATTTTTTTGAATGCTTCACTGTTGAAAACAATATTCAATGGTAGATATTTTGTCAAAAGTTGAAAAGGTGGCCGATATTGATTTTCAAACAATCTGTTGCCAATATAATAATTTTAAAGCTTTTCCTTTGAAAAATTCAAAATTCAAAGAGCAATATGGTCATGCAAGACAAATGGACAGTATGTGCAGACATTTCTGCCATTTTAACTAGCGCATCTTGAATACTATTTAGGGCTCTGAATCAGAAGTTATTGAGCCAAACCATACAATGTTGAATGTAATTATAGGGATATAAAAGAAGTACCATATTTGCCGGCGATAAGACCGCACCGCCGCATAGGCCGCACCCCAACTTTGACATTTCAAAGAGGGAAAAAAAAAAAAAAAAAAAAAAAAACAGAACAAACAAACAAACAGACAAAACAAAATAATCGTAATTTTCTCTTAAAACACTATTTTTTTTTTTACAAACTGTTACAATGTACGGTGTAGTGCGAAATTGCATGAAATGGAAAAACAAAATGGCGACTTCAGATGGATGCTTCGCGGCAGGTCTGTTAAACGGTCCCTTCCTTTACTTTTGCAATGCATTAGCACGAACTTGGATCAAGATATAGCGGCAAATGTTGTTTTAGGAAGTTATTTTCGTCTTCATGTCAACATTGCAAGATAAAATTGTCGGTAAGATGTTTGAAAATGTCCTGTACCATAGAGGTATAGTTTTTTTACCGTTTCTAGTCCCATATGTGCAAATTCGTGCTGGTTTTGACTTAGGTTTTTTTTTTTTTTTACTCTTTTGTTTTTAAGGCCGCACCCTGACTATTTGAAATTTTCTCTTTCAAAAATACTGCGGCCTTTACGCCGGCAAATACGGTAAGTTAAATGCATGAAGAGACTGAAAGTGAACCAGTTGATTGAAATGAAATAACATACAAACGATCCTATCCACACAGAGTCCTTTGCTTGTCTCTTCATAGCATGAGATCTGAGGGGTTAAGTTAGCTCCTTTGAATGCAGCACTCATGTCACGACACTTCTTATTCTCAATTGATGATGTTGTGCACCATCTAAGAGAGTTTGCTGGACACATCTTTAATCCTTGAGAGAGAAAGAGAAATAGAGAGAGATCGAGAGAGAAAGAGAAAGGGGAGGAGAGAGAGAGAGAGAGAGATATAGAGAGAGCAGAGAGAGAGAGAGAAAGAGCAGAGATGGACAGATACAGACAGGGAGGAAGAGAGAGCGTGAGATAACATAGAGAAAGAAAGAAAAATAGAGCAGAGATAGACAGAGAGAGCGGAAAAGACAAAAACAAGATGTAAGAGTAATATTGAATTATCATAAACCCTCATGATGGCTTTCTGAGTACTATTGCCTATAGATGCGAACCTATAGAAATATAAAGTAATATAAAGTGCGTTCATAAAAATATATTGTTTTTTTTAACCCAAATCTTGCAGTCACTAGTTTTATATCTGATAAGTGCCCATCTTGCATGTATTTCAACACTGTATGTAGGCAAGCCTCAATCCCGATTAACCAGGATCCTGACTATTTTGTAAAGCTCTTGGAGATAACATTAGACGTACGAAGCAACATTCAGAACATTATGAAAAGTTTATGTAACCTACCATCAATAGTGTTGGCGTAGTCTCCTAGGTATGTCCTGTAGGTCAAACCAGATTCAAGGTTGGCTAGATTCTGTGTGCTGTCTTTGAAGAGCAAATCATTTCCACCATAGGCGACAGAATCAAACATCAGGAATCCATTCTGATTGTTGTCATCTCCAAACAAAGCCTACAAGTGATTTACAGAAGAATAAGTTATCATAAGGCCAAATAACAAAAATAATGTGTTTCTCGTCCTGACTTTTCAAAAAAAGAAGGAGGCAGGGCATTACTGTTTACTATTTTGCCATTTTTTCAAAGATGGCTGCCATGCTTATTGTAGCTGGCCAAGCCTAGTTGTTCACAGATATTGTGCTATGTGAGTATACTGATACAAAGTATGAACAAAACAAAAAATGATTTGTATCACTTAAAAGCTATTAAAACATAATGTAAATCACATCCTTTTTTTCTCTTTTCCCCCTGAATAGCAAAAAAAAGGAGGTGGGGCCAAAAAGGAGGTGGGCGGGGATGAGAAGTATTTCATTCTTGTTATTTGGCCTAATTTTATTTATTTATTACAAGATAAATATGATTAATACAATTTATAATCGTCATCATTTATTAAAGTCTGCATTTTCCCTCTTACACTTCTTCTCGTCTGGAGCTTCCTCCTCATTTAGACCAACCTTACTACTTTCTATACCATCATTCTCCAATATAATAATTTATACAGTAAGCTTGCAGGTGCAACATTTGAGAGAGAGAGGAAGGATTGAGGAGTCCTGAAAAGGACTCTCTGTCATCTTTCTTGAGGGTTTGTAGTCCTGAAAAGGACTGTTGGTATAGTCTTGAAATAGACTGTTGGTTATCTTTCTTAGCTTATAGTTCTAAGGAGAGGATGAGTGGCGGGAGTGGCTCGACGTTACCAACGCTATTAGAAGACTATGCCAACAGTCCTTTTCAGGACTACACACCCTCAAGAAAGATTACAGAGAGTCCTTTTCAGGACTCCTCATTCCTCCCTCTCTCACATGGTGCACCCGCAAGCTTACTGTATATCTACATCACCATGCAAGACGATACTTACAATATAATAATTGCTGTTTATCATCTTTTTAATGCATAAAGTCATTTTCTTTGTTCTAGTTATTATTGAACTAAGTATATATCAATGTACATTTTATAACCTTATTTCATGTTTTCTTGTATATTACTGTAAATATGACAATACAAGTCTCTGAATTTTTACCATGTTCTTTTTTAAAACAATAAAACCGAAATTGAATTGAATTAAAATATCTTTTTTTTTGCCATATCTTTCCTTGAAAACGTTGGTCTTCCTTTCTCTCTTATGCTTTCCATTTCCAGATCCCACGCTCTTGTCACAGGTTCATCATCTTCCCTTCTCAACACATGACCCATCCATCTCAATCCACTTCTCTTAACCCCTTCCACCAGTTTCTTCCAGACCCAACCTTTCCATGAGCTCCCTCATGTTCTTTCTTTTGGACAGTTTACCACCACACTATCTTTTGTAGCTTGTTCTGTTCTCTAAAGATATCCTTTTCTACTGTCTTCACATTATATACCATATACAGTTATAAAATTGTCAATATTATAATCATTAATTCCTGTGGTGTTATAAAGTATCAGAGGTTTCATGACACATGCTCCAGCATCAAAGAGAAAATTAAAGACATAATTGAAAGAAATGAATGTGACAAGTTAACTTACCACAGCTTGGGCGAGGACAGTTTGGAAGGCCGTAATATCTTCGGCTGACGTAGATGGTGATGTCACAATAGCATGGGCAGGAGACTGAAAAAAAGGAGAATAAACTTCAATAATAATCACTTTAATTTTAGGATCTTTGCTGAAGCGATTGCATTGGCTGCCAATCAGACCACGCATAATTTTCAAGACCTTGACTGTTGTGGGTAATTCCATAAATTAGGAACCCACTTTGTGACATTTTTGGTGTCCCACTTACATAACGAGGTATTTGTGGCTCGGAGTAAAGATTTAAAAAGTGGAGTGAAATTGTAAAGTGATTTCCAAGGATAATATTGCATCCTCGTATCTAGAATCACTTAACAATCTCAGTCTACTTTTTAAGTCTTTACTCCGAGCCACAAATACGTGTGGGTTCCTTATGTAAGTGGGATACCAAAAATGACACAAAGTGGGTCCCTAATTTATGGCATTACCCGTATACAAGTTTTTCCCAGGTAAAGCTCCCACCTATCTCAGCTCTCTCATTATTCCTCACCCTTCTGCAAGACCGGGGGGGGGGGGGGGGGGGGGGGGGGGGGGGGGGGGGTGTTTCACAAAGATCTTAAGTTGAACTTATCTCTAAGTTGGACTTAACAATTATGGAAAGCTGTTGCCATCTTTGAAAATATTTTGTAAAAGTTGTTTTAAAAGGCATAAGATGTTAATTCAAACCATTCATATTTTCAAATATCAAGGAGATTTCATTTTCGAGATGTGGAATTTATGAAAAGTCTAAAATACTTGAATTTCTGCTTTTGAATATATTTCATTTTAAGGCTACAAATGGCTCTCCATAATTTTTAGGCCCAACTTAGAGTTAAGTTCTACTTAGGACCTTTGTGAAACACCCCCTGGCCTTTGATTAAGTTCAGACTGCCCCATACTCCCATGTGCCCAGAACAAACAGTTAAGTTGGTGATAATGCTTTTCAGGCCTCTACACCACAACTGTGGAATGACCTGCCATGATCTGTCCACCAGTATCCTTCATTAGATGCTCCTAAGAAGGCTCTCTAAACTCTCCTATTCATTGATTATCACTACCTTTTGCTAGTTGTATGTTAATTTGTTTAAACTCTGTGAAGCTTTGAAACGGTCTTATAGATGTAAAAGCATTTTATAAATGATTTTGTTATAATGGAACTGAATGAAGAGATATAGGGAAATATGCCATCTGCTTGGAGCCAGAGAAGCCTTATTGTATTAAAGATAAAGGTGAGTTCTGGTAATGCGATTGCATTGTGAAAGAAAAGGTGTGGAAAGGATCAGAAACAGTTGATCATGTAGCATGTAAGTACTGGTGTGCACTGCAAGGTTCTGGAGTCATCAAAATCATAATAAATTTGGCCGAGTCTTGGTAAAGTAACAAGCACTGTACACAGAAAGCTATATATGGGACAACACACATGGTGTCGGGGCTAGTACTACATTAATTTCCTTGTCTTTCTATGCTCATTACTCAACCAGTATACATTTTCTTCAAAATTGTTTGGCACATGTCATTTATTTGTAAACTTGAACATTCAGTGTAAGTTTCGTTTGATTCTGTGAGAATTAAAAATTTTTTTTTTTACCAGAACTGGAGTTTATCTTTAAACACAAAAGTTATTCTGGCCTGCAGTTAATGCCCTTCAAATTACAAAATTTTAGTTACCATAATTACCAAGAACTAGGTCTTTGGCATATCTTACACATCTTTCCTGCCACTAAATTGTAATAAACTACCAGAGTGTTTATTTTTTCTTTTAAGTCACACAACAGGGCCCTATTTCACAAAACTTGTCATCAGTGACAAATGAAAGTTTTTGTTATAAGCTACAGAAATCTTTGCTTCTGATTGGTTGTCAACAGATATGTCACTGATTTTTGTCATTTATCATTGAAAAAAGGCTTTGTGAAATGAGTCCCTGGTGTTCAAGAGTCTAAATTGCTAACACCGTCAGACTCTGTAATTTCCCCTGCTTCGTTCTAGGATACCTTAGCTAGGTTGCAGGTAGCAGCATTGTCGATAGTAGACTGAGTGTTATCGGGACATAGAAGCCTGAAGTCTGAAGACATAAGGCCCCTGTTCCAATCGAGCTGTCCATTTCCATCGGTGTTATCAATAACTGTTTGAGGCTTGATGAAGGCTACATCCCCGGCACTCTCAGCGAGGCATCTGTATGGTGGAAAGAGTGAGACAAGATGTTGATAATCAATCAACAAAATCAGCGTACAGCTAACTGAATTTTTCATGACCTTACCATGTTTTTAATTTTTTAAGTCCTGTACATGAAAATTGATTTGTCCTAATTTATGTTCGTTGAGAATGTATAAAAGTATTTGACTTGGATGTGTTGTGGGATTGGCATAACTTTACTCTTTTGACTTTAACAATTTTTTAAAATGACATTGATATATTATATATTCAAACAGTTCATATTTTTTTTATTTTTCAAAATCATAATATTTCAACTCGAGGTGCACTTGGCAGAGGCTCGCTTTTCTTTTTTCCGGTTTTGATGAAAACATACCTCAAGACTGTACGATTCTCCTCTCTTTCTATTTTTCTTGTTCTACTCTGTCCTTCTCTACCCCTCTTCTCCAATCTTTTGTATATTCTATGATTAACTTTTCTTTCTTTTTCTTCTTCCTTCTATTCCTCTTTCTAGTTCTCTCTCTCTCTCTCTCTCCTTTTGTGATGACACACAAGGTTTTTAAAGTTTTTAATGTTTTTAATATTTGTAATATATTTACATTTTGATGTAATATGTGATTTTCATTTGGTTTCATTATGCATGATTTATAGTCGTACGTTTTAGTCATTCATATTTTGATCGTTTATTGTGTTGTATATTGACTTTGTAAATTGGACAATTTCAGCTTCCCAGATGCATGTTATTTTATTGCAATAAACCGAATCAAAGCAAATCAAATCAAATTTAACAAGAGCCCTACTGAACCAGTCCATCTTTAATTACTGAGTTACGAAAACAAGAAAAACAACAACATCAAATTTACAAGGAGTATAAATAATTTGATCGTCATGTATGTATGGGATTTGTGCATGGTATACAATGTGCATGCAGGGATATGTCTGTGGAGACATGAAAGCTTATGGCATGTTTAACATACTTCACAGGAGAGGCAGATTTCACCCCGCCTTTTAATAAAGAGTAAAATGTTCAATGTTCCAAGTGCCCAATCTTATGAAGCAGTTCCACATGACATGTGATTGTTTGTTGTAGTTTCCCATTGTATCTTTATTGTGTTTCTTTCTTTTCTTAAATGTAAAAGTATGTGTAGTATTTGTCCACCTTATACTGTCTTAATTGTGTACAGTCAGGCAGTAGCCTAGGCTTGAATGCTCCTTTCTACATGCTTTCTCTTGTTATATCCAATAAATAAAGGATTTAACAAATAAGATGTGCAACAAAAGAAGGAAAAAAAAGAAAGAAGCAGAACAAATTAAAATAAATAACAAAATGTCGAGTTCGTCAGCAGACAAGCATCATAATTCAAAGATACCGGTACTGAAAATTCTCAAATCCATGTGCTTTTTTACAGAAATTCCTCCGTCTATAGACACGCTTAATGATATAGGTACTGAACAATTCCTGAACCCACCCCCTTTATAACAGAAACTCCTGTTTCTACAGACACGCTTCATAATTCAAAGTTGGTACTGATAAGTACCAACGCTCACACCCACGCTCTCTACAAAAGATTGAACTCTTCTTTGTCTGCAACACATCCGTCAGGTACAAAAGCAGCTGTTTCATCAACAATAGAATATGTGACAAATTTGGATCAATGTTAAACAATGTTGACACCGCCTAGCTCTGATCTCACCAAACCAAATGCCCCGGCTCCATATGGAGTTTACCCATATCCTTTGTCATATTATATATTGCATATATATACGGCCATAAGGGTATGACCCTAAAGGAAAGTTCACTCTGTGTACATATCTAGTACATAACAAAAGAGGAATACAGCCATATAATGATACTGAGAATCATGACGCCCACTACTACTTTGAAAACATCGAGAATGGCTGTGTAGAAAGACATACATGTATTGCCCCCAGGGGTAACATAAACCCACCCTTGACCATTTTATTATTGTTTTGGTTTCGCCAGGAATACAGACTGGTCAAATGGCCTAATCCATCAAAGTTATGAGTCATGTTTCGGGCTATACTGTATGACTCGTAGGATTTCCCTGAATTCAAGTTTGGGGGAACATGAAAGGAAGTGGACCTGTTGACCAATGGGAATTGAATATTGTATGACCCTTCCCACTTTCTCAAACTGTTGTCCAATAATATTTTAGGAAAGTCCTGCACTGGTCCATGTATTGTAAATGTGGTATATAAGTGCGTGTAAGGAGGAGAGCTCCTCAGAAGAATGATCGGCGAAGAATAATCGACGGAGAAGAGTTGACAAGAATTGTTAGAGTCGGGTTGAGAATCGAAATGTAGAACTCAGACTTTTAGAAGAATTGAGAAGAACTATATCAGTCAGATTGAGAATCAACACCGAGAATAGTGACAGAGCCCAGAACTAAGAACTCAGATTCCGAAGCCGAATCAGAATGGGAACATTGTGATTACTGAGCAACACTAAAGACTCTAAATCAGAATACAACTACAGAGCATCGTTCTTCGCTAGTCGATATAAAGGGGTGTTGACGGCCCCAGAATGCTGAACGAAACTTCATAAGTCAATGACAGAACTTCATTGATTCAACAAGTTGCAGTGACGGTGTTCGTGGTGATTGCCTAATCATCTGAAGCATGACTGACGTAGCTAGGGAGTTGCAACTGGACATCCAGAGGACGACAACGACGATCGCACTTCGAATCGGATCCAGTTCGTTGTTGAACTTTAAGAGAGCTCTCGCGCACACCCCCTCGCTTGATTTAAGTAGCGGTACCGTGAGTAGATTTAAAATGAGATTGATATTTTGCTGTTCGATTTGTTGTTGATGATGATGAATGTTATACTTATATATTAATTAAAGGACCATGTATTAAGTAAATATAATTATACTTCCTATCGACCATTATTTAAAAGTCTACTTACCTCAACATAAGACGTGAGAATGTGTGGTGGTCTATGTGAGTAAAGCCAGTCAATCCAGTCAATTATTATTATCTGAACCCTGGCATAATAATTTAAAAGTGGTTTCCCCTGCGACTATGCAACGGGTTACATATGATTCTAGGCTTCTGATTGGTCAAAAGTGCAGGCATGAAATTTGCTACGGGCTGCTTGGCAGTCTAGTGAAACATATTGGCCTGGCATAGTTCTAATTGCGCCTTTTGCACATCTTGTTCAAAGAGGCTTGAAATTAGAAATCACAGATGAATAAGAAAAAATAAAATGAACCTGATGATAATTGAATTTATACCTCATTACCTGGAAAAATCCTGGTAACGGAAAATCACACAATGAAAGATAAATAATCTCATCATCGGTAATGGCAGTCAGCCAATGAAACATTTATAGTATATTGTTCTCAATTTAATTGCCTCTTAAACTGAAGCACTATATTCAGACAATGTAATTGGAGAATGTGAGAAATAGATGGCTAATCTACATCCTTATTATTAAAGTTATTACAGCTTCAAGTGGCATGAGATTCATGATAGAGTGTAGCTATGTTAACACGAGACAGATGAAGTTTTAAACTTCAAGCTTGCAAAACCCCCAAACAACAAACTACTAATGACAAGGGTCACGCATGGCTGAACAGCAAAATGTTCAAACAAGCAGAGAAAGAAGTTGTTCTAACTACAGGCTGGAAAATTTTTTATTTGTGTCCATGCGGCAAATACCTTTAAGGGAGAACCTCCCCCAGCTCGTATTACTGCAATAACCATAAGATCGCTTGTGGTTTTGTAACTTCAAGGGAACTTAAGTTTCCAAACAATCCTAAACAGTCAACAGTCCTCAACTGTATGTAATGATGTATGTAAAACTAAAACTTTAAACCAAAAGATAAATTTAAAATTAACAGACTCCAGTGGTAACAGATTCCCATGTGAACTTAGCGATTTGACAGCTTCAAGTAGCATGGGTTTCATGATTTATCAGTGATTTACTCTACCTGTATAATGAGATTTTTCAAGGGCGAGTCATTAATTTAACGATGGAATAACAAAATTGCGTGTACACATACATCTGTAATTTCAGGGAGAGAATAAGAGCAAATGCCATGAATTCAATGATATTACTGAAAATGTTATTGAAGGCGATGTCCCTGAGCAATCAACCTGCTTAAAATGAATCGGCAATCCTTCTTTTTCTGGTTCAATGGTTTTTATATCAAAACTAATACATATATACATGTATGCTAAAACATGTTGAAAATTAAAATCAAATTTACTCTCTGGTATTACGTGTGTGGAAGATATTTACTTCTTGTATGAAAAGGTATATAATCAAATACATTCACTCCCAAGATATGAAGTTTGGACCGCAGACAGGAAGTTTGTGTACTTTTGCTTTCTACACAATAGGTTCTACAAGTTTCAAAGCAGTGTTCAATTGTGGTTTGGGGGTGAGAAAACAGTCAAATAATTTAGCTGAATGTTGATCTATACCAGGGCTCAACGCTAACAGACATCTGTGACACATAGGTGGCAAATTCCAAGCTTGGACCCCTAAATGTTGTGATTTTCACACAGGGCTGGTATACATACAGAATTTAAGAAGGTAAATCCGGACCCCTTTGAAAAAAGTGTGTGTGGAGCCCTGCCTATAGAGACACCAGGCCTGATAATAACTTGATTTAAATTGGTTTCCGGATTCCCCCCCCCCCCCAATTTTTTCTTTTCTTTCTTCCTGATTTTACCCCAATTTTCTTACTCAAAGGGGGGGGGGGGGATGTTAAAGATGCCATTCCCCCCCCCCAAAAAAAAAAAAAAAAATCCTTCTTTTTTTAAACTCAAGGGGGGGGGGGGGGGGGGAATGGTTGAGGATTTAAAAAAAAAATTTAGTGCTCACTATGACCCCTTAAACACAAGTGGGCCCTGTTTAAAAAAACTTGTTATCAATAACACCTACCACAGATCATTGCCTACTTTAGATCATTTTACTTATAGCCAATCAAATACAATGATTTCATTAGCTTGTATCATCCATTGTGATGCAAACTTTTATGAAATAGAGCCCTGAGCCCCGTCAGTCAATATATCTATAATCTTTCTATAATACAGGGCCTAGATCAAACATTTCACGAGTCAATCAACGCTTTCACAAACAAAACGTTATCACTTAATTTACAATATTAATATTTGCCTAATGAGCTCGATATCAGATCAGGAATCATCAAAAGCACTTCAGATAATCATACACCAAACATATTTTCAGAGTATTGTTTTTTTTTAATGCTTTCACAAAGAAAAAGTTATCACTTGGTTGATTTTCAAAAATAATAAGCTTGATATCAGATCATGAATCATTAAGCACTTCAGATCATTGTACAACAAACATATTTTTTTAGTATTGTTCTATTTGTTATCTTCCTATCATGTATAAATTGGCCAAAGTCCAAAATTTGGTGCATTGTGTTATTCTTTGTACATTTACATGTACTTGGTCTTAGTCCAATGACTTGACTGCACCCATTATTGTTCAGTAACTCAGCAGGTATGAGATAGAGAAATTCCCCCAAAGGAGGAAGATTAAATGGGGGCCCGGGGCAACACCCTAAGCAGAATGCAAGGGGGCAGCATCCTTTTACAGGGGTAAAAGGGGCTCGTAGAATATATTTAGGTAAAAGGACACATTTTCCTTGCATTTAAATTCTAAATTTGAGAAATATTTGTTACCCCATCATGCTCACAGGGACTCTATGACATTTTTCAGATGGGAGGGAAAAAATGCTATAATGCTAGATGTACGATTAAGTGTAAATCTGAAAGTTTAAGTTTGTTTCCGTCGTGAAATCTTGAAATTGGCGGAGGAATCCCTGCTCAGTATTGTCCGGTATCTATTATTGCCCAGTACCTCTCATTGTGAATTTTTTTTGTGAATTCTGAACCCTTTTTCAATTTTCAGAATGGTATGATGTTGTCTTTCAGAATAACTTAACCTCCCAAAAGCTGATTTTCACTGGTCCAGGGAGTCGATCATTAGACCTACCGGAATGCTCCAGCGTAGCTTTGGTACAGCTCCGAGGAATCAGCAGGACATTGCTTGTTGGTACAGATCCCACACAGATTCGGAGGGTTGGTTCCGTAAGGGTCATTCCTCTCCAAGTAGGCACCTGTATATTGGAAGCAGATATACACAAAAACAATGAAGAGTGAAATTTGGCCAAATACATTGTTATTGTTAAAGCTAAAGACCAGTTATGGTCATGCGATTGCATTGTGAAAGAAACGTTGTGAAATCGATCAGAAAAGGTTGATCATCTAGCATAGATGTACTGCAAGGTTCTGGAATCATCAAAATGATAAGAAATTTGGCCAAGTCTTCATAAAGTTAGAAGCACTGTACACAGAAAGATGTATATGGGACTACACACAAGTGCGCGAGACGTGCATTTCATATCTCTCAACAGGCGAGAGATACACTAATTTACCAAATATATCAATTAGTAGGCGGTTTCCCGTCAAAATTTTTATCATGTAATATTCAAAACATATTCTTTTACATGATTGGTAATAAGAGCTTCCATTTCATTTTTTGAAATTGGGGCGTTTCCAATACTGGTCTTTACCTGTAACAGTGACCTGGCTCCTCAAAACACAATCCATCATCCAAACAAATTATGGAAAATTTATGTCCAAAGATACTTAATTGTCAACCAGAGCTGCCAACCTTGTGCGACCAAAAAAAGGAATCATGATGGCAAAAAAAAAGGAATTTCAAGCAAAAAAAAAAAGGAATTCATAAAAACGAAACTTACAACCACACGGGACACACTTCCAATGCAGAAATGTTCATTCCCCACGCTTTTTTTTCTCCATACAAGCAGGGTTTCTTGTTTTGGTTATTTTGGTTTTTGACGTGTGGTATGTAAAAAAAAAAAAAAAAAAAATTATAAAAAACATATTTTATGAAGTAAAAACGTAATACCGTCATTGGGAGGAAAAAACGGAGTAATTCCGGGAAAAATGGAATGGTTGGCAGCCCTGGTCAAAGTTTTGGATCAATTTGATTAAGAATCACGATCCCACTCTACTCTGAATGGCATATAGTGCGTAAATTGTATAACTGGGCGGGGCTACCGTAAGCAAGCACCAATGATCGGCCAGCTGTTATGTCAGTTTCTGAATTCAATATTACTTTCATCATCATTTTCTAGCCTCGATCTACACTCCTTTCACGATATGGTGATTCTCTGTAGAACATTTCTTTACACAAGTTTTGTATAAATTATAATAAGTAACATACCATACAAACATTACAGTTTTTTTTCATTAACCTTCAACGCTGTTACCAAGTCACTTTAAGTTGAAGAGGAAGTAACAAAGATGATTAGAGACTCACCTGGGGCGCAACTCTGATTGAAGAAGTTAGATACAGCATTGATATCATCCCCACAGTCCACCGCCTCCATGTAACCAGCCTCCAGGAGAAACCCAACAGGAATGTTCCATCCTGCTGTCCTCCTGACACCGGTGTGGCACGAGTCCTTACCCTTCAAGGTCTCAAGGGTCAGAGTGGAGTCTGTGGCTCTCACTACAGCGATCCCAGCGTATCGGTCTGCAAGGTAATTATAATAGTTAGAACAAGCAACCAGAGGACTGAAGGCTTTAGGTCCTCTCCGAGGGACGTGGTAATGAGGATTAATGCCTTACCTTATTGATCGGCAATCTGAAATTATTATCCGATCTCACTTGATCGGCCCCCGATCCGATGATCGGTTACAGGGTTAGCCTACCAAAGGGCATTAGCTCATCGACTTGGTTTCGAACCTGGGTCGCGTTCTGTGCAATGAAATGGCTTTGCAAAATTACCCATTACTGGGTTCTGTTTCATAAAACTTGTTATCTATAACAAATGCTGAATTTCTATGACAAATTTGCTCTCAACCAATCAGATGCCATGATTTCAGTAGCTTATAACAGTAGCTTGTAACTTGTTATTGATATCAAGTTTGCTCTCAGCCAATCAGATGCCATGATTTCAGTAGCTTATAACAGTAGCTTGTAACTTGTTATTGATATCAAGTTTGCTCTCAGCCAATCAGATGCCATGATTTCAGTAGCTTATAACAGTAGCTTGTAACTTGTTATTGATATCAAGTTTTATGAAACAGGGCCCTGGTCTTGGTTCGCTCCTTGACAACCATAACACTAGTATAGTATTAATGACTGCTTTGAGAGAAATAGTTGTTTTTATACGCTCAAGGGAAGGTTAGAATTGTGCTATTGCCCGAGGCGTGCCGAGGGCAATAGCCCAATTGTAACCTTCCCGAGAGCGTATAAAAACAACTATTCCTCGGATATTAAAGCAGTCATTAATACTTTTATATGCCGAAAAAAAATAAAATAAAAAATAAAAAAAACTTTTGTCGAAGATGGGATTTGATCTCTTGCGTACAAAAGGTGATGTAACTAAAATCACCGCCTTTAACCGCTCGGCCATCGCGCTCTGTTACCTTACCGAGCAGTTTTCTCTAATATATACATTAAAATGGATTGAAAACGGCTTTGCGTGGTGGATGCTTCGCGGCTGCTCGATTAAACGGGCCCTTCTTTTACTTTTGCAATGCATATTGGCACGAACTTAGATCAAGATGTTGTTTTTTTTGTTTTTGGAAGTTTATTTTCGTCTTCATGTCAACAATGCAAGATAAAAATTGTCGGTAAGATCGATCGAGATTCAATTGTATTGAAATTACCGACCAATTCTTCGCACACGTATGGTATCCTCGATCGCTCGGACCATTTTTTAACATGTAAACCTATAGGGTAACCATGGAGACTGAACTATTTTCCCGGTAACCATGGTTACTGGGATTTTAGAACTGTTTTAACCATGGTTACTGGAATTTTACAGAAATAGTTAAAGTTTATGAATGCAATTTCGACCAATCAGATGGCTGGATTTCTTAAGTGAGGTATATAATAAAGAATAATCTTGTGCAGGAAATAATCTTGAGCCCTGTAATACTTCTATCCCATGATAAATACAATGTCACACACAGAGATTATTTGTGTGGCATATGAAGAGTTAAAGGGTTTACTCATATTACATTGGGTCTTAATAGAAGTAGAAACTAGATGGAATTTTGACTGCGTGCAGTCGAAAATGATGCCTCCGCCATAGAGCAATTTAAACAAGTTTGGAGTTTAAATCTCCAGTGGTTCTTGAGATATCATCCCTTACCGAAAATGCAGGCTTATTTAGCCTGCTTTGAACCTGCGTCTGGCCTGCATTCTTAAATACATGCTAATTATTATTTTGCATGTTAAATTTTAGCCTGTATTTTGCAAAATCAGTCTTACATGTTTTAGCAGGTTAAATTTTAGCCTGCATTTTGCAAAATCAGTCTTACATGTTTTAGGTTAAATATTAGCCTGTTATTAGCATGCATTTTGCAAAACACAGTCTTATACAGTTTAAGCAGGCTAAATCTCAGCCTGCAGTTTAAAATTAGCATGCGTTTTGCAAAATACAGTTTTAGCAGGTTAAATCTTTAGCATGCCAGATGAGATGCAGTTTAATCTTTAGCATGTAAATTTCTATCATAATTTGTTAAACCTGCAATCTGAAGAAATGTCCTCTGAGCAGGTTTATAACACAAATTTAACCTGTTATTGCTTTTTACATGTAGCCTGCAGGTTATTTTTCACATGCACGTTTAATGTTATATATCAGGGGTGATTTGAGAGTTTAAACAAAAATAGGTTCATAGAAAGCCGAGCAAGCGAGGTTTCGAGCGCTTGGGGAGGCATCCCAAGACAAAAATCCAATTGAAACCAATTGAACACCAATTTAATTTTCATTTTTTCAATTGGTATTTAATAGGACTTCAGTTGGTTTCAATTGGTCAAGTTTGGCCCTATTGGACCAATTGGCCTAGGCCCCATTAGACTTTAATGGGAACTCAATTAGTTTCAATTGGACCAATTGGCTCTATTTTGGACTTCAGTTGGTCCAATTCAGTTTCAATTTCAGTTTATTTTCATATTTCACATGTTTATTTTATTACATTTGGCATGTTACATTTTTTGTAATTATTTTTTTGGGGGGGATGCATTTATACAAACAAACAGAATAAGACATAAGACTAAGTTAAATAAAGGAAGAAATATGATGGAGCCTAAAGAGAGAGCAATGCTTTTAGGTCGTAGTTATAACATTGATATAGTCTTGTGTTTATTAGATACATGTATCATAATTGGATTAAATTGCAACTTATATGAAGAAAAGATATATTTGAAACCAATTGAAAACCTTACAGTCTATGGGGCTGATTGGTCCAATTGAAGTCCCATTTAAGTGGGGCCAATTGGTCCAATTGAAACCATTTGAAATATCTAATGGGGCCAATTGGTCCAATTGAAACCAATTGAAATCTCGATTAGAGTCAAATGGGGCCAATTAATTGGTCCAATTGAAACCAATAAGACCAATAGATCTACCAAATAGGACCAATATAAACCAATAAGACTAATTGAAACCAATGGGACCAATAGAAACCAATAGAAACCTTCATTTATGTTAGCCTGCCTTTTCGATTAGCATGCTAAAATTAACCTGCAATACGTATCTCATGAATATTCATTATTACTTTACACGTCTCACAGAAAAATACATTTATCATGATTAATTGTTAAGCAACTTATGACAATTAATGCACATATCAATTTTGTGATTGTATTTTTCTTTGGCAATTATTGACCAATAGATTATTTGTCTGATCACACTTACATTCATGTTTTAGCAATAGATATATTGATTATACGATTACTAACCAATTTAAATAGCATGTATATTTTCTATATATACGTGTATGAGCCTGTACTTTTTTAAGTCAATCTTGAATTAACTTCAAATGATCTTTGTGATGGAGTTAGTCTAATGCAATTGAGATTAGAATATTCCTATTGGTGGACACTTGCAAATATTGATTATGATATATCAATTTATCCCCCGTTCCTCTATCCGAGTCGATATACCAATAGAAGTCTTGTACTGATAATGATGGCAATCAAATATCTTCAATTTTGTTAGCCTGCATTTTAGATTAGCATGCTAAAATTAACCTGCATAACTTACATATTTCAGCGTTTTTGCAGGCTAACAAAGCAGGTTAATTTTGCATACTAAAAAAGCAGGGCAATTTTGCAGGCTAATTGAGCAGGTTAAAATGATTTTGCAGGCTAAAATAAGCCTGCTTTTAAAATGTACAGGCTAAATTAAGCCTGCCTAATTTGCATATTTCGGCGTTTTTGCAGGTCAGTGCTTGCTAAGGAATTAGCCTGCTTTTTAGCAGCTATGCAGGCTTGATGCAGGCTATAAGCAGGCCTGCCTTTTCGGTAAGGGATGATAACAATCTCAATGTATGGAATTTCATAAGTTGACCTCTGTGACCCTTGACCTTTGACATACGTGCTCCAAAATCTAATCAGATCGTCTTCCTATGGTGATACATACTATCCTTAAGTTTGAAGTTTAAATCTCAAATGGTTCTTGAGATATCGCGCTAACAAACTCAATACAAGGAATTTCATAAGTTGACCTCTGTGACCTGTGACCTTTGACCTACGTACTCCAAAATCTAATCAGATCGTCTTCCTATGGTGATAAATACTATTCCCGAGTCTTAAGTTTAAATCTTAAATGGTTCTTGAGATATTGTGATAACGGTCAAACGGGACGGACGTACGGACGGTCGGATGTACGGACGGACAACCCGAAAACATGATGCCTCCGGCACCACCTTCGGTGGCGGAGGCATAAAAATAGTGAAACAGATCAGCGGAAGTGACCTACATGTACATGTATATCATATCACATCAAAGAGTTGCTGACTTGTGCCTGAACTTCCTTATTATTTAATGGATTCTGCTAAAACTTTCACTCATCTGCTTTTCTAATACTTTTGCTTAAACATCAGGGTGAACTTCCCCTTCAACATGATACAAATGGCATCTTCATTAAACAGAGTGCAGATCAATTGATATATTACCTTGGGCATATGTTTCCTGTACAATGGGAACCAAGCCATACTCCTTTCCTGCTAGATAAACATCCCCTCCATCTAGAGTTATCATGTGAGCTTGGCCGTCTTGAACCTTCATCAAACAATCCTGTATATAATAGCAACAATAATGATAATATTAATAACAATAACACCAACAATAATGGTATCAACAACAATAATAACAACTATAATACAAATAACACCAACAACAACAATATCAATAACAGAATAAAAAATGAAAGAAGAGATATATATTTGTTAACATTCTCTGCATGTACTATACAAACGAATAAAGCAATGCTCACAAGGGATATCATATACAGTAGTTGCCAATTTTGTTTGTGGTTCATTACAACTAACAATTTGGTAACTATCTTAATCTTTGAGGTTATTAATATCAGATTTCCATCATCAAACTGTCACCAAGTTTCTCTTCTTTCTTCTGCTATCAAAACCAATCTGACTTTAGGGTGAACTTCTCCCTTAAATATGCTGGTACTCGTGCGATGATTATTAGATGCATCTAGCTTCCTTTGATTATTTGAGCGGATGATCGCAGACGAACAGATGTTGAATACAACACAGAATGCCAAACTAACACATGTGGGTAGGCAATGATATTCAAACCTCCATTATAATTTCAAAAACATATTCTGAAACAGGAAAAACATCATCTTATCATCTTAACATTGTATAACAACATATTTGCAATAATCATATTTTGGGTGAATGCATGAGTGAAAATGATCTGATTTTGTTTCTCTCATTTTCCTGCTGCTATCAAAGCCAGAATAAGATCCGGTTTGACTTCTCCCATGAATATGCTGGTACTCAATAATGATGATTATTAGATGTACAGTGTACATGTATGTAGCATCCTCAGATCAATAAAGAGGAAATTCACAAACAGGTGTTGAAATCAATAGTTGAATACAACACAGAAGGCCTAATCTAGCAACTGTGTCAGATGTGTCTAGCCAATGGCATTCATACTGTGATTATAATAAAAAACCAGTCATATTCTGAATCTATATAAAAGTACAAAAAAATCAAATAAAAAACAAGGTTTAACTGAAAAATCATGAACTTCTGGTGGAATTTGCGATGCAACTACCCCCCTACTCACAAAAAATCTTCCCTAGAAAAACCATGCTGTAAAGTGTGATATTGAATACTCCACCATACATGCCAACATTTGAAAATCAGAAATCTGTACAAATTATGCTATTTTCAAAAAAAAGAGGAACAATCCTAACTCTCCTATTCAATACTAAAGACAAATTTGTACAGGAAGAGGAACACCTGCATTAAAATGATAATTATCTTCTCCCAAAAAGAGGAATGTTCCTCTTTAATCTGAACAGTTGGCATGTATGCTCCACATGAAACTCTGCATTTTGTTGCCAATGTAAAGCTACAGTCCCATATACGTCCCGGACCGTCCCGGACCATCCCGGACCCCATCCGGGGTGATCCGGGATTCGGTCCGTGTTGACACCGTGTTGGCACCGGGGTGGTCCTGGATGGTCCTGGATGGTCCTGGGCGGTCCGGGAGTCGACCCCGGATGTTTTTGACGGTCAAAAACTGCCGGGGTGGTCCGGGACAATAGTTTGATCCGGGGTGATCCGTGTAGCCACCGTGCTGGGTCCGGGGTCATCCGTGGTGGCGCTGGGGCGGTCCGTGTTGATCCGTGGCAGTCCGGGAGTGAGTTATTGACCGCCCAGGACCATCCAGGACCATCCAGGACCATCCAGGACCATCCAGGACCACCCCGGTGCCAACACGGTGTCAACACGGACCGAATCCCGGATCACCCCGGATGGGCTCCGGGACGGTCCGGGACGTATATGGGACTGTAGCTTTTAAAGCATCACACTTTTTTGAACAAAACATCCCGGACCATCCCAGATCACCCCAGACCATGGTCCGGGATGGTCCGGAGTGGTCCGTGCTCGTCCGTGCTCGTCCGGCTTTATATGGGACTGGGGCTTAAACGCTTGCTCTCAAACTACAGGCACTCTGCTACTTCATCAATTTTTAAACTACTGGTATTCTTTGGTTACCTGTTTGACTTCTTCTTTTGTAATGATTTGTAGATAGATGGTATATCCAAAATGGATTATAATTCAATAAATCATGGTGTGTATCATTACGGCCGGGTATATAGAAGAATAAACACATTAAAGGTAGTTTTCAAAATTGAAGAATGCATTGAAAGAGCATAAATCACCTTGTACAGGCAGCAACCTCATGACCCCTCCTGTTCTAATTTACATTGTTCGACAAGGAATAATATTTTATGGGCAGGGCTGTCAGGCAGTGAGCACATACAATTCAGGAAAGAAGGCCCCTCAAGCTCAATGTAATTTCCCCACAAAAAGATCTCTGCCAAGGAAAACTTTCTGAAACATCATAACAGGAAGGGCACTTTGCCATAATTACGCATGCTTCAGAGCAATATTCTCCAAGGCTATCTGAACAAAACATTCATAAAGGTTGTGTATGCTCTTCTGTTTGCTGCTTCCCCTCCCTAAAGATGAGCTTCATCATTTACTGCTGCCCCTCCCTCCCAGCAGAAAACCATCACAGCCTTTTCGTTAGCTGATTCCCCTCCCTCCTGAAAAATCATGATCATAGTTATACCCGCAAGCTTAACCGGGGTGTCTTAATCATTTAAATCTAAGGCATGAAAAGTGTGAAGAAAGTGCTGAACAGAAAAATGTAACATCATCTTAAACAAACAAGCACTGAAACTCAGGGCAGGAATCCATTAAAGGGACTTGGTAACATTGTTCAGATGAGAGAAAGTGGTGCTATAAGGTAGTGATTTCATCGCTAGATGTACAATTAAAGATAAGCTGAAAATTTAGGTGAAAACAGACCATTATTAATAATATAAATTGGGAAAAACTGATCTGCTTGATTCCTAAATTCTCCAACTATATTATTACAATCTAATTACTTTTTAGGTGAATGTAAATTGTCACAAAGCAATAATTTGGCTCTACATGTACATATCATTCCAGACATTTAAGTGTTGAAAGATCTTTAATAGCGGTGTTCAATAGAATTGCTCCTCTGGTAACTTTTGCCAGAACTCGGCAGATAAATATGGGAAAGGGGAGAGGTGATATTGAATACCAGTAGATAAGAAAGGAAAAAAGTTGTTAATCGCAACCTCCATGAGGAAAGATTTAGGAAGTCCAAGTTGTTGCAAACATCTGTACAAACTTAATAACCCAGGGGAGTCAAAAAAGGGATTCCCCTTTTACTCCCAAAAAGACGAAAAACAGAGATGATACACAGTAGTGGGCTCTCATGGGGAATTTCACACTATTACCCAATATTACATAATGTGTTGTTGGTGCAAGGTGAATATGGACCCATAGCCAAACTCTTAATTTGATACTTCCAACACAATTCTATAAAGCCTTGGGGCCAAGCCTAACTTTTTGTCGCTCTCTGGCTGTGTCGCTACATGTTTATCAGTAGACTGTGCAGTCTGCATAGTCTATTACTTCAGACACTAACCAAATATGGGCTTGCGCCTACTTTGAACATTGCATACAATAATGGCACAAAAAGCCATTTAATTTCCTAAACTCTTTAAAGTGGTTTCACTTTTGGACAGGGTACATGTAGTTAACTTTTATCTTTTCTAAACTCTGAACAAAAAATGTTCATGTGCTGAACAGTTTGCAAATGTGGTTTTGATTCTATTGTGTGGCCATGTTTAGAACCAAATATCACCTCAAAAATACACATATGTGGTGGGTATTGAAAATGATCAGTGGAGTAAGAGAAGCTTCATTTCAAAGAAACAACTCTAAAGTTCTATAGTGATCAGCTAGCTGTGGTTTTGATTCTATTGTGTGGCCATGTTTAAAACCAACTATCACCTCAAAAATACACGTACACTGTACGTGGTGGGTATTGAAAATGATCAGTGGACTAGTCTAGATGTAATCTTAAAAGTCTTCAATTCCTCCCTATTTTCACGGTAGTGAATGAAAATTGCATACAATTTGCGTGCAGATTCTCTTCACTACCGTCACTTTGTGAAAACAGGAACGAATTACAGCATTTACAGTGTGATGAAAAATTCACACATGACTCAATCAATCGCCAAATACGTGAGAAAGCTTGCAAAATGCTTTCCATACAATCCATACAATCTTCACATTGTCTGCATTCGGACAAAAACATGCTTCAACTATTAAAGCACATTCTTTTGTGTTGGGATGCAAACTGAAAATGATCAGTGGCAAAAGAGGTCTTCAAAAGCTTCGGTTACAGCTTGCATGGGTGCGATGAATACTTCATTTAGGAGGTGAAAAAAGTACTTGTAAAATATTTGGCAAGGGTATCCAAAAGGAACTTTCCCATCTCTATATTTTCTCAAATTTACTTCCTTTTTGCACATATCAAAGTTGTGACCTCCAAGAACAAATTGATTTCGGGGAAGAGGGAGGAAATGAGCCAACAACGAAACAATGGCAACAGTTTCACAAAGCAAACAATAAATCTTTATCTCTTGAAATCACCTTTAACAATTCCATCTTGGTAATATTTGCACAAACTATATGCCTATACGGCTATGCTTGGTACATAAACCAGAAGACAATACTAAGTTTTAGAGGAGCCAAACAGAGATTTCTATTACATCTATTTTCTCTCACCTTTACTATCACTTTTAACCGTGACTGCTTATTTCTAGAACCTAACCAAATAAATCAAAATCAGGCTATACAGACCCACACAAAAGTGACTCAATAGCTCTGTTCACTCAGTTCCATTACACTTTTAGACTTTACTGTAAGTTTGTGAAAGCTCAAAATGTAAAACAAACGCCTAACAACGATGCAGGTTCACATAACACCAAAACAACAACTGCTCAAGGTTTGAAGCTACGAGACAGGCAAACAATCATTTAACTTCATGGAGAAGCTGGCAAAAGTTCAAAGCTCTTCTGCATGTACATGGCACATCACTTT
Organism: Strongylocentrotus purpuratus; assembly: GCF_000002235.5. Lineage (NCBI taxonomy): Eukaryota > Metazoa > Echinodermata > Echinoidea > Camarodonta > Strongylocentrotidae > Strongylocentrotus > Strongylocentrotus purpuratus. The sequence goes on along the minus strand of NW_022145598.1, from coordinate 3,685,029 downwards.
GAGCCACCCCCTCCCTCTACTGTATGTTAACAACAAGTGCATCTACGAAGGTTAACTAAGGTTTATGTAGACTACATAAACCTTAGCTACAAGTTAACCTACGTACAAGTTTAAAAACACCAGCTAACTTAATGGCTTAGGTTTTATGCGAACCTAGCCTTTTAGCTAATCATTTCTGCTGACCATGTTTTCAACAATCCAAGGTCATACAAAGTCATAAAACTTTAATCCAATGAGCTATGGGAAGTCCATTTAAACATTGAGCAATAAAAATGAGAAAACACAAAAAAGGGGCTTTCCCTTTCTCTACCCTCCACATCCTACTTTCAATAACAGAGACACAAGTGACCTTTCTGATCTTTGCTAGGATGTGTAGCAACTGACAGCAGGTAAGCTTAAAGGTAGTCTGCAAGCACAAACCCTGGTCAGTCGTAAAAGTGAGTCTGCACTAGTGCTGTAACATCACGGATATCTCCAATTCCGTTTAACCGCCAGTCAAAACCGGACGGTTTTCGGTTAAACGATTTAAAAAAAAAATATTAAAAAAAAAAAAAAAAAAAATGTTTTTTTTTTTTTTTTTTTTTTTACCGACTCTGTCGGCAACTTTCATTTAACTGCGAGGTGCATTTAAAGGGGCCGATTTGTGCTTGTGAACTTGTCACAAATAATAGTAATTATATACCTCACTTAAGAAATCCAGCCATCTGATTGGTCGAATTGCATTCATAAACTTCAACTGTTCCTGTAAAATTCCCGGTAACCATGCTTAAAACATTTCAATATTTTTAATAACCATGGTTATTAAAAAAATAGGTCAGTCTCCATGGTTACCCCATAGGTTTACATGTTAAAAAATGGTTTGAGCGATGGAGGATACCATACGTGTGCGAAAAATTGGTCGGCAATTTCAATACAATTGAATCTCGATCGATCTTACCGACAATTTTATCTTGCATTGTTGACATGAAGACGAAAATAAACTCTCAAAAACAAAAAAACAACATCTGCCGATAGATCTTGATCTAAGTTCGTGCCAATATGCATTGCAAAAGTAAAAGAAGGGTCCGTTTCATGGAGCTTTTGCGAAGCATCGCTCACGCGGAGCCGTTTTCAATCCATTTTAATGTATATATTGGAGAAAACTGCCAAGCATGTTAACGGCGCGCGATAGCCGAGTGGTCTAAGCGTTGGTTTTCGATACACCTCTTGTTGTACGCAAGAGTTCGAATCCCGTCATCGACAAAAATGTAAATTATTTTTTATTTTTTATTTTTTAGTCTATTTTTTTTTTGGCATATAAAAGTATTAATGACTGCTTTAATATTCGAGAAATAGTTGTTTTCATACGCTCTCGGGAAGGTTAGAATTGGGCTATTCCCCTCGGCAAGCCTCGGGGAATAGCACAATTCTAACCTTCCCTTGAGCGTAATAAAACAACTATTTCTCTCAAAGCAGTCATTAATACTATACAATGTTGTTTTTAGAAGAATGTGTAAGATCATTAATATAAATTAAAAACAGTAGAGGACCTAGGACAGAACCTTGTGTAAAAGTTGGATGAATTATTATTATAAACTACATATTGAGATGATGAGATCTATTACAAAGATTACTTTCAAACCAAGATGACAGACAAATTGGAGTGTTGTTCTAGTTTTAGAGTGGTGAGTCAACACACAGATTACTGAGCTGGGAGACATTGCCAGGCATAGTGCCAGGTGGAGGGGCATAAATCGAAACTTTAAAAAAATAAATAAAAAAAAAAATTAAAAAAAAAAAAAAAATCGGGAAAACGAAACCGTCCAATTGAAAACGGAATCCGCCATGGGCGGTCGGATACCGGACGGTTAAACGTTTGACTACAGCACTAGTCTGCACTATAAGACTACCATAGGCCATGTACTGTAGCTGCTCCTGACACCCAGTAGGTAGCCGGGCTAGACTGTTCTCAAGGCACAACGATTTTTTGATTAAGTGTTAAATTAGGGTCTGTGCCTGCAGACTAGCTTAAAGGTAACAGTCATGGGTTAAAGGTACTATGTCCCATTGCAGGCCCCCAAAATGAAAAGGTAAAGTTCCAACTGCATTAGAAAGGCAATAACAATTTAGAACTTCCCTCAAGATGAAGGGCTTGAAAATGGCTTTTAGTGTAAAAATACAGCCATTAGTTGTCATATCGACTTGAGTGATTGCAATCACCCTTGTAATAGTCTGATTTTCAGACCCTTTTAAAATGGTCATAAGTTTTGTGCTGCACATAGATTAGATCAATTTTGGCCATTACTAATACAAGTAGTGGGTTATTGATGTAGACAAATGTTCTTGTACCTGTGTACAGCTCATTTTATGTATACATGTACATTTCATTGCCAAAGAAAAAAGATGTCAGCCAGTCACTCAATAGTGCCTGACAGTAAAGTCTAGAAGGTAAACAGGTTTCCTTGCATGTTTTGAATACTACGACACTGCTAATGTTTAAATTTCACAGCTAGGACAGACATGACATATTAATACCTGCAAAGTTCTACAGAATTTGATGTTGGCTGCAACAGGAACATAGTATCTTTAAAGTCTGCAGGTAAGAGCCCTAAATTAAGACTCAACATTTTTTTGGGGGGTCCAGACTCCAGACGTAGATTCTGGGTGCTCATGTGTCCCAGGCACCTGTTGGAGCCGAGTCCTGCCAAACCCAAACTATAGCCCTACATGTATATCTTTGATGAAATAAAGACCAGAGCAATTGTCGCTGGAGCAAATGTTTATAGGTAGCTCTAGATTCATGTCTGAGAAAGAGGCATTGAAAATTAGAGCTCCAACATCCTGGAGAAGAAATAAATCAAATCTCTGTCAGGATTAGCCCAGGAAGTGTCTGTTTTTTGTCATAAATACAGTAAACGACTAAATTCTTCATACCTTTACCAAGTTTTCTCTTTTTGTTCTCTCCATTGATTTGTCTAGATTTATGTTTTTGAGAATGCGACATATTCAAGCTCACATTTAAAAGTATTCATCAAAGATCCTAATTCAACCAGTCCATCTTTCCTTCTAGAGTTGCAAACAATACTAATAATTTATATATAAGAATGAGACACATACAATGACCTTTTAGCACTTTCACATGCCATTTCACTTCATAAAATGTTATGCTATGCTGGGATATTCTAACCCATAGCAAGCAGGGTTGCAGCCAGAAGTAAATCATGTCTATTAGTTATAAAAAGTAGGCCTATGTGTACACAGCATTGGAGTTCTTACGATGACACTCAATATCGCACTTTATATAAATCAGTTCAGAATAAATTAACGAGCCAAGGTCTAGGGCCAACAGGGCCCTCAATATCTTCATCTTGCCCTTCTAGCGTCTTTCTCCCACTTGCAATGTACATGTCATGAAACTCATGATCCCTTTTTTATCAATAGATCTGTTGGGCACGCAGTCTCCCCCTAAAACAAATATCTTTGGTTTTAAGGTGCTTAGGCTGATAACATGGTTACAATTAGGATCGAATAAAGAGAATGGAAGTTTGCTTGTCTTTCTCCTATCTGCGATGTCATTCTTACATCATACCTTGGTTTTAAGGTTCTAAAATAAAATGATTACAATCCAACAAAGAGAATGGAAGTTTGCATGTCTTTCTCCTATCTGCGATGTCATTCTTACATCATACCTTGATTTTAAGGTTCTAAAATAAAATGGTTAAAAAATCGAACAAAGAGAATGGAAGTTTGCTTGTCTTTCTCCTATCTGCGATGTCATTCTTACATCATACCTCGGTTTTAAGGTACTTAGTCTGATTAAATGGTCAAAATTGAACAAAAGGCCTGTCCTCATCAGTCCGATTTGGCCAAATAGCCTGCTATTTCTGAATCAGGAAATTAGCCCGATCACGAAATAGCGGGCTATTTGGCAGGTGAAGACGCAAAAAGCAGGTAATTTGCTCGGGAAATCTTCCCAAGATATCTTGAGCTGGTTTGTAAAATAATGAAAGTTTTCCTGTCTTTCTCCTGTCTGTGATGTCATTCTTACATCATACCTCGGTTTTAAGATTTTTAGGAAAAAATGGTTACAATAAAAAAAAAGTGAATGGAAGTTTGCCCATTTAATTTCTCCTATCTGCGATATCATTCTAACATCAGACATGGTGGCTGACCAGTGCATTATCTATTTTGTTTTGATGGAAAATGCAGATTTTAACAAATGATGATGATAAATTGAGTAAGAGATAGTCAAAGTACAATTTTTCAAAAGGCTACAGCACTAGAGCCCTACAGGGGTTAACAATCTTTTATTTGATAAGTGTGTTAATATTCAACAAAGACCAGTCTCTTCTTACTGTGTATTTGATATTCTCATTATCAAAGATAAGATTCTATTGTGAGTAAGTTAATACCCAGCAACGTTTATCAGCTTAATACCTCATCCTGTTTGTCTTGCTATCTTGCCATTTGTTTCAAACTTGGAAATCTTCACATGGGACCTATCTTCGATTTGTATAATCTGTCTGTCTGTATTTGGCCTAGGCAGGCTTTGTTCATGTGGCTCCATTGCACTTTGAACAGGGAAGGTAGGGTCTACGTGTGGACGATAGGTGTTTGGGGGGGGGGGGGGGGCAAAAGAATACTCCAAAATGAAAAGAACTACCGGTAAGTAAATCTTACGAATTCAGATATTCATTGTAACCAGAAAGTACACAAGGCTAAATTCTATTGTAAAATTCAGGACGAGAACAGAGCATAAAACTACATAACAAGTTTAATTCTTAGAAGTGCTTGGGTTTCTCATTGTTAATTCATATAGAAACCTGTATTAATTTTTTTTTTTAACCACACCTCATAATCAACCCAATAAATATCTACATGTACAAGGTTACGATGTAGAGTATCTCCTTCCAAGATGTCACTGACTTGCATTCAATGCAACCTTGCAACGTATGATATTTTTCCTTCAGCCTCTAGACATACAGTTAGAATGTAATTATTATTATTCATACCATAACCAAGTTTTGTAATTTTGTAAGTATGTGCAAAATTGATATCGTCCGATTTACATTTCTTGAAAATGTGAGATATTAAAATAATTAAAGCTACATCGTAAGTTTTTTCACGATGAAAAAAAAATGCGGGGGCCTCGGGGCGAATTAGCCCCTGAAATGCCCAAAGAGCCCCCAAAATTTGCATAGAGTTCAATGCAAAAAAAAATTAAAGAGTGTTTTTTCATGCAAGCAAACTTGAAAAGTAGCTCCCCAATACATATTTTCCCCTGGTTATTCATCAAAGACCCTAATTCAACCAGTCCACATGTCATGCTTGAATAAAGAAAAACAGAAGAAAGAACCCATAGAAATTACAAGGGTATGAATGATTTAGTTGGTTAAATGTAGTTATATCTAATCTGCACCTCCCACATTTAAAAACAAAACGGTCAATTTTTTTTAATTTTTTTTTTTAAATGAGATGGTCTCTAAAATGTCCAAAATGCTTCATTCATATCAACTGGCGACAGTGCACCCCCTCCCCCCCCCCCCACCAAGTACCTTTCTACATGTATTCCTTTTCAAATAAAAATTGTGCCTCCCTCTTCCTTTTAATCTCTAATTATATGCATATTACTCTATCTCTCTCTCCCTCACTCTATCTCTATTATATCTGCCCCTCTTTCTTGAGCCTTTACTGTTCACACATTGCCCCTACCTATTTCACTTGTTTCTCCTATTTTCCATCTCATCCACTTTTGCCTTCTCCTTTTCTATCTCCCTCTCTAATAATAACCTTTGTCCTCACTCTTTCCCTCCAGCTTTCTTTCTTTCTCTCTCTCTCTCTCTCTCTCTCTCTCTCTCTCTCTCTCTCTCTCTCTCTCTCTCTCTCTCGCCTCTCTGCCCCCCCCCCCCCTCTCTGTCCTCTCTCTTCTCTGCGGCCCCAAGATGTCACATCGATCTAGATCTAACACTGCTTTTCGTTTCACATATTGATCACACATGTACACTGTATGGTCACTAGAAACACCCCCAACGCTGGTTTGAACTAGAACTCTAGCTAGGTGTTCAAAAAGATAACAATTTAAACACAAAACGGGGGAGAACAATCAATCCTTGTCCAGATCCCCCCCCCCCTCCCCTCCCTCCTCCACTAGGTGCAACAGATAGTGCATTGTCTATCTCACAGTAATGTTTTGGAACTGGAACTCTAGGTGTTCATTACAAAATTGAAGAAAAGAAAGGAAGATAACAATTCAAACACAAAACAAGGGGGAACAATCACTAGGCGACCACAAATTGTGCAATATCTTAAACTATCAAGTATGTTTTAGGGTCAAAGTCCCATCTATACAGGCGTACGTGTACATGTCTGTTGAGTAAATGGAGGACTCATAATAGTTAATACACATCAGTATGTTAATATTATTAACTAGTGCTGTAGTCAAAGGTTTAACCGTCCGGTATCCGACCGCCCATGGCGGATTCCGTTTTCAATTGGACGGTTTCGTTTTCCCGTTTTTTTTTTTTTTTTTTTTTTTAATAATTTTTTTTTTTTTTTTTTTTTTTTTTTTTTTTTAAGTTTCGATTTATGCCCCTCCACCTGGCACTATGCCTGGCAATGTCTCCCAGCTCAGTAATCGGTGTGATGACTTACCATTTGGAAACTAGAACAACACTCCAATTTGTCTGTCATCTTGGTTTGAAAGTAATCTTTGTAATAGATCTCAATATATATTCATCCAAGTTTAACACATGGTGTACCACAAGGTTCTATCCTAGGTCCTCTACTGTTTTTAATTTACTTTAATGATCTTACACATTATTCTAAAACGACATTGTTACTATTATTTGTGACTAGTTCACAAGCCCAAATCGGCGCCTTCAGTTAAATCACCTTCCTGATTTTTCACACGGCCAAAAAAAAAAAAAAAAAAAAAAAATTTTTTTTTTTTTTTTTTTTTTTTTTTTTTTTTTTAATAATCGTTTAACCGAAAACCGTCCGGTTTTGACAGGCGGTTAAACGGAATTGGAGATATCCGTGATGTTACAGCACTATTATTAACAAACGTGCTTTTTTTTTAGAAATGTACTGTAACAAACCAAAGATGATCTGAAAATTTACTGCATACAATACATGCATTAAACCAATGACAGACTTTTCTGTGAGAATTAGAGCATCTGTTTAAATGTATACCCCTATATGAATTAAGGGTCTTGAATTTCAAACAATTTACAGGGTTTTCGAAACGAGGACGTCCCCTTTTTTGGAGTGGTCGTCAAAGCGAAGGTACAGTTCTTATGAGAGGCCTCGCTACCCTCTCACACACACATGCACCCATGCTGGTACAGAGTACAAGCAGGCACACATGCTTGCGCAATTTGCTAATAACTCAAAGACAGCCATTTTGGCCAAGGGAGGGGTGGGGTCGGGTCAAAGGTGACTGATGACTACCGGTACATACGTTATTGAACGAAAACCACATTTTGGCATAGATAAATTGGTATTTCTGCACATTTAATGGGCTTTGACCTACATACTCTTAAATCATTCTCAGACTGCATTTTGATACCATGTACCTTCATATAAAACTTCATACAACTACAGTTATCGAACAGAAACCAAATTTTTACATAATTAGATCTAGTTCTTCTTCATATTTAACGAGCTATGACCTTTGATCTATATACTTTGTAATTAAAGGCCCACTGCACTACTTGTAGCTACTTGCGCCATCTATATAACAAACCATGCCTAATCGGTGACCATTGGTCCCCCATGATCCTCTTTTTCTTATGTTAACTGAGAGCTGAGTTGATGAGAGAACCACCTGTCCAGTGACCTTGCAGGGCAGTCTAATCCCTCCTGTAAACTATGGCAGATACGCTTTAAACAAATAGTTTCATTTTCTTCCTCCTCTTCCTACTTCTTCTTCTTCAACTGTTTAAAAAGTTATTTGAATGTGTAAAAGTAGTTCTCCCAAGCCAAATCTCTGCTAGCTGCTGTCCTACAGTTTATTGGACCCAAACTTCAAGTTTCCTTGCATATTTTGAATACTACCAACTTCAAGTAGGCTACTTACCGAAATACCAGAACCAGCTACACAGACAACCTCGGGAGACAGACTTTGGGCACTGAATGCCGTTCTCATGGCAACACACTTCTGTTCCTCGTGAGTGGAGGAAGTGCACCATCTCATCTGAGTTGCTGCAAAGAAGAAATAAAAGATAAATGAAAAGAATGGTAATTTACAAGTCATGTGTATTTTCAAACAAATACTAAAACAAATGTTACTAGATCTAGACCTACTAGCAAAGTAGCATATTATTAGACTAGCAAGGGAGATTGTGTTTATAAGTGTAAGGAAACCCTTTGTTTCAAGCAGGGCAGTAGTACATAAGACACACATAATTGCACAAATTCTTTCACCCTCTGTCAGTTTCTTTTAGTAGTTTTATGTATAGACCTCTAGACTCTAAACTTCCATTTAGGTTCATATTATGTTTGTACATGTATATATCTCCGGATATAATGCCCTATCTGTCATGTTAATGTTATCATAACTTTTCACATTATGTCATCTCGGAAATAGATCTATCGAAATATGGAAGAAAGAATCTTTAAAAAATAAAAGGAGTCTATTCAAATGATGGAGGTGCAACTATAATAGTGAAGTCATGAAGTGTCGTGTCTAGTCTACTTACTTGCTGCTAAAGCAGTTGAAACTATTGTCAGGAGACAAAAGACGATGGTCTTCATGTTGATCGTGTTCAGTTCAGCAAGGACCAAGATTCAGAGACGTTCTTACTTCTTCAATTGAAGTTCAAGCAGCACTCAATGCCAATGATACCAGAGCAGAAAAATGGAATGAGATTGTGTGGTCGAGTATATCTAAGGTGTGGCGAGCACATGCCCGAAATCCATGTGGTTTTATAGCGCGGCTAGCTAGCTCCGTTCGTTCACGTTCGTGGAGCGTGGTGCGTGCACGGCCTTTGTTTTCTTTTCTTTTGAATGTTTGTGGAGCAGGCATTGTGTGGGCGTGGTTGAGAGACTGGCTGGCCAGCAAATTCATACCTGGATCAAGCGCCCAGGGCAGCATTTTACGACATCCTACCTGCTAAGTGCTACGCGTTCGAAGTTGTGTGAAAATAGAATGGAGGGGAAAAAAAGGGGCGAGGGGAGAGATCAAGGAAAGGATAAAGACATAGAACGTGAGATAATTAATATAAGGATACATATTGCTCGAAAAGGATTAACCTATTATGTGAATCAGTAAAGTGGGGACGAAATCATTATAGTTTTGAATAAAATCTGTTGGAAGAGCTAGCTAGGTTATCTGAAAATGCTTTGGATCAGATCTGCTTACAGCAGGCGCGTACGCAGGGGGGGGGGGGGTGTTTGGGGGGTTAAACACCCCCCCTTTGGTATTTTTACATGTGTAAACCCCCCTAAAAAAAACCTAAACCCCCCCCCCCCCCCCCTTTGGATTTTTTTTTTTTTTTTTTTTTTATTAAAAAAAAAAAAAAAAAAAAATTACCTCCATGGCTGACCTAAGAAAGGTGACCTTACCCCCCCCCCCCCCCAACGGAGCAAAATGTCAAATTTTCAAATTTTGAGACCAAAAAAAAAAAAAAAGTGTCCTCTTACCCCCCCCCCCCCCCCCCCCCCCCCCCCCCCCCCCCACTGAGCGACTTTTTGGCCGGCGCAATTTTCAAATTTTCCTGAGTCGTTGCGAAATTTTGGAACCGATTTTAAAACCCCCCCCCCCCCCCCCCCTTGAAAAATTCTGCGTACGCCACTGGCTTACAGGCTACAGCACAGAAGAAAAAGAAATATAGGAGTTAAACATACGGGGAAATTAGAAAGAAGAGAATGTGTGTCCTTTTTTTCCTTAGAATAAAAAATTTCCCCAGAGGAGTAGAAACTTCTTCTTTTTAAAAAGCTTTTTTGCCTTTATTCAGATCTTCATAATTATACAAAATGATGAATAGGAACACAATTGTTTGAGTATAAACATACATGTAGTACATTGTCTCATACATTATAAACACAGACATATTTAAAAAATATTTTCCATTTGTATCCAAACTAATAAAATACACATTCAAAACTAGTGTACAGAATGTGCTCCAATTCCTTTAAAAGGAAAAGGTGACGGTAATACTTGGATACAACATTATACAAAGGAACAATTTTTACAACATAATAAGCAAATTAATTAGTTCAATATAAATTAAGCAATCTGAACAAAGATTTTCATATATAAACAAAAAGTATAAGGTGAAGGTGCTGCTTCATAATCCATGATAACAAAATTTGTTATATTTACATATAATGATATGGTGCATTTTTCATTATAACTATATAAGGGTCTTGTATCAGTGGCGGTCTTTAACCATACCGTTATTTAAAAAAAATAAAAATATATAATATATAAAAAACAAGCAAACACGATAGCAGATAAGTGTCCGGATCGATGAGAAAGTGAGGGAGTGAACAGGAAACAGGAATTACAATATATATACAATCTGTTCCCCTGCCTTAAGGGGTAAAATGTTCCCATTTTTGATAATGTATTGGCAGTTTGTCCTTTAATTTTGCTTTTTCATGTTCAACTTTTGTTGAGTTCTCTACAGCCTTACATATTTCTTTACTAGTTGGGAACAGGGGGGGGGGTGGACAGCGCCCCCCCCCCCACTTGTTCAAGTACCCCCAATGTGCCCCTACTTTTTCAAAGGAAAAGTACCGCTTTAACTTTGTAAGAAGTGTCCCTTTTTACATAGAAAAAGTGCCCCTTCCCCCTTTTACCTCAGATGAGTGACCCTTATATTTTGACACGTTCCCTAGACAAGTTCCCATTTTCCTTTGCAATAAGTGTCCATTTTCAATTCTCATGAATGCCCTTTTTAGTCTCTAGTACTAGTGCCCCTTCCCTATTAATAACTTCCTCTTTTTAACTCGGATAAGCGCAACTTTTATTTTCACACTCCCTTCGTCTTTCAAATAATTACCCCTTTTCTCTATGGTAAGTGCCCCCGTTTTAAAAAAGAGACCCTTCATTTCTCATAAGTGTCCCTTTACATCTCTGGTAAATGACCCTTTCATTTCAGCTGAGTGCACACTTCACCTCCGATAATTGCCCCTATTCAAATCTGATACACTGTCGCTCACACAACCGGGAGGTCGTGGGTTCGAACCACGGCCGCGTCATACCAAAAGACGTTAAAAGATGGGAGTTGTTGCTACCTTGTTTGGCGTTCAACAATAAGGGATAGAGCAACGTCGATCTGGCGCTGCTCAGTGGCTGCCGGGCTCACGATCAATTGGGCAAAAAGAATTTCCGTTTCGGTTTAATTAAATTTGGAGTGGACTATTAGGCTATTATTATTATTATTATTATTATTATTATTATTATTATTATAGGTGGAAAACACAGAAAATGCAATCATTTTTCAATAATTTATTGCATTTTACCCCGGTTCCCAACATAAAAAAATCCTCTGTGTGCCCATGCCTTGAGCCATAATGCATGGCCATCCAGAGGATTTGTTTATGTTGGGGACCGGGGTAAAAATTATTGAACATTTATTGCATTTTCTGTTTTTTTAAATTTATTTATGGAAACTGTCCCCTACCCTAGCCCCCGCTGCGTACAGTCATGGTTCAGTGACAAAGCAATGGCCTAGTAACTGTGAGGTCTCAGGATCATAACCGTGTCGATGTGCTATATAAGTGCCCTTTTGTGGGGCATTAATCCTCATTAATGTCATTTATGACTTAAGGGCGTAGGTCCCCTATTTGATAAGCATAGAAGCATACACATGCTTTAGCAGTCACGCAAAACATACGTTGTCAAAACATGAGAATGTATACTATTTTCTAGATCTATTATTTTTAGATTATTTTTAAAATAATTTCATAAATTGGGGTAAAACAAAAATATTACACCTATATGAGCGACAGTGTATATAGATTTTCATTCACTTTGACAAGTGCCCCTTGCCCCCTGATAAGTGCTCTTATTATCTCTGATGAGTTCCCCTTTTCACCTCTAATAACTGCCCCCTTTATTTTGACATGTGCCCCTTTCAATTCTAATAAATGCCCATTCCCCTTCTCATAATATCCCATTTTCATCTGGTCTGATAAGTCTCCGTTTATTTTAACATGTGTCTCTTGTGAATAAGAGCCGCATTCCCTGTCTCACAAAAGCCCTCCTTTCACCTCTGATAAATGCTTCTATTCTTTCAAAAATTCACATTTTCCTTTAATATAAGTGCTCATTTTTTAATTCTCGTAAGCGCCCCTTTTCATATCTGGTCAGTGCCCCTTTTCAAGTGCGAGAAGTGTCCCTTTTCACCTCTCATAAATTCCCTTTTAACAATGATATGTGTCCCTTTCCTTTCTAATAAGGGACCTATCCCCTTTTGATATATTCTCCTGTTCACCTCTTATAAACGTCATTATCATAATCTCATGGGTCCGTCGACAAATGCCCATTTCCCATGCTCAGCATAAGCGTCTTTTTCATGCCTGGTGAGTGCCTCTTTTCAGGTTCAAGAAAAGCCCCATTATCACCTCTGATAATTACCCTTTGTACTTCGACACGTGCTCCTTTTTTTTATTTTTTTATAAGTTTGATAAGTCTTTTGATAAGTCTCCCCTTTTCCTCACATCGTTTAACTTGCCCCTACTTTAAAGCATCTAAGAGCAATCAAAGGTTTTTAATTCAGTCTTTCGTTATGAGAATGTGATTGGGTTTTTCTTCTTTATAAGATGCAAATTTCCGCACTGCGGCGTCGCAAATCTTAATTCTTTTCCTCGCTCGCAAATGAATATTCAGACCATCACACCCAACTGCTATCTTGTATGATGTATGAAGAGAAACAAATATTGAAATCATCCCTGATAATGTAATCACAATGTAAGGGTATACCAATGTCTAAAGAATTGTATATCTTCGCTTTGAGGTTTACCTTTGTAGTTGCCCTACTTTTTTGTTTTGATGCCCGCCCTCCCCCCCCCCCCAGTTTGAAAGTCGCTCCCCCTCCCCTGGGTAGATCGCCTCCTGGCCTGATCATCCGCCCCCTCAAATCATTTGACAATAATATAATACTGTAACAGCATGTTTAAACCGGGATGCCGCGCGAGAGATGAGGAAATAGCATTTTAGATAGAGTATAAATGTCTCTTTCCTCACTCGCTTAACTTTGTAACGGGATAGTTTCAGGCAGCGAGGTGCATGATTATCCCTTTTATTTATTGTTCCACTTAAATATCCACAAATTAAAATGACGTATACTAACCATACAGTAATACAATATATAATAGAACAAATGAATTATACAAGTAATGAAATACTGATCAGTATCGTAATCAAATAAGTTTATAGAGGACATTTCAGTTTGAGAATAAGACAAAATATTTTATATTGCTTGATTTAACCATGGACCTAATTACGAGTAGTAGGTCCATGATTTAACTGCAAAGGGAAAAAGGGAGTCTTAAAAGAACTAGGCTTGTTGAGCGAGATTCCAAGTATACTACTAGACCATCATCAGCGTGCATCAAATTGTATTTATTCCTCGCTTGCTTCACTCGTTCGCAATATTTAGAAACAGGATGATTTAAGGAAGTGAAGCGACGGAATATACCTCCATATCTGGGAACTGGGAAACGGGGTGCCCGAATATCGTCATATTCGGGCAGAATGGTGCCTGAATAAACATTATTTATTTATCTTGAAAATCACATTTTTACCACTCTCATTCACTCGCTCGTAACATTTAGAAACGAGAGAATTCTGGGCAACGAGATGCACGAATATCCCCATTATTGTGTATTGAGGTAACCGAATGTATATGTTGTATTCATGCATTCATCAGCGAGGTGCCCGCATAACATCTTAGCAAGTGTAGAAACGCAAAATAACATTTTTACCATAATAAAAGTGCCATTCTATTTTTGACGAGTGCCAGAGTGATGCAAAACGAATCTTCTACGAAGATTTTAGGATTGTGGTGACGCGAACCTTTTTATTTTCGAAAAGGTGCCGTGACTAAAAAAAAAGTTGAGAAATGCTTCCGTATATAGTATGAATCATAGGAATCATATTGGGATTGCGTAACAGCTGCACTGCTAAAGCCAGGGTAATTATGCTGCATTATTGTAGAGCGCTTAGAGCACGGGTGGCCAACCTTTTAAAGCTCGCGGGCCACAACTAATGATTGGCCTAACTTGGCTGGCCGTAGGTAGTCTTCTACACCCTCTCCCCATCACACACACACACACACACATTCAATACATGTACACACCTGCAACTTTGCACACACAAAAACAAGCAAACAAAAAAATCAGGCTTTTTTAGTGTGATTTATGGGGCTGCATCTCATTGAACGCGGTGTAAAGAAAGGGGACTATCCAGTTTACGATTAAGATTCATGAGAAAATTCAATGGCGGGAGAAAAGGGTTGTAATTTTCAAGCCCGGGGGGGGGGGGGGGGGGGGGGGGGGGGGTCACTTAGATTTGGTTTGGTCGGAGATGTGCCGCTCAAGCCTCGAAACCCCTACCCATTTTAAAGGGTCGTTTAAGGGGATTTTTCTCGAAATAAGCCCCATTTTCTCACAATTTTGGGGTTTCTTTCGGAATTTTGGAAATTTTTGTCAAAATAAGGGACCCATGTTTAATTTTTTTGTGTGTTTTGTGTGAAAAAGTCACCCATTAGAGCGGCACAACCCCATATGTCTTAATCCCCCGGGGTTTAAATACAAGTATGGAATTTCAAACATATTTCTCGGTTCACAACATTTTGTATAATAATAATAATAATAATTAACAACATTTGTATAGCGCTTATCACAAAATATGTTTCTAAGCGCTTAAGAAAAATAGAAAGAGAAGGAATTACAGCCAAATATTAAGTTATACATAATAGATAGTGGACAATCGAGGGGGCTGCATATGCAAATGAAAAAGGCTATTTAACAAAAAAGTAGGTTTTTAACATGGATTTGAATTTGTCTGTTGAATCTGCTTGTTTTATACATTGAGGTAAATTGTTCCAGAGTTGAGGGGATGCTGCATAAAAAGTTCGGGAACCATAAGTTTGTATATTTACAAACGTTATTGTGTGCGGAATTACAAACTGAAATTTACATGGAGAGTGATGTTAATGTCGTTAATGTAATGTTATGAGAGGAAAAGTTGAAGAGTTTTGTATCAACCAAGTAACGAGTCAATATGTTGTGAATGATGAAAACAAATTATGGAAATAGAGATAGTTGTGTGTAAATGTTTTACCCTATTTCATCGCTGCTATGCGGGCCGCATTTCATTTATGAGCTATTTTGTATAATTACTTTTTCAATGCTCCGCGGGCCGCACCAGAAGAGCTCGAGGGCCGCGGGTTGGCCACCCGTGGCTTAGAGACTTCTGATAAAGTAAGTGTTAGGCGCTATACAAGCAAATATAATTATAATTATTACGTCGTTTTGATGTAAGCACATTATTGCCTATATGATTGATTTCTTGAAAGTAGTTGCTATCATGTTATCTTAAATAATTGTAGGAGAAGAAAGACTAGCATTCAGTTGAAATACCATTTTTATGGAACAGTACAATAGTCACACAATACAGTATACGTTCTTGTTTTTATACCCCCCCCCCCCGTTCCTCCCTCTCTCTCTCTCTCTCTTTCTTTCTCTACCCGTTTCTCTTTTACTCTCTTTCCAGGCACGTAGCCAGAGTTTGATGTTGGGGGGGGGGGGGGGGAGGCACATTCATGTAATCGATCGACGTCCTGGGGAGGGGTCTAAAAAAGTTCAACCGATCTTGGAAATGTTTTGGGAGCATGTGCCCCCCCCCGTAGCTACGTGCCTGTCTCTTTCTCTCTCTAAGAATAGGCATAAAGACCGATATGTTATTGAAGATCTACTTTGTTTGGTTTTGGTATTAGTATGAATATTAGTATCTATTTAAACAAAATTCACATGGCAGCCCAGGGGCTCGATTACATGGAGTTTACAAGGTAAAGACAACATTTTTACAAATTATATATCATAATCATACAATTTTATTTTTGTATATTCACCGAGCATAACCTAGTTATAATGCACAAGGCAAGTAATCGCGGGATTTCCAATTCAGTGTGCCTTTCAGAAGATATTTTTCATGGGGAATTAACTTTAAATCTGTTAAATCCCAGAAAAAACGAAACCGAGAAGTGTCGATGTTCTATTATAACTTAATCACAACTATAATTAGTGAATGATACATATTTGGAAAGCTTATAGTCTCCTCTTTCATGTGATGCTACTCAGATAATGCATACTTCACGCATGAGCGATTAAAAGCAATTTGAAGGAAGGAAACCGAAAAGACATTTGGCGGGCGGTATCTGAATTTCGAAGAAAAATTCACATTTCTAGAAAGTTGAGTTTCTGCCCTTTCATATGACACCTCAATCAGGAAAAATGAGCGAGGAATGACAAAGTTCTGTTTGTTTAAAGTAGTGCTTGCATTTCCATAATTTTATTAAACGAATTCGTTTTCACTGGCTGCCTGCCGTATCAATAAACGAAATTAACAAAAAACTTAACTCCGTTTCGTTGACAATCAGCCGTAGACGAGAGTCTTCATGCATGGCTGATTGTCAACGAAACGGAGTTAAGTCTTTTGTCAAATCTGCTTTTTGCTACGGCAGGCACCCAGTGAAAACGAATTCGTTTGTTAAAATTATGAAAATGTAAGGGCTACTTTAAACAGACATAACTTTGTTATTCCTGGCTCATTTTTCTTGATTGAGGTATCATATGAAAGAGCAGAAAATGAACTTTCTAGAGATACGAATTTTTCTTTGAAATTCAGATACCGCCCGCCAAATTACTTTTGGGTTTCCTTCCTTCAAATTGCTTTTAATCACTCATGCGTAAAATATGCATCACATGAGTAGCATCAACTGAAAGAGGAGACTCTAAGCTTTCCAAATATGTATCATTCATTAATGGTTGTGATTAAGTTATGATAAAACATCGATACTTCTCGGTTTCGTTTTTTCTGGGACGCACTGTATATCCGCCAGATAAGCACTGTATAAATTATCTTTTAATATATACATGTACATGACCACATTATCTCTTATTCATTCTACCTCCAATGTTTCAGACTGTTTTCAAAACAATATCATGTTTGTCGATCATAGTTCTATGTAGCTTGATGTCTCATGGTAATTTAATCAATCTAAGCAACAATTTTTGAATTTTAGCGACAATCGTTCGCCATTGCTGCTCTTTAATACTATTATGACGTGCAGTAACAAATTGAAATTTCAGAACTCATGATAAATTCAATTAACATTTGATTCTACTTGGTTGATTCTATTGTTCGGATTATTTAGCAGAACGAGATAGAAATTGACATTCTCATGGCTAACGACTTTGCGTTCGTAGTTGTTTATCGTCTCTACAATGCTATTTGAACAATATTTGGTGACAAAAGAAAAAAATAGTTGATTCTACTTGGTTGATAGAAATTGACATTCTCATGGCTAACGACTTTGCGTTCGTAGTTGTTCATCGTCTCTACAATGCTATTTGAACAATATTTGGTGACAAAAGACGGCATTTCTATGTAGCGTCAAAGGCCATCAAATAACAAAAACATGGCACATGAAAAGATCCTCAGTACTGGGTCTGATTTAAAGAAAACTTAATTTGAACCCAGCCATATTCTGTCTCTCTCTCTCTCGCTCTCGTTTGTCATTGCCTTCATTTTCCTCGCTTACTTTATTCTTACCACGGAATATGTAATGTTTATGCACGTGTATGCCTCACTCATTGAGAATATACTCACTAATATCGCTGAAATGATTCTTCTCCTTCCCCTTCTTCTTCATCTTCTACTTCCTAGTAGTAGTAGTTGGAGTAGTAATAGCAGCAGTATCATTATAATCATTGTTATATTTATAATTATAGTAAATATCGTAATTATAATCATTATTAAAAAGCTTATTTTGTACTATCATTCTTATAGTTATTTGTATGCTTCTTCTTCTCCTCATAATTATCGTATACACGATAAGTCATGTGCCAAGAATTTATTGCTATGATACATTCAAGATGTCTATCAAAACTGTCAATTCGTTGCTGAAATAATCAAGCCAAAAGAAGAAACATTAGAATTTCTATTTTAAATTGAAATAAATTATATAGGAGAAATGAATAGAGAATACAATCATGATTTTGGAACTAGGGGATTATTATGGACATAATGCACTTGTTTACATGACCAAATTATCTCTTATTCATTCTACCTCCAATGTTTTCAGACTGTTTTCAAAACAATATCATGTTTGTCGATCATAGTTCTATGTAGCTTGATGTCTCATGGTAATTTAATCAATCTAAGCAACAATTTTTGAATTTTAGCGACAATCGTTCGCCATTGCTGCTCTTTAATACTATCATGACGTGCAGTAACAAATTGAAATTTCAGAACTCATGATAAATTCGTTTAACAGTTGATTCTACTTGGTTGATTCTATTTTTTGGATTATTTAGCAGAACGAGATAGAAATTGACATTCTCATGGCTAACGACTTTGCGTTCGCTGTTGTTCATCGTCTCTACAATGCTATTTGAACAATATTTGGTGACAAAAGACTGCATTTCTATGTAGCTTCAAAGGCCATCAAATAACAAAAACATGGCAGATAAAAAGATCCTCAGTACTGGGTCTAATAATTTAAAGAACACTTAATTTGAACCCGGCCATATTCTGTCTGTCTCTCTCTCTCTCTCGCTCTCGTTTGTCATTGCCTTCATTTCCCCTCGCTTACTTCATTCTTACCACGGAATATGTAATATGTATGTGTATGCCTCAGTCATTGAGAATATACTCACTAATATCGCTGAAATGATTCTTCTCCTACCCCTTCTTCTCCATTTACCTCTTTATAGTAGTTGTAGTTGTAGTAGTAATAGCAGCAGTATCATAATAATCATTATTATCATTGTTATATTAATTATTATAGTAAATATCGTAATTATAATCATTACTATAGTAATTATGTGTTATTGTTATTATTCTTATAGTTATTTGTATGCTTCTTCTTCTCATCATTATTATCGTATACACAATACGTCATGTGCCAAGAATTTATTGCTACGATACATCCAATATGTCTACCAAAACTGACAATTCGTTGCTGAAATATTATCAAGCCAAAAGAAGGAACATTAGAATTTCTATTTTAAATTGAAATAAATTATATAGGAGAAATAAATAGGGAATACAATCATGATTTGGAACTGGGGAATAACATGGACATAATGCACTTGTTTACATGACCACATTATTTCTTATTCATTCTAGCTCCAATGTTTTCAGACTGTTTTCAAAACAATATCATGTTTGTCGATCATAGTTTTATGTAGCTTGATGTCTCATGGTAATTTATTCAACCTAAGCAACAATTTCTGGATTTTAGCGACAATCGTTCGGCATTGCTGCTCTTTAATACTATTATGACGTGCAGTAACAAATTGAAATTTCAGAACTCATGATAAATTCAATTAACATTTGATTCTACTTGGTTGATTCTATTGTTCGGATTATTTAGCAGAACGAGATAGAAATTGACATTCTCATGGCTAACGACTTTGCGTTAGTAGTTGTTCATCTTCTCTACAATGCTATTTCAACAATATTTGGTGACAAAAGACGGCATTTCTATGTAGCGTCAAAAGCCATCAAATAACGAAAACATGGCACATGAAAGGCTTCTCAGTACTGGGTCTGATTTAAAGGAAACTTAATTTGAACCCGGCCATATTCTGTCTGTCTCTCTCTCTGTCGCTCTCGTTTGTCATTGCCTCCATTTTCCTTCGCTTACTTCATTCTTACCACGGAATATGTAATGTGTATGTGTAGGCCTTATTATGTTAATTAGGGTCAATGGTCAAATTGTCTCAATATATCTTCCATACATCCATATCGATCAAGGCTAAACAGTAGAAACTTGGCATATGGATAGATCATAATGAGAGAAGCATTTTATGTAACAATATGACATCGCGAAAATGCATTCTTCATTATGTAAATCATTAGCATACGTATCACCTAATTCGTCAAAGTGACGAATTAAAGTCTAGTTGTTTTTTTGTTGTTGTCATATAGAAAGGGGGGGGGAGGTTTCATGAAACAATTAGTCGGTGGTTTTCAACGACTAATATCATGTTCACCAAAAATTTAGTCAGCGCTGACTAAATTTGACCAATCACAGGCCTGGAAAATAGTCGGTGACAAAAGAATTGTCGTTGAACATGATATTAGTCGGTGAAAACCACCGACTAATTGTTTCATGAAACGCCCCCCCCCCTGAACTTAGTTAGTAGAGCCAGAAGGATGTGCAAATATATACATTAAATGTAACACACATGTAATACCCTTGTAGCTCAAATTTATCATTTAAAAAGTGTTAAACTAGGCTACAGAGGGCGCAATATGGGTTCACGCAGCATGACCGGTTGATGTTGTCATGGTTGTGATATCTAGAAAGAGTACCCAGCATGCAGTTAACGTCATATTCGCTCGTCTTCCAGGTTATTAGTTCTAGACAGTAGAGCCAGCGCATGAGGTTCACCGCGATACCAGTCATGCAATGGGCTGGAGCAGGCCAAATTCAGTGTTTGTGGCTGTTGTGATCACCGCACCATTTTTTGCGTCGCATTTACCCAAAATTAGTATTGCACCACCAATTGCCAGCTACACTTTTAAACCCGGGTTGAGAGTGGCAAATGCGGATCAATGTCTTGCCAAAAGAGTTTTTGCCGGGCTGGGATTCGAACCCCAAACCCCTGGATTGGGAGTCAAGTGAATGAACCACTAAGGATGGCAAAGGAAGAGGTTACAAATCATTTCAACTTTAAACCTTCCAAAATAAGCATCGCAAAGTTGTTTATTCGTTTTGTCGCAAATTTGTCCATGTTAGTCCATGTTATTGGTAATATTAAATGGGAAATTGATATACAGGGTAATAATGAATGAATTTGTATGTTCTAGATTTAGCAAATAGTTATCTCAAGAAACCAAATTAAAAGTCATACATGCTGCACATGAGGGTGCATCCCCCTCGTTTTGATTCATATTTAGTTTGAACGTAATTGTTTATTCAAAATAACTTTATTCACCCTAAAGTTAAATTCGGGTGAATAAGTAGGCTAAATTTATTAAAAAAAAGAGAATAATTTGAACTAATTTAGTTCGACACCACATTCACCTTCATTAGAATAATCCTCCAAATGGTTATGCGATCACCATCAATCGAAATTGGTTAGCCCCTAGGATAGTTGTCTTGGAGGTAGTTGTCCTAGAGGATGGTCGTCGTAGGGGGTAGTCGTCCTAGAGGGTGATTATCCTAGGGGTGGTGGTCCTAGGGGTGGTTGTCCAGGGGGTAGGTGTCCTAGAACCGTTGAGGATGGATCTGTCATCTTTGTGACTATGGGCGTGTTTATGCTTCACTTTTTTCTGGCCAGAATCAGGCATCTCTGTTACGCGTTAAGTTTAAAACACGGTTGCGTCCATGCTCACTTTTGTAGAATCACCAAAAAACGGCGATCACGATCGCCGATCGTATACTCACAAAAAGATGTGTTTACAATTTGTAAACGCGTTTAAATGGGGTCAGCGCACTGACCTCTAGTGGGTCTACGTAGCATGCACAGTGAAGGTTTGCGAATCCAGCTGGAAGACCAATTAAGCCCACACAGGGAGAATTGCTTTGAGGAGCCAGAGAAGTTAGCATAAACAGTACACCGTGGAACTGCGATTACGATGAGCGTTTACGATGAGCGTTACAAATCGCTCATTCTGCCTTCAAAAGTGAAGCATAAACACGCCCTGAGTCGCTCAAAGATAGGCTCGAGAAATCTAAATCTAAATGGTGGTCTATAATCCCTCACCTTTCCTTTGTTTCTGTACTTACAAAAGCCATTATCTGAACAGTACTGTGCCTCGTCTTACAAAGAGTTGCGATTGATCCAAATCAATCGCATGTCCTCCAATCAATCGCACATTTGCAGTCTCCTTTCTCTTATGTACATAATACACCAGTTTACAGTTGTATCAGTGCGCATGCGCAGACATGGGCGCCATTGTAAATGGTGAGTAAACAAAGCCAATGCAGTCAGACCGCAGCCGGTGCGAAAACCCTCTATTTTATTCAGCACGTATGCAAGAATTTACGTGTCTTGCATGCGTAATGAGTAGTGCAGACGGTCTTCCCGATCGGCAGCTTTTGCCTTTATAATTGTTCATTTCTCATGAAATGGGTCTTATTTTAAAGATAAGAAGTTGCACTCTCTATATACTTATATGACAATCATGTTAGATATATTTTGGAAACAGATATTTCGCCTTGAAAATGGGGTTTTTCGACGATAAATCTATCTAAAGAGTAGGGCTGATTTTCACATAGAAATCATTCTTGCGTCAAGAAGATGTTATAATCAGCATAAAGCATAAATATTTATCTTTACAATGATATCAAAATTATTTTATTTTACGCTGTACCAAAGTCAGGAACCAAAAAAAATCACGCTCATGTTTATGAATAATTAAAAAAAGTAGTCAACTTTGCCGATGTGATAATACAGCGTTCTGATTGGTCAAATACGTCAACTACGTCATATATGTTCCGCTTTGGTTTATTAACATTCTGAAAACCAGTTTTTGTAACCTAGTTTTGTGGCGTGCGCCTGAAGTGCACGTGCGCGCAAGCAGTCATGGCAACGATCTAAGGACCCTGGATCAAATACGTTATTTGCCCATCTGAAAAATCATTTTCTACAACATTTCTTTTTTAATCATTTTTCTTATTTTTTTCGACCAGTTTGTGGCGCGGCGGAGCTCCCTAGAGATTAATAATCAGTTATGCATTGTCATTGCTCAGACGGCGAGCGTGCACGAGTATGAAATCACACAATTTCGCGCCATCATAAGAAAGAACAAATTGGTAATTTCCGGGTTTTTAGGGTCTTAATTATTATGATTATAAAGAAAACATGATTTTGCGTCAATTAGGTTTTGACATTATTTTGATCAGTGACTTTTCATCTTTCCAACGAATCTCAAAGTAAACAAATTAATTATGTACCAAAGTCAGGAACCAAAAGCGAAATTCCGGGTACAAAATAGCTGTTGCAATGTTACAAAAATAACGACCATAAAAGTAGTGAAAAAAGATTGTTTCAAAATTGTGAAATATGGCAAGTTTCATATCAAACTGAAGCTGAAGATCTTTAGAGTAATTACCGTTGCGTGCTGCCATGTTGACTAAAGATATCGACCACAAAAGCAGCTGTTTGTACACCCTTACAAATCTCACGGAAAATCTCGTGAATTTCAGCACACGTGAATGCACGAGATTACCAAAGAGACGCTGAATAAAAATCAGCGTACAGCCTCATTATCGCGCACGCTGCGGTCTGACTGAATGACCTAGAGGTCAGTGGTATTTATGCGTAAATTAAGATTGAGCCCATGCAAATGATGATGTGCGCGCACAACGCAGCGCGCAGGCAGTGATTTCATCATAATTTGCATGGGCGCAATCTTAATTTACGCATAAATATATGACCTCTAGGTCATTGGCTTTGTTTACTCACCATTTAAAATGGCGCACACAACTGTCAACTGGTGTATTGCGATTGATATCAACTCTCTGTATAAGACGGGGCCCTGGTGATGTAATTCATCATTATCAATTTTACATTCATGATACCAAAATAGCCAGTACCACCATTGTATATTTGCATATGGCCCTACCCATTTCTGCCTCATCCCTTATATGCTTAATCTACTAACAGTGCCCGTATCAGAAGTATCCCGTAAATGACCCTTAAGGCCCGGTCACACAGCCCTCCCACGGGCGTAACGCGGCCGAATCACGGCCAAAAATTTCTGCCCGTGAAGCAGACGCTGTTGGACGCTTTGAGGTCGCGATAAAGACGCGATACAGCCGTACTTTACCCGTCGTTACACGCGGTAAGAAATTCACACGCGGTTGGCCGCGCGAAAAAGTTTTGGGCTGCCCAAAAATTTAGACCGCGGGTAATCGCGGGCGGTACACGTGGTACACACGCGGTAAAGACGCGGTACAGACGCGGAACGAACGTGCTAGGACGTGCTACGGCCGCGGTTAAGACGTGGTTACACGCGGAATTGGACGCGAAATTTTAGCGGGTAATCGCGGGTAGAGCACGGTCATAGCACGTTTGTTCCGCGTCTGTACCGCGTTGTTATCACGTGCATTAGCGTGTGTACCGCGTGTAAGCGTGGTAGGCCGCGGTACCGCCGCGCTTCACCCGCGATAAGGACGCGGAACAGTCGCCGGCGTCTGTTCCGCGGGCATACCACGGGTAAACCGCGGGTAAGCCAATTTTGCACATTTTTCCACCACGGGCAACCGCGGGCAAAAAAAAAATCGCGAAATTTTACCCGCGATACAGACGCGAAAGGCTGTGTGACCGGGCCTTTACAAAGGCCTCTCCGCGTTGAGAGCCGCTCCAACAACAGAGATGACCTGAATTAAAATGAAAAGGCCATATACAAAGATTATTTTAGTTTATGTATATGATACAACATATGCAAACATGTATCATTCAAATGTAATAGAGAGTTTATAATGCACTAATCACCAAACTCTACAACTACAAGTTATGTTATTTAGTGGATCCCTCCATTTCATTTCACATAATAACTACATGCATACAGCAACATTTTTTTTCTGCTTGATTTAGATTGTATGATATATTCATATGATTCCTTGTAACTAAAATGGTGAATTATATAAACAATGTCTTTTGTTAAGCAAAAACAAAATTACATGTAAACTTTTACAATGTTATTTGTAATTCATTGATTGTACATAATTTGTATTTTCCTTGTTGAAAATGGAAATAAACTTGAACTGACCTCATAATATGCTCGCAAAATTAGACTTGACATAGCCATGTCATGGATATATCTAACTACTAGCCTACAGCCCCTTGCTCAAGTTTTTTGTAAACCAGACCCCTTGCACACTGACACTCACTTTTCAATTTTAAGGTATTTAGTCTGTTACATATCCATATCCTCAAACTGCTGGCGAACAGAGCAACAAGACCAAGACCAAGACCAAGACCAAGCTCTGTAATTATTGTTAGGATTTTTGTCTAGTAGTATCGTGTTTGTGCCATCGAACTGGATCAACCAAATCAATTGATTCATAATATATTATAATCAGTTACTCAATTTATTAATCAAATTAATTTGATATCGTAAGGTAATCCGATCCTTAATCTCCTTAATATTCTTGCACTATTTCTAGAAAAAATATCTTTGTTTCTCTACTATAATCAGTGTTTTTATCACAGCACTGAATATACATAATCAATAAAGTACTTAAAAGTAATATTTGGTTGGTTCAATTAGTACTCTTATCATAAGAGTAATTGTAATCGCCTCATTCTTATATTAAATGTGAATTGTTTTTCCATGCTTAGTTGTAACCACTGCCTTGTGGTTCAGGTTCTCTTTAGAATCTAACTAAGGTTAAGGGAGCAAACCCTAACAGAAAACCATGCCACCGTGACAGCATTGAGGGCGATTGAAGATACGGAACTCCCGACATCCTTCGATCACTCACGTCTGCAGGGTCTAGTGGTTCACACCCGGGTTAACCCGGGTCTTCCGGGTTAACAAGGACCGCGCTGTTAGATCAGGACTTCCGTTGACAGTGCCAAGTATGCTATGAAGCAAACAACAACAACAAAACGACACCAGCGGAATAACTACAATGACGTTTGGATAGTGGAATGTCAGGACACTCCTCGATCGGGAAGGAACTGGCAGGCCAGAGAGAAGGACTGCCCTTGTAGCCATGGAGCTGGAGAAATACAGAATTGACATTGCTGCTCTGAGTGAAACACGTTTCTCCGAGTCAGGAAGGCTCGACGACACGGGCTATTCATTCTTCTAGAGCGGCAAGCCGGACGGAGTACGACAAAAGGCTGGAGTGGGATTCGCCATCAGAAAAGAGATCTTAGCGAAGCTCACAGAAATGCTAAAGCGGTGAATGATAATTATGACAATGACGGTACCACTGACGAAGAAGGCAAATGCTACTCTCATCAGTGTATACGCACCAACCATGATGAGTTCGGATGAAACAAAGGAGAACTTCTACAATCAGCTTAGGCGAACGTTGCGGGACACCCCCAGGACTTACAAGCTGATATACATGGGAGACTTCAATGCCCGGGTAGGACGAGACTATGAGAAATTGCAGTCAGTGATAGGAAGGCACGGAATCGGTAGATGCAACACCAATGGTGATCCTAGCGCTGTGCTCTGAGTTCGAACTCCTACTGACAAACACCGTGTTCAAGCAGAGGGAAGAACACAAAACCACCTGGATGCACCCTCGCTCTAAGTATTGACACCTGATTGATTACCTCATAACAAGACAACGAGACAGATTGGATGTTCACAGCACGAGAACTATGCGTGGAGCTAACTGCTTGACCAATCACCAGCTACTAAGATCAAAGATTGCATTTGCTTTACGTTCAAAGCGTAGGAAGCAAGGAGCTACTAAACTTGCAAAGCTGACACAGACCGGCTACACGTCAACACACAACGGCTAAATCTAGAGCAAGATACGGAGAAAGCTCTGACGAACTGGGGAGTGCAAGAGGGAATGACAGTTGATCAGACCTGGGCATCATTCAGCAAAGTAGTATATGACACAGCGAGCAACACCCTCGGTAAACCAGAGCGAAAACACCAGGACTGGTTTGACCCAGAAGACTCCGAGCTTCTGATACTCATGAAGAAAAGGGATGAAACACACCAACGTGTATTGCAGACTAGAAGCACCAGGTCCACCACCACCGCGTACAAGGAAGCCTTCAGACACTTGCAGAGGTACACACGGAAAATGAAAACCACCTGGTGGGAGAAAAAGGCAGAGGACCTGCAGCGCTCCGCAGACAATAATGACGTGAAGTATTTTTACACTGGACTGAAGGAAGTATGGGGGCCCCCAGACAAGGAGTACAGTTCATCTCAAGTCCCTGGATGGTAACACAACCTTTTCAGACAACAAAAGAGTGCTTGAACGATGGTCGCAGCATTTTGAGAGACTACTCAACCAGCCAGGAGATATCGAGCCTGCAGCGCGTGATAGGATCAACCAGCGACCTGTAGTTACTGCACTCAATAATATTCCAACACGAAAAGAGCTAAACTTGGCAATTGCCTCCTTGGGTGATGGCAAGGCCCCCGGAGTGGAGGGGATACCAAGCGAGATATGGAAGCACGGAGGAGCCACACTAACCAACAGATTACTAATCCTACATGGGCAGAAGCTTCTCTACCTCAGGAAAGGAAGGATGCTATTATTGTCACCATCTTCAAAAAAGGAGATGGAACTCAATTTGGAAACTACAGAGGAATGTCGCTATTGTCAATAGCAGGGAAAGTTTTTGCCAGGATTCTTCTTAACAGATTGAATGCCCACATAACACCGGATATATTGCCGGAGTCGCAATGCGGATTCAGGAACAACCGGAGCACGGTAGACATGATCTTCTGCCTCAGACAATTACAGGAGAAGTGTATCGAGCACAACCAATCTCTCTATGTGGTTTTTGTCGATTTTACCAAAGCCTTTGACACTGTTGGCAGGACAGGTCTTTGGCAACTACTCCGAAAGTATGGATGTCCCGAGAAGTTCACCGGAATGATAGAGTCCCTACATACGGGTATGATGGCTAAAGTCAAGGAAGCAGGCGAAACATCTGATAGCTTCCCTGTAAGTAACGGTGTAAAACAAGGATGTGTGTTGGCCCCTACGCTGTTCCTCTCGGCGATGCTGGAGGAGGCCTTTCCGGATTTTGAGGAGGGCGTATACATACACCACGTCAAGACGCCGACCTATTCAATGTCGCACGCTTAAAAGCTAAGACGAAGTCTACACAGATTATCGTAAGGGAACTCTTCTTTGTAGATGATAGTGCTCTTGTAGCTCATACACCAGAGCAGATGCAACATGTTATAGATGTATTTTCATCAGCATCAAAGCAGTTCGGTCTACAAATAAACATCAAAAAGACTTAAGTGCTATTCCAACCAGGTACAGACCATCGAGAGGAGGAGGAGATCCTAGTGGATGGGACATCCCTAAACCAGGTAGATGACTTCACTTACCTCGGCAGCACTATATCCAAAGACGGACGCATCGACTCTGAGCTGGTGAAAAGAATGTCAAAGGCCAGCAGTGCCTTTGGAAGACTGCGAACCAGGCTATTGAACAACCATCATGTCTTCACAAGAGTGAAGTGCAAAATCTACAGGGCTATCGTCCTATATCCACTCCCTTATACGGTGCGGAAAGCTGGACTCTCTACAAAAGTCAAGTAAAGAACCGTTCATGATGAGACACCTCCGAGCAATCATGATAATCAGTAGGAAGGACAAGGTGACCAACAAATAGGTACTTGAGCGAGCAAACCTACCTTCTATGGAGGACCTGCTCATCAGGAAGAACATACGATGGACAGGCCATGTCATCAGGATGCCCTCTGAGAGATTACCAAAGCAAATACTATTCTCGCAACTACCCGCTGGCGAAAGAGGGATTGGTCGTCCACGGCTTCGCTACAAGGACACGATCAAGCGGAACCTTAAGCGGTGGCACATAGAAATCAAGTCTTGGACAACTGCTGCAGGTCAGCGAGCTGTATGGAGAACAGCTGTAAAGTGAAAATGAAGGCGGTCATTGTCACTTCGCGACAGACAGCTACTACTACTACTACTACTACATCAATATCAGTTTAATATTTCTTATCGTACAAAATTAACATATTTTGTAATGTGAAGTCTTCACAAAAATTAATAATTTTGACTTTTGAGTTCATTCTCCTCACTTCATGTCTTATCATGCCTTTTAAAAACCTTCATTTGGTCCAATGATGAAATAAAAGGTGATTGCGAGATGGGAAATCCGAAAATAATCCGATGAAATTATGTAAGTAAATAAATTATGATGTGTTAACTAAAATATGGATCCTGTACTTTCTTCACCAATTGCGATTGAGCAGGGATATTGAAATTGTGAAATTTAATCTATTTATTTGGGTATTGGTGTTTTACGCACTGATGCTATGGATCCTGTGTTTCCAAGCTTTATCATCAAGCATTAACAGGGTATCTATATATAGAATAAATCGAATGTTTTCAGGTTTCGTAAACTTGAAGAAGGTATCAATATTCAGCCATTTGCATCTTTATTATGTTTCGGAGGACATTGTATCCGTGTAGAAAATTTAATTGCTATTTATCGAAACCTCTTGAAACTAAGCACCATCGTAGTTCATTGCTACAATTTGTTTCGCTTTATAATTATGTAGAGCCTGTATAAGCACGTAATACTTAACTTGTTAACTTGTTTGCACACTATTTGTGATCTTGACTTTAATAAAGACAATTCAATCTAATCTAGAAGGTTTTTGCCGTAGCGCCTTTTCCTCATAATACACATTGCTCCACATATGCTTGGGCCACTTAAAAAATAATAATTTTGATTGCTTCTTCGTTGCTTCATCGACGTCTACAATGGCAAACGAAAACGAGGATACTACAAAGGGCAGGCCGAATTACAATAGTTCACTTTGTTTATGTCTTCTGTCAAGTCTTGGAGTTTGCTTGGCATTTCTACCCTACATTCCTCTCAGCATCGTCGGCAAACGTGATGTCATCTTTATCGTGTCCAGGATCGTTATGATCTTCGTGATTGTGGCTGTCGAGTTCCTGTTGATTCACTTCATACGCAACAAGGATCGGTTCCACCAGGCTCAAATTATATTCTGGCCCAATCGTTGTCGTCACTGTGCTAGGGTACTTGGCAACATGCGATCAACATCAACAGACCAAAGCAACAACATCACTGGAGATCAAGCTGGACTACAAGTAGTTGGTGACACCAATTTAGATGCTTTGCCCATTGCTATAGAACACGAAGCGAATAATAGAACGGAGCGTACAAG
The DNA here is from genome assembly GCF_000002235.5 of Strongylocentrotus purpuratus. NCBI lineage: Eukaryota > Metazoa > Echinodermata > Echinoidea > Camarodonta > Strongylocentrotidae > Strongylocentrotus > Strongylocentrotus purpuratus. Next base: position 3,654,966 of record NW_022145598.1, on the reverse strand, counting down.
TTCATCTGGGCGCAATGGCTCAATGAATTTTAGCGGGACATCGTATTTTTTGACGAGCGGGAATTCTAGTATATCGCGTCCAATTAGTGCTTCCCCGCTGTCACCAGAAACTTCTCCTTACAGCTCAACATCCAGTTACCAGCCTCACTGTGACACGTCCTTTGTGGACCAAGACGTTACCATCCGCGGCCATCATTGCAAAAGACAGCATATCTACTCCAAACGACATCGTTCACTTGTCAATGTCTTCAATGTTTTCTGCTTAATTGCTTTCTTTGGAATACCGTTCTTGGTCATCAATAAACTCGTCTGCATCATCAACTGTAACGGTTCACTGACAAAGCTTATTACTCAAGAGATATACGACATTCTGCTCTTGAGTCTTATCCCTGTAGCCATGATGTTCTCTATGAGGTACTACGACGCCATATTTGTTACCACAACAAGGAATTGCTACTCCATCGTGATATTCCTGTCAGGGGGTATATGGGTATCAGCAATGAAACTTGTTATGCCCATCAGCAATCTTCTGGGATTTGATGAAATGGGTAGCTCTTGTACAATGAACAGTACCTATGGAAACTTTCTCCACTACGGCGAGCGAGCAATGACTCCGTTCTATACCGAATGTGCCATTATATCTACGGGTATATTATGGCAGGCATGGACTTCTTTCGTGTCCAGATCAGAACTTCACCTTGATCGTGAAATGCCCCGTTACGACGCCATTCCTATCGCTCCTAATTCCCGTCACTGGTGCCAGATATTTTCATCATTGCTTAAATCGCTCGTTGAGAAATGTCGTCGCTCTAGCGGAAACGGCGAAGAACAACGCGAACTGATATCAAGGGACTCTACATCTGGATTCGAACGCTACATTTTTAAATGTTGGTTTGTCGCCATATCGATATCTCTTATATACTTCACAGTCAGTATGTGGCTGATATGGGATGGATATTCGTTATTCCCTTCTAAAACCACTCAACAGGTCTACGTCGGTTGGTCGCTTGAAATGTTATTTTATTTCCCATACTTTATATTCTTCTACCACATTTCCTACCTGTCTCCAGATAGAGCCCACCAGCCCGTACCATCACAACGTAGTCTAGAAGGACACGATATCCTGCTTCTTCTCTGTACCTGTGGAATATTCTGCCAGACTGTTTTTCGTATAACCTCTGGCTTTGGTCTCCTAAGTGGACGCGCAACCTCCGGTGATGAATACGCGACGTGGATCTGTTCCATAATATACTCCATCTTCATCATCTTCCTTATATTCAACCTCACCTCGTTTCTTCTGCGCATCCAGAGACATGATCCTTTAAACCCAACCCAAGTGAAATGGGTGCTTGCTTTCCTGATCTATATCTCGGTGCTTAACAGCACAGAGTGGTTGATTGATAGCATCTTAGTTGAGACTTGGATAGTGCAATGTCAGTTCTTCGGGCAAACAACGGGAAAGGTTATTGGAACTCTCTTAGATCCCTTTGCGACCTTGTTTGGCCTCCATGCAGCAATGGTCGCACATGAAGCTTTCAAGGTCATCCTTAAGAGAGCTCTTCAGCAACAGGGACGCTGTAGTGACATCTCATCAGATACTGACCTTAATAATTAGCCACGTAAGATGTTTTTGAACAAGTTAATGGTCAATTTGTCCCATACGTTGCCGACCATATCAAAGATCATGAGCGGAGCTGATTGTTTGAACGCTATCCAATAGCTGGGATCAGACTTAATGTCAAGGAAAATAGGTCCAACTGCAAATCCTAGATTTACCCATTCACAATGCAGAATGAAATTACCTTCTTCTATCAGTGATTATAATGAACCAAATCTAGAACATTGACTTGTCGTTTGCCCTCTTGAATATGCTTGAGTTCTGGTATAATGATGGACCATGAATTTCACAGAATGAAACTCAATCTTACACTGACTATGAAAGAGTTTCTAGATGATGGTTGAAATAATAATTGAAAAGGCGATCGGAAAATTGGCGGCTGCTGGAGATATCTAAACTCTTAAATTGTAAAAGGTAAATTTTCCTTTTGGACGTGATGCAAGAACTTTCCAACCAGTATCACACTGGCTGTTCAGTACTTTAATAAAGGCATATTCTCTCGAAGAATATTTGTAAGAAGTTGTCTGAGAAATTACTGCAAACAACGAAGGGGAGCTTTTTGTGCTCCTAGTTTAATATTTCGGGCAGCACCTTTTTTTATTTTCCAGCTACAGAAGTAACATCGTGGCAATATTCACGATTTCCAACAGTGTTATTGTATCTAAAGAAATTAGTCTGGTTAGTGAGAAAGTTTTTTGGATATTTATCATTTATATAGGAGAGTTATAAACATAATTTCACTGATTGGATCGTTTGATAGGATGATTGTTTTAAATCACTAAAACAACATCTTTGTGTGCATTTTTCTTTTCATCCATTTTTTTAAAATGAAATGATTTCTTTCTATATTTTGTCTATCATAACAAATGTAATTACTATATTGATGTATAAGTTTCAAGAGTTATTTGGGACTCAAACACGAGTCATTCTGGCGGAGATCCCAAAATAAATTTATTTTTTTACACAATATATGCTTGATGAACTTTAATTTTTTGTTATCGTTTTAGTACACGTCTGAGGAGTAGTTTTTAAAATTTATGATATTGTTTCTTGTCAGCAGATTTCCGTTAATTATTATGTTGGTACAATGATAAATGTACAGCATTAGACTTAGTTATTTAGGTAGTTTGGCTATTTTCTTTATTTTGTGTTATTGTTGTTATACAAGTATTCAACAATTTCTCGTTCTTGTTATTATACCTATCGCCTTCTCTATGTGTTTCTATGTGTTTGCATATCATAATCTCTTACCTTGAGAAGTGTTAAATATTGGCACTTTAAAGATGAAGTTGAGTTCTGGTCATGCGATTGCATTGTGAAAGAAACGGTGTGGAATCGACCAGAAAAGATTTATCATCTAGCATATAAGAATTTGTGTGTATTGCAAGGTTCTGGAATCATCAAAATGATAAGAAATTTGCCAAGTCTTGATGAAGTTACAAACACTGTACACAAAAAGATGTAAATGGGACTACACAAACACGTGTCGTAAAGTTTTACGACGTACATGACATATTTAGAATATGAAGGCATTTGAAGAGCCAAGCTTTTCAGGGAACATGTCTTATCTGATGTTCTTCCACACTTGCATAATAAGAATGATAACGCTCACAAATTATTTTTCACCTCTTCCCAGAACTCGACCTTCTCTTTAATTCTTTAGAAGTGTAGACGTTATCGAAAGAAATCTTAAATTGTCAATTTGTCAGTGGATTGTGACGTACGTTATAAGTTATCGGGATTTTGCTCAATTTTTGTTGATTGGTTTGTCTGATTGTTCTTCTATTAAAAGTAAATTGTTTTTGGAGTGGACTTGGCCTTTAAGTCGATTCGACAACTAATAGTCGTTATTTTCCCACTTACATCCATTTTCAAACCCCCTTATTTTAGGGAACTTCTAATTTAGTATTATCTTTCAAATGCCGTTGGAATTTAACCTTTTCATTTTTTGGGCCTGCTAATTGGATATAGTACCTTTAAAAACCATTCGAAAGTGTCAAGTGTGATACATAAATATATTGATAACCAGTATCCGGCATCTTGTCTATTGTATTTTTTTTAATCATTAGCGTGCCATGCAGAGCTCTAAAACTCGTATAAACACAAGCTCTCTTAGTTTCATTTTCAATGACAATAGTTGTCATGTGTCTTTTCTCCCCACCCACTGATAATATCTTGAAATTGTGTTCTTCTCACCTTTTGATACGACATAAAATGTGAATTGTTATGTTAAAAAATAAAACACAAAATTCAGTTTACAGCAAAAGGAAAAAAATATGCCACTTTTCTATTGTAATCAAATTTAATGCGCAAATCTTTGTTAAGTGTCTCGTACAAATGATTTCATTCACCTGTTACAAATAATTATCTTTCATTTAATAGTGATAATGAAAATTGCATATATTACGTGTTGTTAGGTAGGACGAGATATGTCCTACCTAACAACAATTAATGTATTTATAAAAAAACAAATAACATTCCGACAATGGTCTATTCAAAAGGCATCTTTGAGTTACCTAAACATAGATAGTTGCTTATTGACCAATCTTTAAAGCTTTCAGACAAGCTGGTATAATGCTAGCAGAAATATTGAGACATTAAGGAAATGAAGTCCAAAGTCCAAACTTAAAAAAAAAAAAAAAAAAGTTTTTGTTTACACACTATCATTTGGTAAAGTAGACCAATATATCAAACTAGGAAATGCAAAGTGAAAACAGAACTACGTATATTAGTGTGTAATAACGTTGCTTCTCCAAGAAGTATTTGAGTCATTCTAGTACAATTTTGTCTTTGTATTTTATTAGGAAATGATGTGTAAATATTGTATGAAAGGGAAATTATCCTACAATTTCAATCATTTCAATTAGAGTATGAGACCGAATAGACCATGTGGAAAACACTCAGTAAATGGCAGTAAGTGAGTTCCCAGATTCTCCGACGCGGCTTACTTTGAATCATTGGGTCATCGAGTTTGGTCGGGTGGTCGCGTTACACGACATTTCGTATAGATACGCCGTAATTTTTTCATTAAAGTGTCGGGTAAATGAGAGGGGTTTACGTCACAAATATTATCCTGGACATTTCGTGAATAAAGGGGCATCATGTTTTCACAATAGGCCAGGTAACGCGACCACCCGACCCGACGCGCCATTACCCGATGATTTGAAGTACTAAGCCCTCCGATGCAATGCTAACGAGAATAATATTTATTTGTCGTTCGTGCCGTACTTCACGTTCTTGCTAGATCATTTCAATGGTTGTTTTAACCGATGGGGGAAAAAGCAGATCTGTTTGATTGCTATCATGATAGCACTTCTACAATATTTTTGTCTTGCAGCGATATACATAAGGATACTAAGGCGTAATTAAACAACAAATAATATGAACTATGACCCACGTTTAGTATACCACATTCAATACCTCGGATTATTCAATGCTTTTGATTATATAAAAGTGTTAACAAACCTTAAAGTGACTCGGTATCATTGTCTCAGATTCTGAAACAAAATTCTGGATTTAGCTCATGCTGTTATCATAATTATACACCTTGAGGTCAGTCAGAATCCCATGACTTTTACAAGCCGATTGCCCGTCTGATTATCAAGACATGTATAATTTGGAAATTGAAATTTCATTTTTTCGTTTTCCTAACGGTTTTTTATAACACTACAGTCTATAGGGTGAAACGAGTTTGGTAAAACCGGTCACTCAAAGATTGTTACTTTTTTTGAGGCACTTCAGAAACAAATGTCATCATTGAAACACTTTTGGGCAACACTTTGACCTATCTTACGAGCTCCTTTCCAATTTGCTCTGTACACAATCTTTCATAAACTTTTAAATTTCTTAGTTATTGATGACCGAGTTGTTTTTTTCTTCATACAAGGGCATGTATACACACACATATTTGCAATAATTATTTGGAGGGTGAATGCATGATGATTTATTTTTTTGGTAGTTTTTTAGTACAAGGCACATGGGAAGGGACGTCGCAAGAAACGTCACACAGAGTTGCTAAGTTGTGTTTGATTGGTCACACCTTCAAAACTTTTTTTATCTCTTATATTTAATCGAAAACTGGTGCAAAAATCACTGAAATGAGTGATAACATGGGAAAGTTATCAAACTTTTTAGAAGAGTTTTCGTACTATAGTTTAAAGAGAGCTTCAAGACCCTTTCATTCTTAATGTTTGCATTGATTAATTATTGACTTTTAGCTATTTATAGACTAAATTACGTATTGACTAGAACTTCAGTCCTGGATTATGCACACATTATAATATTGCATCGGTTGGGTGCGCTGTAGAAAAACATTCTGTATTTTTACAACAAATCTTTCGTCAACTAAACTTTTGATGTAAAAGTATTTTGGTTGTTACTTTTCCCTACAGAAATTTAATGTATTCTTTAAAAAATTATTTATGAACAAATGTTAAAAGATATACAAATAGTTGGTTTATTTTGTTACACCTTTCTCTTATTTCGATAGCTCATGATGTTAAATGATTTTTATCTGTATTTCGTGTTTGCAGCATTTTTGTAAATCCATTTAATTTGCTTCTGTATTTCTGTTGTAAATTATGTCAATAAGAATTGCAAAATATTCGATGTAACCTTTTTACAGAGAATATTGCAGATATACATAAATCTGGTTTATTTGGTTTACAACTTTTTCTTATTCAACACCGAGCTCATGATGTTTGATGATTGTGGTCTGTATTTGTGTTTGCAGTAATTTTGTAGTTTCACTCGCTTTATGTATACATTTTTATTGTAAATTATAGTTACAGTAGACTCAATGTAATCAATTTTTTCCATAGAACATTGCAGAAATGCTTTAGTTTTTGTTGGGGTTTACAACTTTCTCCTATTTTAACAGCTTATGATGAAAAAATATGACCCACATTGTAAACAAATAGTATATATATTATGTATACTATACAAATACATTTTTTCGTTTTATTACAGATACTGTAAATCTGAAGTGACCAAAAAAAATTGAAAGCAAAAATATATGTTTTGTAAAACTATTTTTACATGAGAATGCTGTAGAAAATCAGAGAGATGTAAAATAACTACCAACAAATTCCGGTTGAATAATGTTTTAATAAGTTTTTGCAGAAAAATTGTCTTGAAAATCCTCTTATTTTTGGTGCTGTATATAACATTTATTAAAAAATATTTGTGTATTTTAGCTAACTTCATGTAAAGTTGATATCAAAATTGCTACTTTTGTAATTTACATGTTGAATCTGTAATTTTATCACTGTAAATATCCACACCTGTTTTCCTGTGTGGGCCGTATTTTGGCATTATGATAAGGGGATTATCGCCAGGCGCACGATCTGCGATTTTCCTGCGATCCGTTTCAAGTAGTGAACATGTTGTTTAAAAGTTTAAACAACTGTTGATTAACGGGTGACCTGATCTAAGAGTTGTTTAAAATGTTAAGCAACTCGAGTTGTTTAAAGTTTAAACACTTAGTTGATCAACATTTTGAACAACTTGTTTAAAATCACAATTCAAACAACTGGTGTTGTTTAAAGACGGTTGTTTAAAACGGAGCTGTTGTTCAGTGGGGGTTGTTTACACCAACTGGGTTGTTTAAAGAAAGTTGTTTAAAAAGGAGCTGTTGTTCAGTGGGGTTGTTTACACCAACTGGGTTGTTTAAAGAAAGTTGTTTAAAAAGGAGCTGTTGTTAAATAATAATAATAATATTGGATTCTTATATAGCGCACGTATCGACCTTGCAAGGTCCTCAAGGCGCTCCAACATTACCCGGCTATGCTAGGCTGCCATAGGACATTAGTTCCGCGGCGGGACTCGAACCGTGGACCTTGTGATCGACAGTCCGGCGACGTTTCCACTCATCCACGACACGTCTACAGCTTGGTTGGCCATGATTTGAAACAAATCTTTTAGCCAACGCGCACTTTACTGGCACGTGACACATGACGTCATATGTAAACAACACTGTCTAAAAGCTCTCGTATAGTAAATAAAGCAGTCATTAAATTTTAAACAGCGAATGTTTAACAAAATTACTTTCGTTTCGAGCAACATTGTTTACAATTTGTTCAACTGTTGTTTAAGATAGTGTACAACTGTAAGTGAACATCACTTTTTTAAGCAGCGTTTTTACTGTGTAGAAAGGGCGATTACATTAGATATGCAACTCTAAACAGCCTTTCCCTCTTGATTTAGGTTCTAAATATGCAATGGCCACTCGTTTTAGTTTATTGATTACTTTGTCACTTTAAAATCACGCTGCAAAACAATAGTTTTTTGTTGAGAATGTTAAATCATGACTAAAAAAGATATTTGTCAATTAAATTCACCTTTTTGTTTGATACAGAAAGGAAGAGAATCATTCCCTTTGAAGATAGGTAATAGTAGAATTATAATTTGTTCTTTTTGGTTGTATGTTTGTTTGAATTTTCTTTAGTTTCGTTTTTTGGCTTGCCAAGGCCTCGCATTTAAAAATGATTATGCGAATTTACCATGTACCACTAAACGAACTAGACCGAAATATATTATTTCACATTCGAAGCTACGAACTTAAAGGGACATGGTAACAATTCCAGATCAGAGGTAGTGGTGCTAAGGTAGTGACTTCAATGCTAGATGTACAATTAAAGATAATCTGAAAATTTGAGTGAAAAACGGACCATTATTCATGGTACAAATTGGGAAAAACTGATCTGATCGATTCTTTAATTCTCCCAACTATATTATTACAATTTAATTACATTTTAGGTGAATCGTCACAAAGCAATAAAATGGCTCTACATTCCGTTCCAGACAAAACCAGATTTGTAATACTTGTTTGGAACAAGTATAGGTAGGCTGATCCAACAAAAAATTGAGACAAAATGAAGGGTACATTTGAGATAGCTTTTTGTCTCAGCTACAACATACTCGAAGTTCAGCGTAAATGAAGCTAAAACGACGTAGATATTGCTCGCGAAAGACGGAAATGTAGAATCAAGTTTTGAGAAAAAGTCATGTCCCATAGAGAATAGACGCAAAATGTTAAAAATTGACATGCCTCCTTTAATCGCAAAAATACGCCATGATGCCTTTGTCAAAATGAAAAATTGTGGTCACTAAATTTGTAGGAAATTGTCTCAGCTAGAACATATTAAAATTTGGAAGAAAAACGATTTATACCTACAGAGATACAATAAATTTTCCAAAAATATGCTGACGTCATAACATGCAAATTGAAATTTTGAGTTCGGAGGTCATTATGATGATGTCATGAGTTAATAGAGGGTCAAATGAGACATCAACAAATATTTCCGAATCATACTCTATTAAAATATGATTTTTTTGGGGGGGTAACCGTGCATCCTAAAGAGCTACAATGGATTTTGTATAGGCATGTTTTTGCCACTATATGCTATGTATTACAAGAGCTCGCGCGCACGGACTTTTTTGTTAAACGGTCGATCATTCCGTTATTAATAGTCATAAAGAGACAAACATGGTATCAATTTGTTTGTAAAAATATGTGGAATATTATGTGCGCGATTTTTTTATAAATGCTTAAAATGGCCTAAAACGTATGCAAAATGATTTTAAAACGATTTTGAGCATTTGAAAATTTTGCGCGCGCATTGACGCGCGGACGTACGCACACGCGCGCGTTATTTGACCTGAAATTGACCGGAAGGATATTGACCTTGATCATGATAAATATGAATGAGAAATAGCTTTTGGTTATAAAGATATGATCATGAGTTGATTGTCCGAAAATTTTACAAAATGACGCCTAAATGACGTCATCAGTCAAGGTCAATGTTAAAAACGTTATTGTGCTTTGTACATATGCCTATACATATGTGTGTCAAATTTGAAGGCATTTAATTGAGCCATTTTCAAGTAATCGTGCTTACAAAAAAGTGGTTAGAAATAAGAAAAAGATATAAATAAATAAATAAAGGCAATTCTAACGAAATTATAAGGTGGTCTGTACGTTATACAGCCCACCTGATTAAGCAATTTTTTTTCATCAGCCTTCAACAATGTTACCAAGTCACTTTAAATTCTAAAAAGCATCACTTTTTTGTGTATTTCTTTAGAGAATGTCATAATTAAATTACTATACTACAATTTTGTTTAAATATCTCCTTGTTTTAATTATGCAGATACTAAGCGCTTTCAAAAACATGATCACGTAAGCAAGGGTTTTAAATCTAAAATTCTTTAGATTACTTTCCATATTGCTTGTTGTAGAGCAAGGCTATATTATTTTATTAATCAGTAATTATATCTTTTAAATGCAAACCCCTTTAAATGTGCGTTCATCGCAAAACTATTAATACACGATGTTTGTTTCGATGAGGTTGCAAGAATCTTAGTAGGCGTTGTATAAAATATGTTTCCACACATCTCTGTTATCTGCCATTCTAGTACACTCTTGCAGTGTCATTCAACTCCAGGCCTTTATGTTCTCCTCCCAGTTGGTTCTCGGCCTCCTTCTCGGTCTAGTACCTTCTATTTAACCTTCCAACAAATCTTTCAAGAAACCATGCTGTCTTTCGATATGTACAAGATAGTTCACATAAATTTATTTTACTCTTCCTATAAGCATATTTTGTTATAAATCTTGTCATATGACATTTTTCTATGTTAGGTTTCAAATCTTTCCATGATGTTCTCATTATCATAACGTGTTTTGATTGTTATAAGTTAATCATTATGTTTGAACTAAATTAAGAATCCTGTGTTTTCTGTACCGTTTGCGATTGAGCAGGGTTATTGAGATTGTGAGATTGAATCTATTTATTGGGGTATTGGTGTTTTAAGCTCGGTTGCTTTGGGTCCTGTGTTTCCAAGCTTTGTTATCAAGCTTCAACAGGGTATCAATATCTAGCCATTCAAAGAGAAAAATCGAAACCTGTATTTTCAAGCTCGTCATCAAACTTGAATAAGGTATCAATAGTTAGCCATATGCATCTTTATTATGTCTCGTAGGACATTGTATCCAACTAGAAACTTGTATTGCTATTTATCGAAATGAATAAATATATAATAATAATAATAATAAAAAATAAAACGGTACTTATCAAGCGCTTTCCATTGAAGTCTCTAAGTGCTACCTCTTGATACTGATCATCATCGTATTTCATTGCTACGTGTAGTTTCACTTTATAAGTATGTAGAGCCTGTAATAACAAGCATGTAATATAACACTTGTTTGAGCATTATTAACGAAATTTCCTTGAAGACAATTCAATCTAATCCAAAAGGTATTCGATGTAGCATCTTTTTCTCATAGTACACATTGCTCCACATGCTTGGGCCACTTAAACAATAATAATTTTGATTGCTTCTTCGTTGCTTTATCGAACGTCTACAATGGCAAACGAAAACGAGGATACTACAAAGGGCAGGCCGAATTACAACAGTTCACTTTGTTTATGTCTTCTGTCAAGTCTTGGAGTTTGCTTGGCATTTCTACCCTACATTCCTCTCAGCATCGTCGGCAAACGTGATGTAATCTTTATCGTGTCCAGGATCGTTATGATCTTCGTGATTGTGGCTGTCGAGTTCCTGTTGATTCACTTCATACGCAACAAGGACCGGTTCCACCAGGCTCAATTGATATTCTGGCCCAATCGTTGTCGTCACTGTGCTAGGGTACTTGGCAACATGCGATCAACATCAACAGACCAAAGCAACAACATCCCCGGAGATCAAGCTGGAGTACAAGTAGTTGGTGACACCAATTTAGATGCTTTGCCCATTGCTATACGACACGAAGCGAATAATAGAACGGAGCGTTCTTGCTCATCTGGGCGCAATGGCTCAATGGATTTTAGCGGGACATCGTATTTTTTGACGAGCGGGAATTCTAGTATATCGCGTCCAATTAGTGCTTCACCGCTGTCACCAGAAACTTCCCCTTACAGCTCAACATCCAGTTACCAGCCTCACTGTGACCCGTCCCTTGTGGATCAAGACGTTACCATCCACGGCCATCATTGCAAAAGACAGCACGTCTACTCCAAACGACATCGTTCACTTGTCAATGTTTTCAATGTTTTCTGCTTAATCGCTTTGTTTGGAATACCGTTCGTGGTCATCAATAAACTCGTCTGTATCATCAACAGTGACGGTTCATTGACAAAGCTCATCACTGAAGAGATATACAGCCTTCTCCTCTTGAGTCTTATCCCTGTAGCCATGATGTTCTCTATGAGGTACTACGACGCCATTTTTGTTACCACAACAAGGAACTGCTTCTCCATCGTGATATTCCTTTCAGGGGGTATATGGGTATCCGCAATGAAACTTGTCCTGCCCATAAGCAATCTTCTGGGATTTGATGAAATGGGTAGCTCTTGTACAATGAACAGTACCTATGGCAACGTTCTCCTCTATGGCGAGCGAGCGATGACTCCGTTCTTTACCGAATGCGCTGTCATATCCACGGTTATCATCTGGCAGGCATGGACTTCTTTCGTGTCCAGATCAGAACTTCACCTTGATCGTGAAATGCCCCGTTACAACGCTATTCCTGTCGCTCCTAATTCCCGTCACTGGTGCCGGACGTTCCTGTCATGGCTTAAATCGCTCGTTGGGAAATGTCGTCGCTCCAGCGGAAACGGCGAAGAACAACGCGAGCTGATACCAAAGGAATCTCTGTCTGAATTCGAACGCTACATATTTAAATGTTGGGTTGTCGCCATCTCGTTATCTCTTATATACTTCACAGTCAGTATGTGGCTGATATGGGATGAATATTCGTTATTCCCTTCTAAAACCACACAACAGGTCTACGTCGGTTGGTCGCTTGAAATCCTATTTCATTTTCCATACTTTATATTCTTCTACCAAATTTCCCACCTGTCTCAGGATAGGGCCCACCAGCCCGTATCACCACAACGTAGTCTAGAAGGACACGATATCCTGCTTCTTCTCTGTACCTGTGGAATATTCTGCCAGACTGTTTTTCGTATAACCTCTGGCTTTGGTCTCCTCATAAGTGGACGCGCAACTTCGGGTGATGATTTCGTGACGTGGATCTCTTCCATAATATACTCCATCTTCATCATCTTCCTTATTTTCAACCTCACCTCGTTTCTTCTGCGCATCCAGAGACATGATCCTTTAAACCCAACTCAAGTGAAATGGGTGCTGGCTTTCCTGATCTATATCTCGGTGCTTAACAGCACAGAGTGGTTGATTGATAGCATCTTAGTTGAGACTTGGATAGTGCAATGTCAGTTCTTCGGGCAAACAACGGGAAAGGTTATTGGAACTCTCTTAGATCCCTTTGCGACCTTGTTTGGCCTCCATGCAGCAATGGTCGCACATGAAGCTTTCAAGGTCATCCTTAAGAGAGCTCTTCAGCAACAAGGACGCTGTAGTGACAGCTCATCAGATACTGACCTTAATAATTAGCCACGTAAGGTGTATTTTAACAAGTCGATTCAGATTTAATATAGCGCTTTAATACATCTCGGACGTCTCCAAGCGCTTTACAGATATATTATTACCCCAGTCATGGGATTCAGTGCTTGTCCGCAAACACTGTGTGCACAATCTCCACTCCCTGGGGAGCATTCCAGCCAGACGTGACTTGACGCTCAAAAACTGACCAACAATGACGGTCGCACGCTACAGGGTACCCACTTTAGCACCTGGGTGGAGAGTAGCAAGTATGTGTTGATATCTTGCCTAAGGATATTAGTACTGTGTCGGGATTCGAACGTTACCGACCGTATCAAAGATTATGAGCGGAGCTGATGGTTGATAGCTATTCAATAGCCGGGATCATTCAGACATAATGCCGAGGAAAATAAGTCCAACTGCAAATCCTAGATTTACCTATTCACATTTCAGAATGACATTACCTTCTTCTATCAGTGATTATAATCAAACATTTCTAAAACATTGACCTGTGTTGAATATGCTTGAGCTCTGGTAATGATGGACCATGAATTTCACAGAATGAAACCAATCTTACACTGACTATGAAAGAGTTTCTACAGGATGGTTGAAATAATAATTGAAAAAGCGATCGGAAAATTGACGGCTGCGGAAGATATCTAAACTCTGAAATTGTTACAGTTAAATCTTCCTTTTGGATGTGATACGCGAACTTTCAAACCAATCTTACACTGTCTGCTCACTACCATAATAAAGGCATATTCTCTCGATTAATATTCGTAAGAAGATGTCTTAGCAATTATTGTGAACAACTTAGTTTTCTTACAGAGGCAACGAGGGGGTTGATTTCCTCCTCGTGTGATAATTCGGGCAGTACCTGTATATTTTCCAGTTACAGGAGTCACACCGTTGTAATGTTCACGATTTCCAACAGTTACTGTTTATGTTAAAGACATTAGTCTTGTTAGTGAGTAAGGGTGCGTTTAATCGACACTTTTTCACCATAGAATCACGATATTTAAAGACGTTTAGTTTAAAACACGTTCCGTTCAAGCGATATTTTCGCCGGTCGTAAAAATAAACGTGTTTAAAAACACAAACATGAAACGCTCAAAAAGATGCGTTTTGTATCATGATTCTGCAGAATCACGTTCGCTAAAATTCGATTGAACGAACGGAGTTCTCAATCATGATTCTATGGCGTAATTTTCGTGGCCTGTTCCGGTTTGGGCAAAAACCGCGCGCCTGCTTGTCATGCAATTTGCGTTCACTATACCATGCTCTTTATCGTGGCCTGTTCCGTTATGTTTTTCCTTGTTTTCCTTCTATCATTTTCTCTTTCTGTCTTTCCTTATGTTATTCTTTGTTTCTTCCTTCTATTCTTTTGTTATTCTTTGTTTTTTCCTCCTATCACCTTTTCTTTTGTTATTCATTGTTTTTTTTATGAATCTATCACCTTCTATTATGTTATTCTTTGTTTTTATGATTCTATCGCTTTCTCTTATGTTATTCTTTGTTTTTTCCTTCTATTTCCTTTACTTATGTAATTCTTTGTTTTAATAATTCTATCACTTTCTCTTTCTGTCTTTCCTTTTGTTATTCTTTGTTTCTTTCTTCTATTCTTATGTTATTCTTTGTTTTTCCTTCTATCACGTTTTCTTATTTTATTCAATTTTTTTTTTATAAATCTATCACTTTCTCTTTTGTTCTTCTTTGTTTCTTCCTTCTATCACCTTCTCTTATGTTATTCTTTGTTTTTATAATTATATCACTTTCTCTTATGTTATTCTTTGTTTTTTCCTCCTATTACCTTTACTTATGTAATTCTTTGTTTTAATAATTCTATCACTTTCTCTTTGTGTCTTTCCTTTTGTTATTCTTTGTTTCTTTCTTCTATTCTTATGTTATTCTTTGTTTTTTCCTTCTATCACCTTTTCTTATGTTATTCATTGTTTTTATAATTCTATCACGTTCTGTTATGTTTTTCTTTGTTTTTTCCTTCTATTACCTTTACTTATGTAATTCTTTGTTTTAATAATTCTATCACTTTCTCTTTTGTTATTCTTTGTTTCTTCCTTCTATAACCTTCTCTTATGTTATTCTTTGTTTTTATAATTCTATCACTTTCTCTTATGTTATTTTTTGTTTTTTCCTTCTATTACCTTTACTTATGTAATTCTTTGTTTTAATCATTCTATCACTTTCTCTTTCTGTCTTTCCTTTTGTTATTCTTTGTTTGTTTCTTCTATTCTTATGTTATTCTTTGTTTTTTTCCTTCCATCACCTTTTCTTATGTTATTCATTGTTTTTATAAATCTATCACTTTCTCTTTTGTTATTCTTTGTTTCTTCCTTCTATCACCTTTTATTATGTTAATCTTTGTTTTTATAATTATATCGCTTTCTCTTGTTTTTTCCTTCTATTACCTTTTCTCATGTAATTCTTTGTTTTAATCATTCTATCATTTTTTCTTTTGTTATTCTTTGTTTTAATCATTCTATCACTATCTCCTTCTGTCTTTCCTTGTGTTATTCTTTGTTTCTTCCTTCAATCACCTTTTCTCATGTAATTCTTTGTTTTAATCATTCTATCACTATCTCCTTCTGTCTTTCCTTGTGTTATTCTTTGTTTCTTCATTCTATCACCTTCTTTTATGTTTTTCTTTGTTTTAATCATTCTATCACTTTCTCTTTCTGTCCTTTCTTATCTTATTCTTTGTTCCTTTCTTATATCACATTCACGTTCTCTTATGTTATTCTTTGTTTTAATAATTCTATCGACTTTCTCTTTCTGTCTTTCCTTATTTAATTTTCTTTTTTTTCCTTCTATCACCTTCTCATTCTTTGTTTTATTATTGCGATCTCAGCTCAAAACAGCAGTCGACAGTCGGCCGTAAACAATTCAAGAAAGCGCGCGACGAAGTTGACCTATACTTCCTGGGTCAAACTGCGCAGTGTGATGCGCAGTGGCTGGGCTCGAAATGAGCTAGAATCAGCGTTAATGGAAACTCGCTTGAACGCTTTCCCGCAGTGACCTTGTTTTGTAATTGCGTTTTGATTTGTGATTCTAGCTTCGAAATATCGCTTGAACGCACCCTAAGTGTTTTGAATATTTTTAATTAATATTTGATGTCAGCACAAATGTTATTACTATATTCATGTAGAAGTTTCAAGAAGTGTTATATTTACTAGTATCTTATATTGTAGACTTAAACATGAGTCATTCTGGCGGAGATCCCAAAAATGTAAATATATTTTTGCACAGTATGTGCTTGGTGAACTTTTGTTTTTTCTTATCGTTTAGTAGGCGTCAGAGGAGTAGTTTTTTTTTTTAATTTAGGAAATTGTTCCTTGTGAGCTGATTTTCGCAAATTGTTATTTCTTTATTTGTTGTTGTTATGATTACTGATACATGTATTACAGAAGCTTCTCGGTATTGTTATTATGTCTATCTTCTTATCTCCGTGTGTATATTTGTATATTTATAATCTCTTACCTCGAAACAGAGTGGCGAAAGTTTGAATCAGACATATAATGAAAAAGATATGAATGTTTAAAATAAGAGATCACTGCAGATATGCGAATCTTAAATTGGCAATATTGTCAGTGGATTGTGTATAATTAATATCCCTAATTTGTTCCTTTTTTTCCTTCTCCCAAGTGCATTTACCCTTGGAGCACTACTCAAAATACATTATGGAGAGTATTTTATTAGAGGTCCTGTAAAAAGAAAGACCATCCCGAGTCATACATTTTCGATTTTTTAAAATCATTTTTTTGTTGTTGGAACAAGTGAGGAAGTTGTCCGCCACTACATCAGAGATACATGTAACCCATTCATCCAATTTGAAAAGCCCATTCCTATATAGTGATTACAACTTTCCTAAATTCTTATTCATATCTTTCTCATGTTTTGTTTGATTTCATTCAGACTTTCACCTGTATACTTGGCTGATTTTTCTGTTGTTGTTGTTGTTTTAGTTTTAAGGGCGTGTGTCATTCAATTATGAATATTTACGCCGAATATTTATTTGCTTTGTTCTAGAGTAGTCTCATATCAAGGATGGATCCCCTTTTAAAACCATTCCAAAGTGTCGGATGTCGTTCATAATGATATTTGTTTAGTATCCGGCATCTTGTCTATGGCATTCATTTTAATCATTAGCGTTGTCATGCAGAGCTATAAAACCCGTATAAACGTAAGCTCTCTTAGTTTCATTGTCAATGACAATAGTCGTTATGTACTTTCCTTCCCCCACCGTCATCAACATTGTGAGTTTATATGTTAAACATAAAACACAAACTTCTGCTTACAGTAAAAAGAAAAAACATGCCATTTTGTGCCTATTTAATCAAATTTAATGCACAAATCATTTTTAAGTGCCTAGTTACAAATGATTTCATTTACCTGTTATTAATAATTGTATTTCAATAGTGAAAATGCAAATTGCATTATATAACGTGTTTTGAGGTAGGACGACCTATAATATTTGTCCTACCTAACAACAATTAATGTGTTTGTAAAACAAATTGCATTACAAAAATGGTCTATTTAAAAGGCACTTTCATTAACAGTTATCCAAACATAGACATTTGCCTATTGACCATGTTTAGTATAAGTAGTATAATGCAAGCAAAAGTGTTGAGAAATCAAGGAAATGAAACAAAAGTTTGTCTTAAAGTCCAAAGTCCAAACTTTAAAGTGTTGTTATTTAAACGTTTTTGTTTACATGCTATCATTTAGTATTAAGGTAGAACAAGGAAATGCAAAGTGAAAACAGAACTTCGTACAGGTCTTCTCCAAGAAGTATTTGAATCATTCTAGTATAATCCTGGCTTTGCATTTCATGAGGAAATGATGTGTAAATATTGTATGAAAGACAAATTATCCTACAATTAAAATCATTTTTTTGTGCTCTATATCCTGTAGCTTAGTTTTTTCCATCCCTTGTATAAACATTACATTCTTTTTATTCGCCTTGCCATATCGTTAATGTATGTATTTTGTTGACTATAGGGCCCGGCTCACAAGCTTAGCTTCTACAGGGGTCCTAAAAACCATTCATTTAACGATGTAATCAAGTTAATATATGTTGATTAATGTACTATTACCAGTCTCTTTTTTATGTAAAATATTATATCATGTTTTGTGTGGTTTTGAATAAATAAACTTGAACTTGAACTTGTTTTCAATAAGACTATGAGACCGAATAATACATGTGGAAAACACATAGTAAATGACAGTAAAGTAGTTCTCAGATTCTTCGATGAGGCTAACTTCTAATTATTTGGTCATCGCGTTCGGTCGGAAAGTCGCGTTACACGATTGATTGATTGATTGATTTTATTCGTCAAGTATAGTACATTGAATGCATACATAAAGCAAATGGAACGAGAAGATACATTGACAGGATAACCCATGAAAGCCGGAAAAGGGTTATTTCCAACGGGGTCCTATAAAGTACGTGTACAGTACGGCATGAGAATAAAATATCACAACTAATAACTACTACGAATATTACGAATAAATAATATAACATAAACAACAACAAAAATTTCTAGAACTTATAGCAAACAATGATCTACGGTATATTATGCAAGATTAAACTTAAAAACATGCGCTACACATAATGAACTGTGATTTAAGATAACTGATATTACTGTTCTTGAAGGGATTCATGCTTTAGGTATTGTTTTAATACACTTTTAAAGTGTGAAAAATTCTCAACTATTTTGACATGTTTTGGGAGAGAATTCCAAAATTGGATACCATTAAAATAAAAAGAGTTTCCAATTTGTCCTTTTCGCTTGGGTAAAACAAAATTAAAATGACTATTTCTTGTATCGTATCCATGGATATTTGAGACACGAGTAAAATTATTAGTAATATAATGATCTACATCTGAGTAGTATATTTTATGGACATGGTGTAACACGAGTTGTTTAGACCTTTGACCTACATGGAGTATACCTGCTTCTTCAAGTTCATTTTTCCCGACGTGTGTTCTTGGGCCTAAGCAATTAATAAATCTTACCATCTTATTCTGAATTATTCTTAACTTTTTCTTATCCATCTTGCCCAGACTACTGTACCAAGCAGCATTAGCATAATCAAATAAACATTGTATCAAAGCAAAACACAAAATACGTCTCGACTTCATGTTCATACAACAGCCTTTTCACACACAGCTAAAATTCATCGTATCTAGTGATGATTAGAATCATCGTAAAATTTTAAACATGTTTATAGACAAAATTTCCCAGTGTGAACATCGTTTATACGATGTTGGGATAGATACGAAGTCGCGATCCATACGCCCCTAAAAGCAGGCTGCAGATACGAAGTTCGTATCTAGAGAGCTTGACATATTGTGTGTGAAAGGAAATTCTTGTTTAAACGTGTTTAAACTGGATGGAGCGTGCGCTTTGATTGACATGACATGACCTTCAATGCGCAATGGCACTACTGCGCATTTTACGAGCAGTAGTTAATCACGAAACAATTAACGATCGCACCGAAATTTCTGTGTGTGAAAGGCTCGTGATTAGTTTAAACACGTTCGAAACACGTTTATACTAGTCATGTTTATAGAATTTTAGCTGTGTGTGAAAAGGCTGCAAGTTTGGTATCTATACAAAAATTTTAAGCGAGAATTAGCCTTTTTGGCAACTGAATCTACCAAACCTGTCCATGACAGATCACTAGTTAAATTTATTCCTAAATATTTTACTGAATCTTTTCTCTCAATCACTTGATTATTATAGGTAACCTTGAAGTCACGTGTATATTTAAACTTTCCCTTCGAACAAAATAAAATACTTTCTGTTTTTCCAACATGTAAACTAAGCTTGTTGTCTGTCATCCATTCGATGCATTTTGCCAATTCTGCACTTAGTTTTTCTTCAATTGACTTAGGATTTGTATCTGAATATAGTAACACACTATCGTCAGCATATAAAAGTAATTTAGAATCATTAACACAAGTACACATATCATTAATATAACACATAAAGAGAATGGGGCCTAAAATGCTCCCTTGTGGAACCCCGCATTTAATAGGCAGGGAATCAGATATTACCTTCTGCATAGTTACCACTTGATGACGATTAGTTAAATATGATCTAAACCATTTAACACATGCCGAATCCAAACCCATCACTTCCAATTTCTTTAACAGTATGTTATGATTTACAGTATCAAAGGCTTTTTGTAAGTCCAGAAGAACCATTCCAACAAAGCGCCCTTGAGAAACTTCATTCCTAACAAAATCCGATAAATGTATTAAACATGTTTCAGTGGAATATCCGTTACGAAAGCCGGACTGAAATTCATATATTAACTTTTTTTCTTGAAAATATTTCTCTATTTGAGCATGAACCGATTTTTCCAAAATTTTTGAAACTACGCGACCTTCCGTGAAACGAAAGTGGTAGATCATGTGAAGACGCACGTTATGGCCCGGTCCCACTGGCCAACGGACACAAAACGTATGCATAAAGGACACAGCGGACGAGCAAAATTTCGAGGGTGGCTCCATCCGTTTTCATCCGCTCCAGAAATGGACAAAATTTGCGAAAATTTGCGAAAACAGAACGGAAAATAACGGACGTGGGTAGTATGTAGCGGGGATGTTAAACGGATGTTCATCGGAAGTCTAGCGGATGAAAGCGGATGGAAGTGGATGACAGCTTTGAATACTTTATATACGAGATGCATACGCTTACATCCTTTCTATTTCCGTGCTACTAACGATGTATAGACGTTCCATGTACCTTATCTTTCCTCCCTCTTTCCGTTTTCAGCTGCAGCGGATGTGAGTTGCGAGGATGCCCAGAAGATGCAGAGAGGATACAGCGGACGTTTAACGGAGGATAACGGACATAGAACGTTTGTTGCTCGTATTTGTCGCGGATTTACATCGTACACGGCGGAAGTTCATCCGTTCTAAAAGTTTTGTACAGCTCAAAACTTTTTGCGCGGATGAAATCACAGTGGACGGATGCTCGACGGATAGAGCGTATGAAACACGTATGCAATGACTACAGAACGGATGCATAGCGTTTTCCAACGGATGGCAAGATTTTTTTACGTTTTACATCCTCTTTGCATCCGTAAGTGCAGTGGGACCGGGCCTTTAAGGACGCTAACTTTCGTAGATTCGCCTTAATTTTGTTATAAAGTGTCGGGTAAATTTGACCGGATCATTCATAAATGAGAGGGGTTCACGTCACAAACATTATCCTGGAATTTCCGTGAATAAAGGGGCATGTTTTCCAGGTAACGCGACCACCCGACCCGACGCGATGACGCGATGACGCGATGACCCGATGGTTCGAAGTAAGCCCTCATATGTAATGCAAACGGGAATACTATACGTTCTTCACATTTGTTCCTTCATGTTTTGCATATAAGATCATTTTGATGGTTGTTTACTACCGTACAAAGAGATGTGGGAGAAAAGCAAATCTGTTCGACAGCTATCTTGCTAGCACAATATGCTTGTCTTTCAGCGATAAGGCTATTAATGATACTAAGGCGTTAACAACACATAATACGAAAATAAATGTATCCCTTTAATATTCCACATGCAATACCGTGGATCATTCAATGCTTTTGATTATAGTGTTAAAAAGCTTAAAAGGGAAGTCCACCCTGATATCAAGTTGGTTTTTACTATAAGCAAGTAAACAAATAAGAGAAACAAATGTCATCAGTGAAAAACTAATTGGCAACACTGATTGTGGCGTATCTTGCGAGCTCCTTTCCCATTTGCTCTGTCAAAATGTCATGAACTTAATTTTCTTAGTTATTGATGACCGAATATATTTTTTTCATACAGGGGCTTTTATAAAAACATATTTGTAACAATTATTTGTGTGGTAAATGTATGATTGAATTACAGTACAGTAAAGTACAGGGCAAATAGGAGGGGACTTCGCAAGATAAACCACAATGAGTTGCTAATTTGTGTTACATTGATTGCACCTTCAAGGTGATTTCATTACTTTCTTATTGTTAATCAAATTTTGGTGAAACTATCAATGACATGTTTCTCTCCATTTTCTATTTTTTTATCAAAACCAACTTAAAATCAGGATGGACTTCTCTTGTAACAATAATGTTTTATATTTTCCACTTTGCACAGACCGTTACTTTAATATTGAAATGTTGTACATATTATAGATACTTGTTCATAGGCTGTATATGCCTATAAAGCATGTGTTAGTTTCATGGATAATCATATTATAATGACGCCGGCGGGTTATTCTAGACATATGCTATAGACTACTCGGTGCAAGAGGCTAAGCCATGTGGTAGTACAAGCTTTGCACTTTTAAAGGTTCATCACAAATAAATTTACATTCTCATTTTACATATCATCTATATCTCCAGCGAATTCGACTAGTTCTTGATTGCACTTTAAATGTATTTGGCGTCATCTGTGCACAGGAGGGGAGAACCGTACTGAATCGCTGTAACCCTGGGGTCCCGCCTTCCGGTATGACTGATTCGGGGTGTGCAGGTGGACCACTACACCAGGGTTTCTCCCTACCCTTTATACGAATAATGCAGTGGGTTTTTAAAGTGCAAAGGTGGTGACTCTCCACTACATGGGGCCTCCAATTAAACATCCTATCCGTAAATGTGAAACAAGTGAAATTCCAAACTATTAGACAATAAAAGAAAGCATGATAAAAAGGAATCCATGTACAATAGTGTTTAAGGGAAGCCAAAAATTAAATAGGACACAAACGATTTGTTAAATGATCCATGATAATTTCAACCACTTTGCGTTGGTGATAGGCTAAGGATATTCTGCAAGGCGTCGTATGCCACTGACGCAAATAGCTTGTACATCATACAAAGTGGATCCAGCAAAAGTCCGACGCTTTGGCCAATACCTTCAGCGAAGAAAACAGATTGGACAGGCCATGTATCCATATCACGGCTGTCCAGAACCCACTTAGTTGCATTAGCTACTCCTGTGTAAACCAGAGTGATCATTATCCACTTCGTCTTGAGATCAGCTACCAAGTTTTGTCTCTGAACGAGGAATATGAAATACGTCATCACCCATGCTCTACAAAGGTCAAAGAGTGAGTAGACAACAGCGAAACAAGCTAGAACTAGATTATCGTCCATGCCGGTATCAAATTGACGTAGGATGATCCCAATGGCGGCTATAAGACGCATAACAGAGACGGCAAAGAAGCCAAAAAGACCAGTGAGCAAAACGATGTCACCACCATCTAGAAAGTTCATGAAGCTTGAATAACCCTCGATCAAAACGCAGTGGGTCTTACGAAAGATTCTGTTATGATGGAGAAGCATGATGACTAAGGGGAGAAACAATACCATGTCGCAGCACCACTGCAGGTAGACTCTTGCGTTTGGAGACAACTCTTCATCGGTATAAACATGTTTCAAAAGAAAAACGCTGAGGCCAATATAAAGAAGTCCCGTAGCGGAAAGCAGTACGAATACGAGTACGAGAGTACGACGCAAGCGATCTCGTAATGTCAGTTCCTCCTTCCGAATCAAACTCTGTCTTTCTGGTGCAGATCTGTTCTTCTTTCGACAAAACCTCGCAATGTAGCCACACAGTGCAGTGATGCGTTTCCATAGGCCGATATCCTCAGTCTCAAAGGCATCAAACTCTGCATGATCTGTGCTTTGGAGATTCAAAAAGTGTCTTGGTATGACTGAAGACCACGTTGACGATATAATGGCAGTCGCTATGATCCCGCTACTCATGTAAAGGTGTGTAAAGGATGGACCTAGACCAACGGAAACAGAACACAGAAACAACGGAGAGTGAATAAACTAAATATCAATTGAAGGAAATGTTAGCTCTACTTTACTGTAGGCTCATAATCACAAAACTGATTATCTATATAGCAATGTAATATTTAAAACCTTAAACAATTATTAGGTAAACAAAATGAAGACCGCTACTTGCAAAGATGTTGGTATAAAGGTTTCAATAGTGAGTTGGCATTTACATCTGAAGGCTTTTAGTAAAACCATGCCAAGATAGCCTTGGTGAACTTAATTTAAATTCGTCATGGTCTCTTTCCTCTTCTTTTTATTTACTGTTATAATTTCCTTCCCCCTCTTAATGCCCAATAAGCGAGTTCTTTTGAGTATACATTTACAGCCTTTTCACTGAGGCTATCAACTATTTTTTACCATAAGCCGGCGATTGTATCTATTTCTATCAATCCAAAACTCACTTAAGAAATCCAGGGTTTCGTCGAGAGTTGTGTTCGTCTCACAGACCCCATTAAAGGATTTGACGAAAGAATTTCCCATCGGTTTACTGATGGGTAAGATAATACCAACCGCAGACCACCACATGTATCCCCCGTTGATGATTCCTACAAAGTAACAGTTCAATGTAGTTTCTACCAACACGGCATCGCTGAATCTGGTAATAAAGACCATTGCAATGGGAATCGTCGCAATCATGGAGAGAGTGAGGATCTCTTCGGAAACAGACGATAAAGAATGTTCTTTCGACAGGCAGATGATGGATATCGCAAGCCGAACGGGTAACCCGATCATTCCAATCACTCCGATGACGCAGAAGGCTTTGCATAAGGAACTAAAATGTTTTGGGATCCGGATATTTCGAACCGAGTCATTTTCCTGCGATAAGGCAGCTTTGGTAGACAGGTTTACCGACCCTGATGTCATTGCTTTGTCTGGCAGAAGATCTGCAACCTCATCTTCAGTGACGTCACTATCATCAACATCTTCAAATTGTGTCGCCAGGGAATGGCAAGGCATTTCTAAAGGAGCATGCGCTCCTCTGTTACGTGTAATGTCCTGTCTGTTAAAATATTCTGCGGTTGCTCCATAGCTACGTCCACCAAACGGTTGTCTTTGGTCCAATCCATGAGTTTGGTTACCGAATGCATCGCAGGATTCTGTTAGACTTGTCTCCAATGTATTCCGTCTCGAAGGGAGCGTTCTAATTGGCATTGAAGATGACACTCGTTGACGCCTGGCATTGAGGACGTACACTGATCCCCTATCTGATCCTTGACATGGCATCGAGGAAGTCGGATTATCATCGGTAGATGAATGCAAAGAGGCTGGAGTCGCTGCGGAGTTGTGTCGCGATTCTTCCAAATGCTTCCGGACTTTGGTTCTACAACTCACGGCACCTACAGCTCTTGCGCAGTGTCGACAGCGCCTTGGCCACAGAATGGTCTGCTGCCGATGAAACCTTGATTTGTTGCATATGAACCATAGCATGAGCCCAGCCATGAGAAACACACCAGCCATCAAGGTACAGCGGCTTACCGTATCGATGGAGCCAGCTCGTGTATTCATAGGGGCTAGTGGAGGAAGAAGTGAGAAACATAAGAGAAAGCTAAAGAACAGGCAGGTGAAAACAGTGCTGATATAACGATGGATGTTGATATAGATGAAATTGTCCTTTTCCATGTTGATTCTACTAGTGGATGCTCTTCGATGCCGATTCCGTTTCTTCAGATTTAGAAGTACTGATTTAAGAATGATAAAATGATGAAAAAAAAAATCACGGTAGCTGTAAAGACAATACACAGAGATTAGAGACTAAATTAAAACAACATGCGAACAAGTCACAACCGAAGAATATAACTTCCTGCTTTGATTATAGACTTGCTGACTCACATACATTTGAATTGAAATTAATAACTAAGGCTGTCAGAAACCTAAACCATAAAAACAACTTTTCTGTTAGGTTTATGAACCCTTATTTTTTACCAAGTCATTGTAGGAGTAATGCCATCAACAGATCATTTGCGGAGCTCTCATTTAGAAATATTTTCACTTTCATAATTCAAATAAGCGTATGCCTTGGAGGAGGTAAATGCTTGATAATACCAAGGAGATTTAAGAGAGGGAGTCATATCTAGCTCATTCCCTTTGTACCATCTTCGATTCCGCCAGGAAAAAATATGTCAGACATGTGCATAACTGGATCTTCCTTGCAGATTATGTAGACAAAGATTCCTGCCTAGCTGCAAACTAATGGGCCACTTTCAAAGGGAAATATGCTTTTGTAATGATAATTACTTTTCGCTACCACTCGTCTGATGATACGAGCAGTAATACAGTGCGCCGGCTTACCTTTATAGGAGGAAGGCGAAAGGAAATGGAGCAAAATTCCTAAAATATTAATCCAAATTACTCGACTGGGCATGTGTATGCACTAATCTGACATATAAAATCATAAATAACTGTACAGAACCGAATTAACTTTTAATTTTCGTGAGCCAGAAGTAATCGGAAAGTGTCAAGTTGCAGGTTTTAGGATTGTAAAATTGTACTATTTTTCACAAATTAAAATTACTGTTAGTATACGATGTATGCACATTACTTGACAAAAACTGTTTTGTTTTTATTCATATTTTATCATCTGTTCGATTTTCCCCTTGTTAGTTCAAACAAAAAGTGAAATATTAACGATATTTCTTTGTGAACAAAATCACTACTCAAGCTTTTCAATGATGTTGGCGGCTTCGAACCTCGGACATCAAAGGTAATTGCACACCTGTAAATTATATTGTGAAACCTTAGCAACCGGCAGCTGCTTGGAATATTTTGTTGCCAGTTGGGACTCCAGCTCCAAGTGGCTTTTTAGAGTGTACTTTCAGTTCAGTGAAATGTACGTTGCAAAATATTAATGTGTCAGTACAAGAAAGGTATGAACCTCGCACTAATTGAAACTGATTTGCAAAAAAACAACACTTACAGTTGATGCAGGGATATGTAATCTCCCTGGTTGATGATAAGTTTTCCAATAATGGTAACTTCTATGGAAACCTTGATTTAATTGGCTGTTGAGTGATGATACCATGGTAGTTAATTGTGGTGGCAAAGTTAAGATCAGTGGTAAGTATTATGCAACGGGGCCCAGATATCATAAATATGCATTTTTCATTAAATATGTTATAAGAAGTCCAAGTAGTTGAAATGTTTTGGAAAATGAACCTTATCATTGGTAACCATTGTCCATTGAACAAGCCTTTACAGGGTAATTTCCTACACAAACAGAAGTCTCAATGTAATCAATTTTACATAGAACATTGCAGAATTTTTTTTAGGGGGGGGTGGTTACAACTTTCTCTTAGTTTTAACAGCTTATGATAAAAGAATATGACCCACACTGTGAAAGATAGTATGTATATTTCGTTTACTATAAAATTGCATTTTTTCGTTTACAGAAACTGTAAATCTGAGGTGATCTGAAAATTGAAAGCCAATTTTTTTTTATTTGTTTACCATTTATAATTGAGAATGCTGTAGAAAATTACGGATATGTAAAATTACTACTTGCTTAACAATTGATTGAAAGATAACCCACACTTGCGGTTGAATAATGTTTCAATTAGTTTTTGAAGAAAAAATTGCCTTAAAAATCCCTTTTGTGTGCTGTATTTAACATTCAAACAAATTATTTTGTATTTTCACTAACTTCATGTAAAGTTGACATCAACATTGCTACTTTTGTAATTTACATGTTGAATCTGTATTTTTGTTACTGTAAAAATCCATACCCCTTTTTCAGTGTGGGCCATATTTGGGTATTATGATAAGGGGATTATAGCCAGGCGCACGATATACGATTCTCCGGCGATCCGATTTCCGTCGAAAGGGTGATTACATTAGATATGAAACACTAAAGAACCTCTATCCTCTAGATGTAAGTTCTAAATGTGCAATGCTCACTTATTTTAGTTTATCGATTTCCTTGTCACTCTAAAATTACGCTGCAAAACAATAATAGTTACTGGTTAAGAATGTTAAATCATTATTAAAGATACGCATCATGAACAAGATATTTGTCGATTGAATTCACCTTTTTGTGTAATACAGAAAGAAAGAGAACCATTCTCTCTGTAGATAGGTAATAATATAATTATAATTTGTTCTTTTTGTTTGTATGTTTGTTTGAATTTTCTTTAGGCTCGTTTTTGGGCTTGCCAAGGCCTCGCATTTAAAGATAAAGACCAGTTATGGTCATGCGATTGCATTGTGAAGGAAACGTTGTGGAATCGATCAGAAAAGGTTGATCATCTAGCATATAAGTAGTGGTGTGTACTGCAAGGTTCTGGAATCATCAAAATGATAAGAACTTCAGCCCAGTCTTGGTAAAGTTACAAGCACTGTACACAGAAAGATGTTTATGGGACTACGCGACACGTACGCGATATCTATCAGGTCCAAATAGATATATTATGTTTCCAAATATATCAATTAGTAGGCGGTTTCTCGGCAAAATTTGTACCATTACGTATTAGTCAAAACATATTCTTTCACATGAATGGTGATAAGAGTTTCCATTTCGTATTTTGAGAGGGGGGGGGGGTTTCAAAACTGGTCTTTACCTTTAAACATGATTATGCGAATTTACCATGTACCACTAAACGAAATAGACAGAAATATATTATTTTCACATTCGAAGCTACGAACTTATATTCTAAAAATCAGGACTTTTTTGTGTATTTCTTTAATGAGAGTACCATATTATAACTTTTGTTTATATGGCCTTGTTTTAATTATGCAGATATAAAGGGCTTCCAAGAACAAGATCACGTAAGCAAGGGTTTTAATTATAAAATCCTTTAATTTACATTCCATATTGCTTGTTGTAGAGCAATGCTATATTATTCTATTAATCAGTAATCATATCTTTTAAATGCAAACCCCTTTAAATTTGCGCTCAGCGGGAATCTATACACGATTATGTTTGTTTCGATAGCGTTCTGAAAGTTAGTGTATTGTAAATTGATGAACTTTACGTGTTATTACAACGGAATTGCCGTATTTCGATCCTACTAGGAACGTGTTAGAAAATGCTGTGGTCAAAGGCCCCATCACACCAAACTAGCTCTCACTAAGTTTTGGAACCGTCCCAGAAAATCGTAAAACGGGTTGTGGTCGGAGTAGAATTTGGAAATAATGTCTATAACATGACCCTAGCCGGTTCGTTCATAAACAGTCCCCAATACGTTCATGTCGTATGTACCCCCATCCACAGTCAGTTCATATATCAAGTTCTGATCGGGTAAATTTGCCATTTCCAGGCAGTTCAAGTCAGTCCGTAGTCAGTTTATACCCGTTACTAGCAGGACCCGCGGAAATCCGCGGGATTCTAGACGGGGCGAGGGGTGTAAATAGATATATAGAGACTCTCTAAATTATAACAACAAAGAACTTTATTTGCCATTCATAAAAAAAACCCCGATCCAACTCTACCGGTAGTTATTCTTTAAGCCTCTTTCACGCTGGAACTGCGTTGTGTGGCGTACCGACTACGCAGAAATTAGGCTGCGTATTAATGGAAAAATGTTGCTTCACAATAGTCCCTGCGTAGGTTATGCGTAGGCTGGCGTACAGGTTTGCTTATGGTTGCTTACGGTTGCTTACTGTGTGGAAAGCTTTTACTGCTTTGTCGATCTGGCCTAGGGTAGCGCACTGTTGCTTTTCTGTGTCAAGTTTCTACGCCGAAAGTACGCGAAAAAAATTAAACATGTTGAATTGTTTGCGTCCATCTTGCGTACCCCTTTGCGTCCTTCAGCATATAGTAACGTAGGCCAGCGTAGTTGGTACGCAACACTACGCAACTCTACGTATGGACCTGCCAGTGTCACAAATAAAGTATTTAAAATAAGCTCATCTGACCCAAATAAATGCCTAATACCCCTGAGCTTTCGGGGGTTTATGGCCCCTTGAAACCCGTGGACCCCACGCCTATACACACTCAACCCGCTGCGATCTAACTGATCTCCCCCCCCCCCCCTTTGAAAAACGTTTCTTGGAGCCTGCATGTAACATGTAGGAATGGTGCATGATGATGCATATTTTTTTCTGCACCCCCCCCCTTTGATCAAGATTTTCTTGGCTTTAGAGTTTGTATGCATCCTTGTAACATCATGTTGAATTTTTCATCTGACAAAATCTTTAAAGCATTATCTAAATTTGTTTAAAAATTTATTTCAATTTATAAATACAGATCAATTACAAGTACTGCACAAACTATACGCCGTGTTTCTCGAATTTAATATAATAGAAAATAGTTCCAAGATACTTAATATGATATCGCATCTTTATTCAAGATTCTACTTTTTAGTTTATGCATCTATTTATAAATATTAGACTGCCTGACCTTATTCTTTTTCTTTTCTGCAGCAATGGATGTCAAAGAACTGGTTTATCTTCTGTATCACCGGACTACTCATTCTAATAGCGTTGGTCTTATTCGCATATATTTACAGGAAAAGTGTCCTCTTATGCAACTCTTGTCACATTAGGCTTACTATTAGAACGAATGTATAAGTATGGAAAGTAAAGCAAAGCACTGCCCTCTTCTGTGAGCCTCAAATTTTGGGTCGTCATAACAAAATAAATTGGAAGGGTTGAATAAAGAGATAGGGAGGAGATAAAATGTAGATTAAAAAGCATAGTGTACTATGATGACCTTTGGTAACAATAAATGTGTTTCAGAGTGACGATGACTGATATTCAGTTGAGATGACAGTAACTATGCGAGACATTGATGGCATATTGTACAATACATTTTATGAGCATGCAGAGTTAGAACGCGAAGTCACGCGGTTCATCAACCCAGGCCCAGCGTTCGGTTCACGTACAGCGAACGGCCATCTGAGATTAGAGGGCGCTGTACCGGTAACGGAAGGTGTTGCTTCGTGGGAAGCCAACTTTTCCAACTCAACCATGGGTACATTCAAAGGTCCGCCTGAATCAGATTCGGAACTATAATGGAACTGAATCATTATAGAGAAGTTTTTCAAGACTGTCAAGTGACTCTGTACCCAACACTTCTGGATACAGCCCAAGTGGGTAAAAAGCGAACTACAGAAGATAGGATTTGGGGCTAGCTATCCCCTTTGGGTAGAATATGATCTGCTGTTAACAAGGCTCTATACTTGTAGATGGAAGTATGCCATTAGAAGTAATATGACAATTAATGACTTTCTTTATCTGAACATGAAAACGGATTTTTGTTGTTGTTGTTCTTGATTTGTTTAAAGTTTTGTACAATCGCTTGGAATAAGCCAGTATTTGTGACATTAAGCCCAGGGGCAGGTATGATGCCCTTCGGCTCCTAGAATGGCTTTAGATAACTAGCAGGGGGAGGGGAGGGGGCTGGAGATATATTGAGAAAATTCCAACCAATTGCAGTATCCAGTATTATATCTACCGTCATTCGATAAGGTAATTGTTGTCTTTGCCTAATTGTCAACTGAAGTAGGAAACAGAGATAATAAAGACACAATTAGAAAGACAAATTGATTCCTTTTAAATCTTTCACTGTTTTCGAACTTATTTATGAAGGTAGATAGTGTCACATTGACCACTATCATTTTGAATACGCAACGTTGATACGGTGGAGTACATTAAAGCATCAGCAGGATTTAGGCATTGTCAATAAAAAAAGATTGTTATTATCTCTCTCTCTCTATAAAGTGCCATATCGTTTGACTTTGGCGATCATGCTGTTCCAGAACCTTCGGCTCCTAGCCTTCTGTATTAGTACCACTCCCAGTTCTATCACTCCTCTCTTTTCCAACAATTTCTGCAGACTGTCCATCCAAAGTATCCTCCTTCTTCTCCTACTCCTTCTTCCCACAATTTTCCCTGTCAAAGCAAGATTCTCTAGGCCTTCTTTACGTGTAATGTGACCCATGAACTTCAACTGCCTAATCAACATCTCACGTATCATTTTTCTTTGCACTCCAGCTCGTGTAAGAACTTCCTCATTACTAATTTTGTCAGTCCAGGGGATTTTCATCATTCTTCTTAGAAACCACATTTCGCAACTTTCCAAACGCTTTTTAGTATCAGAGGCTAAAGTCCATGTTTCACTACCATACATAAGTACTGAGTAGATGTAACAATTCAATACCTTTAATCTGGTCCTCATACACATTGTTCGATTTGTCAGAATTTTGCCTAACTTTGAAAATGCAGATTTAGAGAGAGCTATCCTTCTCTTGGTCTCTGTCTCGCATCTGGCATCCTCGGTAATCATGCTGCCGAGGTAGTTAATGAGGAGACTTGTTTAATATAGTCTGTTCTTTCAGTTTCAAGTTACATTTTGGACTGCTCTTCTTGGATACCACCAGGCACTTTGTCTTGGTATAGTTGATCTCTAGTCCCATTCTCTCACTTTCTTTTACAACTACATTCAGGAGTCTCTGGAGATCTTTCTCTGATTCTGAAAATAAAACAGTGTCATCAGCATATCTAATATTTGTGATTGAATGACCACCCACTTATATCCCATTTTCATCTTCCAATTCTCTAAGAATGATTTCACTATACATATTAAACAGGTCTGGCGACAGAACACAACCCTGTCTGACTCCCCGTCTGATGTTGATATATTCACTACACTCTCCTTCTACCCTGATGCATGCAAACTGATTCCAATATAGACTTTGTAGCAGTCTTAGATCTTTCCTATATATATCAAGCTTTTTTCAGCTCTTCTTGTTATTATCAGTTAACGAATATTATGTAGATGGTTTTTATATTCGTGCATATAAGACACAATTCTTATGACTAAAATATAGCATTTTATTGTCATATTTGTATTATTTCTTTTCAGTGTTTGTGAGTAGGTAAAATATGTTTGCGTACGTACTATACGATCGGTGGAGAAGTTGTAAACTTGGTTAAAAAACGAGAGTATGAAGTTGTTATGTTTGAATTGCTTTAGAAAATTCAATTTGCTTTATTTGTCCAAAAACTCGTTACAATACATTCTGTTTCAAACTTCAAACTTATGATTGTATTGCACAATCAATAGACGGTGGGGAACTTCTCACCGTGAGCATCTATTCTGATCCTTTATGATCAGTTTTCTCGTTCAAAAAGGCTATTTATGACTCACAAGCAAGCTAAGTGTCATAATAACCCGATGCTATTTTAAAGTTAAGTGATTCTAACAAGGATAATATTCGACAACCTCTGAATTGCCTCTATGAAAATCATTTTCATCATGCCTCTGTCTCCATCACAGTTCATGCATCCCCCT
This sequence comes from Strongylocentrotus purpuratus, assembly GCF_000002235.5. Lineage (NCBI taxonomy): Eukaryota > Metazoa > Echinodermata > Echinoidea > Camarodonta > Strongylocentrotidae > Strongylocentrotus > Strongylocentrotus purpuratus. The sequence goes on along the minus strand of NW_022145598.1, from coordinate 3,621,889 downwards.
CCCCTCCCTCTCCCTCTAACCCCTGCTCCCCTCTCTCCCCTCCTCCTTTCCCATTATCTCTATCTCATGTTCCTCTGTTTTTCTCAATCTGTATTTCGTTTTCTCTCCATCCACTATTCTCAATTACTGTCGCTTCCTCTATATATTTGTCCAAAATCTCGTTACTATACAATATGTTTCAAAGTACAAACTTATTATTGTATTGCACAATCAATAGACGGTGGGTAATTTCTCACCGTGAGCACGTATTCGGATCCTTTGTGAGAAGTTTTCTCGTTAAAATGTTTTTTTTTTACCTTATACTACTGATTATTTACGACTAACAACGAGACCGAGTGCCCTGACAACCCGGTGCTATTTTTAAGTTGTTGATTACATTGCATAAGAAATTGAAAATTTCAACCAGTCAATCGATAAAGCATGTGTTTATCTTTCATATGTGAAGAACTTAAGATACCGGGGTTTATATTGAAAAAGGTCTCCGTTCGTGATTATTCCGCCCGCATGAATCTATTAATCTCTATGGAAAATTTTAATTCAATTCATAGCTTTAGTTATAATTATTTATAAAAAGGTATGGAGAAATAACACTTAGGTGACTAATTTGTCACAGTAACTGCTTTTTCTAGAATATTCTTGTAATTTAATGTCAACATGAAATAGATGCATTGCACTGATTAACTAATACGTGTAAATGACCTGCCTTGGAAGTTAGAACTAATAATTGAGTGTAATAAATGTAAATAACATTTTAAACTGTGTCTCTGTTCGTTGAATGTTGTTATTGTGCGTTTTATGTGATGCGTACCTTTTTGAAAGCATTGCATCACGGTATTCTCAAATCTGTCTTTCTATTCTTGCTCCCCTATCTCTCTCTCTCTCCTTCTCTCTCTCTCTTAATTTATCTAAATCTAAACATTACACAAACCGTTTCTCATGAGTAAATTAAAAAAGAAGATGGTGGAAGAGAGATTGATTAATTAAGAAAGAGAGAGAGAGAGAGAGAGAGAAAGCAAAAGAGAAAAAGATATTGTGAGAGACACAAAGATAGAGAGAGAGAGGGAGAGAGAGAGAGAGAGGGGGAGAGAGAGGGAGAGCAAGATATTGAGAAAAATAGAGAGAAAGAGAGAGAGAGAGTAAGAGAGAGAGAGAGAGAGAGATACAGGGGGAGGGGGCAGGGGGCAGATGAAAGGGATTCATGTCAACAGAGAGGACCATTAAAAGCTTCGTGCCGCTAGACTGATCAATAATTGAAGAAATGAACCCCCCCCCCAAAAAAAAAAAAAAAAAAAATGTAATCCTCATATTGAATCCTTAATAAACAAAATTCTTAAGGGGATTACCCTCGGCCCACATTCAAGATGATGTCATACACAAATGAATTAAAAGTAACATATCTGTAGGCATGTTGTACTTACATAAAGCTGAGTCATCATTTTAGTGTTCAGCTCAATGCCTTGAGAGAACATTAGTCTTTTCCCAGTGCTGTTTGTTGAGGGTTCTTATAGAAGCACTGAGACCTCGGCACAAGTTAGCTTAAACTACATATACATTTTTAATATATGGTTTATATGATTTGCATTAATGGAGTAAAAATGAAATCGAAATTTAAAAAATACAACTACTGTGAAAATAGATAATCTGCGGAATAGTTTTCAGGAGATTGAACTAGTTGAGACAGAAGTCTTATAATGGAAAATTCTATTGAATATCTCATGTGCGCTATGAAAGATCCGAATAACCATTTCGAATAAATTGTACAGTACTTATCATTTCACTGTACTGCAATATGATTGCATCTCATGAGTTACAAAATAAAGAAGCTAGTTAAGAAAAGAAGAGCTTTCTACCTGTCAGTTCTCATTTTTATTTATTTATTTATTTTTTTAAATTTTTATTTATTTATTTATTTAAAAAACAGGGTAGCCCATTCAACAATAAGTTGGTCTCCCATGGAGCCCTGTGATAACATACAAATCAAAGCATAATTGAACGATCAACATAAACATAAACCTAAACATAATATAGAATCATAAATGAAAAGAAAATGGCAAGTAAACAAACGAACAACAGATGGGAATTCTCTAAAAAAACAGAAATACAAACATGTAAAAAATTAGACTAATATGAAAACATTGGGAAATATTGCATGTGGCCGTATGGCGGATGCTAGAAAAATATTAGACATATGAACATAATGAACAATGATCAAAGTAACGTCGGGAATGGATTTAGAGTAATCATAAAAATTACTGGCAAGAGCTATGAATTATTTAAGCAGTGCTTCTTTAAGTGAAATTTAAAGGAATTAAGGGTATCTTTTGTTCTTACTTCAATCGGCACATTATTCCATAAGAAAGGGCCGTCGTAGCATAACGAATGTTCACGATACCCGGTATGGCATTTAGGGATTGCGAGATCACGTCTAATAGATTGCCTCGTTTTCATTGTGTGGACTTCACTGAGTTCTTTGAAGAAATTGTCAAAATAACCAGCAGATAGGCTGTGAGTACATTTATAAATAAAAACGTATCTAAAATATTTAACACGCTCATTGAAGGGTATCACTTTCAACCGACAGAACATATCTCTAGAGGGTGTATACATGTTACAATTTAGAATAATTCTTGCCGCCCTCTTTTGTAGCTTTATGATACGGTTGGTCTGTGTTTTTAATCTATTGCCCCATATTTCGCAGCAATAGTCCATTTGAGATTGGATCAAACAATTATATAATAATTTGAGTGTCTTATTATCAACAAACGGACGAATTCGTTTCAACATTGCCAAACCGGCAAACACCTTTTTGCATACAAAGTTAACATGATCATTCCACAATAAGTATTGGTCAATAATTACTCCAAGACATTTTATACTTATACATTGCTCAATATTTACCATTGAAGGTTATAGAGATGTCTTTATCACAAAGAGAATTGATTTTCTGCTTACTTCCGATGATGATGAATTTAGTTTTGTCGGTATTCAAACCTAATTTATTTTTAACAATCCATTGTTGGATACTATTCAAGTCATTTTGTAATTTAATTTGTATTTCGTTAAGAGAGGAACCTGAACAATATATTGTCGTGTCATCAGCATACATGATAACACGCCTTTCTTTCAATAATTTCACCATGTCATTAATGAATATAAGAAATAATAGGGGGCCTAATATTGACCCTTGAGGCACACCTTGGTTAATAGAAAGTGGATTCGAATGTGATTGCCTAATTACAACATGTTGTTTCCTATTTGTTAAGTATGATTTGAACCAAGACAGTGCATTATTAGACATACCTAGATCATGTAGTTTATCTAACATTATTGTCGTATCTACTGTATCAAACGAACGTCTCAGGTCTATAAAGAGAGCTCCGACTATTAATCGAGCGTCGATGGCATGTATCCATGACTCAGTTAATGCACCAAGTGCTGAGGCTGTCGAGTGACCGGGTCTGAACCCAAACTGTACTTCTGTTAATACATCATTAAGAATTAAAAAGTCATAAAGCTGCTTGTGAACCATTCTTTCTATAAGTTTACTGACAGCTGGCAGTATAGATATCGGACGGTAATTAGTCATGGCATTTACATCTCCTTTCTTAAACAAGGGGAACACCTTAGCATGTTTCCATTCATCAGGGAAGGTGCCAGTACTGAATGACAAATGTATCAATTCAGTTATAAATATAATGATTTCTTTTCCGGCACTCTTAAGTAGTTTTACCCTTAATTCATCTACTCCACTTGATTTTGAGATATCTAAATTCAAAATTGATTTCCGAACACATTCACAGTCAATCAGGTCAAATTCAAAAAGCTTAGAGGCAGAAGCAGAAGTATTAAGATAATTACTCGAATTCAGTAAAAGGTTATAGCTATCAAACTTAACGTTAGATTCCCTTGGTAGTGGGTTATTTACACTTAGATTGATAAGATAATCATTAAAGGCACTGGATATGTTAACATCATCCTGGTATGTTTGACCATTAACATGTAAAGCATGTGGGAGTGCTACACGTAGCTTAGGGATCAATGAGCGTAGACATTTCCACATACATTTGTAATCATTTGAGTTAGACCTTATTTGTGATTTAAAATATTCACTTTTACTGTTCCTTAAAGAAATATTGACTTCGTTTCTCAAAGATTTATAAGAAGACCAGAGTTGGTCAAATTCTGATTCTTTGGCAGTATTCAGTTTTTCATGTTTCACTGACAAACATTTCTTATATGCTTTATCCCTCTTAGACATTAATTTACGAAGATTAGAATCGATCCAAGAAGCACAATAATTTCTCACTCGAAGTTTCTTCATAGGAGCAAGACGATGAGCTATTGATATGAATATATTTTTCCGTTTTAACCAATAATCATCAACATCAGTTACTTCATTCAAAACATGCCATGGGGCTTGAGATAATAGAGATTGAAACTCTTCTGAATCAAAATACTTAAAAGATCTATAATTAATTACTTTTTGTTTACTAAGCCCTTGTGATTTGAAATGCAGTTTTCGAATCACGTAAACCATATAATGATCGCTTATTGAAGTTTGTATACACCCATGTTCAATAATAGTTTCAATATTGGAGGTGAAAATAATATCAATAAGTGTTTCGCTTCTATCAGTTACGCGTGTTGGTGTATCAATGATTTGTGAAAAATTATACGACCTCATAAGAAAATCAAGTTTACTAAAATTACTTGAATGACGATCAGAATTCCAATAATCACAGTTAATATCACCCATGACAAATATTTCACTTATTGACGAACGAGAGCAGCTTACAGATTCTAGTATTGTTTCAAATCTATCAAAGAATGATACATCACTAGAAGGAGGCCTATATATACAAAATACAATAATACTCTTTTGAAATGGCAGTTGAACTTGCAGACAAATCATTTCAAGGGAGGAGTCCTCGAATTCGTTTCTCCTGAAATAAGTCAATGATTCTGCAATATAAACAGCAACGCCTCCGCCTGAACGGTTTCTATCTCTACGTTCAATGCGTAGGCCTTCTATGAGAAGATCGTTATCACCGATTGTATCGTCACAAAAAGTTTCGTTTAAACATAGCAGGTCAATTTTGTTATCCGACAATATGTAACGAAGAGAGTCAACTTTGTTCACAAGTCCGCGAATGTTTAACAGAAGGAATTTCGCTCCTTTAGACAATGGAGGGGCTTTACCATCCGTAAGTACTATATTTTTGCTACAAGATTTATGCTTACAAAGACTACAATTCATATTAACTGACTTTGAGAACTCATTGCTATCATCGAAATCTTCAGAGTTAGTCAAAGGTAATCGTTGTTGATGAACATCATTGATGTCTACTACGAGCTCGGGTTCAGTAGCCTCCTTGCTGTATTCAGGGAGTCCATCCAGTCGCGGGGGAAGATCCGATCCTTTGCTTTCCGCTGATGGTTGGTGCGTCGATAATCTGGGAAATGATGATCAACTAGTTGTGATGAGTTCTGACGTAGGTGGCGTATGATGTTTTTCGCGAGTTCGATAACTCCACTTCCGTTGAGGTGAACACCATTGGCCTGTAGGTGGATATCGGGATAGATGGCGCTGTTGTCAATCAACTTCCAACCTCTCTCATTGGTCAGAAGTTTCAGCTGTACGTTAACCGCATCGACCTTCTTCCGCTGGCTATGTGTCTCTGGGTGACGATGTATGATGCTTGATAGAGTGATCGCACTAACTTCGGTCTTCGTCACAATTTCTTCACAAAGTGACGAGATCTTAGTGACGATTTGGACATCATCATCTGAATGTAGGATGTTTGATCCAAGATGTAGTATTACTTCCTTAGGTGCGTTATCCTTGGAAATATTATAGACGCTCTCCGATACGTCCTGTATTTTCGCTCCAGGGAAAGATTTGCATTTCACATTGATCCATCGAGACATTTTAGATAGTTGGATGTTCTTAATCATTGAATCTCCTATGAACAAAATATCCACTTTGTTGGGGGAAGCCTCGGTGATTTTTACTAAATCGGGCGGATTTGAGTTGGCCATCATTTCTGTATGTTGTTGCTTCATTTTACTGTGATAGTCGGCTAACTGCTGATCAAATGACATACCACTTGGGCAATTAGTTGTCTGAACAGGGTCATTTAACGAGGCATTGTTCAGTGCAACGGGATCGTGTGTGGCTATTCTCTCAGCATTATCAAAATTCACCGATGTGGAGTTTTGGATAGTATCATTTAACGAGGCATTGTTCACTGCAAAGGGATCATGCCTGGCTGTTCCCCCAGCATTATCAAGATTCACTGATGTGGTGATTTGAATGAGGGCATCAACGGTCTTTCCTATAGACTCTATCTGAGCCTTCAATTGTGAAAGTTGGGGCTCATTTAGATGGATGGAATGAGTACAAACTTTCGATTGGCTTTGTTGCTGAATCGGTGGTACACTGTGATTATCAGCTTTAAGCACATCATGGCTGCCATGATCAATGGATCCGTTTGACAGGGAATCCGTTTGACAACCGTTGTCACGGAGAATCGGCTCATGTACTTTAGCACTGTCAATGTCATGGCTGCCATTTTTTACGGCTAAAATACTATAATGACGGGCAATATCCGAGTTTAAGTGAAGATATATGGATCCCAATTCACATGTGACATAATCCACCAGTTCATCATCAAGTACCGCAGTAGTGACATCATTTTTGAGTAAATGAGATAAGATGGTGTTTATACTAGAGATCGTTGCATTTTTTGGCATTTTACATCTGAAATGATCAGAGCCAGGGAATCCATAACACGTATTAGTCTTCAATTTATTCGTTATTTCACGATCATTTGTTGCGTTTGTATATTTCTTGCATATCACCTTTGCGTTTATAATGATCATCTTTATCGTCACCTCACTGATAACAGGACATTGACACTTTTGGCAGTAAGGTGACGATTTATTCACTTTATCATTGTTTATGGGATTATTCCAGGCGCGGATCCAGGATTTCTTAGGGGGGGGGGGGGGGGCCAAATTTGAAATTATGCGAGCCAAATATTGGTACGTAATGGTGACCAGTAGTGACGTAATGCAGGGGGATGTAGGGAGGGGCGAGTTTCCCCCTCCCTCCTCCGCAAAGCGCGGAAGCTATATATGACGTTTCATTAAAGTATTAGAGAAAGAAGACAACTCGTTGTACCGTTCTCGACTCTTAATCCTTGTCTAAATTCAGCCCCCCCCCCTCCGCGAAGCGCGGAAGCTTTGACGTTTCATTAAACTATAAGTGAAAGAAGACGATTCGTTATAGTGTTCTCGAAAATTATCCTCGTTTGAATGCAATTTTCCCCTCCCGCGCGAAGCGCGGAAACTTTTATTGGTAAGTCCAATGGCTTCTATTGGTAAATCATTAATGATAAAAGTTTCATTAAATCATTGACGAAAGAAAACGATTCGTTGTACCGTTCTCGACTCTTAATCCTCGTCTTAATTTATTCCCCCTCCCCCTCCCTCCCTCTTGCGCGAAGCGCGGAAGCCTTTACGTTTCATTAAATCATCGGAGAAGGAAAACGATTCGTTGTATCGTTCTCGACTCTTAATACTTGTCTTAATTCAGCCCCCTCCGCCAAGCGCGGAAGCTTTGACGTTTCATTAAATTATTAGAGTCCTATGGCTTCTATTGGTAAATCAATAATGATAAATCAAAATCAATTTTAGCAACTGTCCACCAAAAAAAGTTATATGGAATCTACATCTACAAAGTCCTCAAGCAGGTTCATCCAGATATTGGTAAATGGCTTCTATTGGTAAATCATTAATGATAAAAGTTTCATTAAATCATTGACGAAAGAAAACGATTCGTTGTACCGTTCTCGACTCTTAATCCTCGTCTTAATTCATTTCCCCTCCCCCTCCCTCCCTCTTGCGTGAAGCGCGGAAGCCTTTACGTTTCATTAAATCATCGGAGAAGCAAAACGATTCGTTGTATCGTTCTCGACTCTTAATACTTGTCTTAATTCAGCCCCCCTCCGCGAAGCGCGGAAGCTTTGGCGTTTCATTAAATTATTAGAGATAGAAGACGATTCGTTGTACCGTTCTCTATACTCTTAATTCTTGTCTTAATTTTAAAGATGTTTTTTGTCTGCTCCTTTTTCTCTCTACGCCCTCTTCCTTTCCTCTCCTCTCTATTTTTTTCTACCCCCCCCCCCCTGGCTACGCGCCTGCGGTCAGATAAACAAATTTTGATACCTTGTCCGACCCGGGAAGCTCAGGGGTTTTAGGCATTTGATTACGGTCAGATGAACATATTTTTATACCTTATTTGTGACACTGGCAGGACACTAATTGGCGTGAGGTCCAGCGGGCGAAGCCCCCAGAAAACAGGGGTTTTAGGCATTACATTTCCGTCAGATTAGCATCTAGGGGAGTCTGGGGCCCTAGGCGGGGTGCAGGGGACAGAACCCCGGAAGCTCAGGGTTTTTTAGGCGTTTAATTTCGGTAAGATGAGCAGCTAGTTAACTATTCTTTCTTTCTTGCTCTCTTTATTTCTATTTCTCTTTACTATACCTGTTCAAAAAAGGTGTGTGTGTGTGGGGGGGGGGGGGGGAGCTCGAGGCTTGCGATTCCAGCGGTAACCCGACACATGCTCCGCCGACGATTGCTCCGCCGACTTTTACTCCGCAAAACGCGACAATTGCTCCGCGACATTTGCTCCGCGACATTTGCTCCGACGTCAAATGCTCCGCCGACAGTTGCTCCGCCGACAGTTGCTCCGCCGACAGTTGCTCCGCCGACAATTGCTCCGCCGACAGATGCTCCGCCGACAATTGCTCCGCCGACAATTGCTCCGCCGACAATTGATCCGCCGTCAATTGCTCCGCAAAACGCGACAATTGCTCCGCCGACATTTGCTCCGCCGACATTTGCTCCGCCTGAAGCGACACTTGCTCCGCCGACATTTGCTCCGCCGACAATTGCTCCGCCGACAATTTCTCCGCCTGAAGCGACAATTGCTCCGCCGACATTTGCTCCGCCGACATTTGCTCCACCGACATTTGCTCCGCCGACAATTGCTCCGCCGACAATTGCTCCGCCTGAAGCGACAATTGCTCCGCCGACATTTGCTCCGACGACATTTGCTCCGCCCAAAAAGTGTCCCATAAACTACAAATGCTACTAGTACTACGAAAAATGCTTCGCCGACAATATTTTCTTTACACCTATTTTTTTCGTTTCTTTTTTTCTTCTTCATTTTCGGAATGCATTTCTTGAAATAATGTAGATGAAATGAAATGAATGAATGTTGATGAAGTGGGAGGAAAAAGGAGTTACCTAAAAGTCATTTCGAATATACTGAAATAACTTTCCATCTATCACTGTACGTCCCATATAATGTATACTAAACACTCATTACATGTCGTGGGAAGTTTAAAAAAAAAAGTAGAGCAGCAAGCCACATTCCCCAATACGCGCATACCTCCTAGTTAATTTCAAGTAGCTCATCAATATGTAATACCTGAAATTACCTCGATCAATGCATCTTACTAGGTAAAGCATTATCTAATGTAATAGGTCATCGTGGAAGTTTAGAAAATAAGTAAGGGGGATTTACCAAGTGTTGATCTTTTTAAGAGTTTTATAAAGAAACAAAAAGATATTGAATATTTCTCAGCGAAAAAAAGGAACAAGCTTGTTTCGCATTTTAAGAAATGGCGATTTGACTTATGATACTCATGTTGATTTAACTTTTATTCCTGTGCCCCCTCACTCCCCTTTATGCACTGGAGTTCAAACTATGATTTATATGTGTACAGTGTATTTTTTTTTACTATAATGTTTTTTTTGTATAACTTTCTTGTCCTTTCATTATTGTTAGTTGTTCTTATACATATTGGTTTTTTTGTTTGTCTAATTATTACCAATGACTTGTAAATATGTAATTTTTATATGATTGAAAATTTAATAAACACACAAATATAAAAAAAGTTTAGAAAATAAGGGCACTTATATACGTAAGGAAGAGAACCCATTCAGACGGGAAAATGAGATGGCAGCCTTTCTGCTTATTCACATTTATACAAATCATTTTGTTGCAGTTTGATGTTAGTTCTTCATGATAAGCCAATTGCTCTTCTTCCGGTGGCTTCGTGAGTCCCTTAAATTATTTAGTGAAAACAAAGTACTCGAATGAAACGGATTGTTTTGCACACTAACATATATATATTAAAGCTACATACACTTAACTAAAGGAAAGAAACCTTTAGAAAATGGACTGGATATTATTGAAAATATTATTCTAAACAAGAATGTACTACATGATTGTATTACTTTACGTTTCAATTTCACGAGAGAAATAGAACTCGAGAGGGGGAGCAGAGAAGAAGTGATGGAAATGAAAGAAGACTAATAGCATGAGAGGAAAGAAAAGAGCAAAGAAGACAAGAAAACGGTGTAAACAGGAAAAGGAGGAGCATGGGAGAGAGAGAGATAGCCTTGAGCTTTGGATCAGCTAATGAGTAATACATGTAACAGATTTTGAGCGGAGTAATTATCTTTCGCCGGAGAACTTGCGTAAGGAGCTATACTTTTATTTTTTATTTTTTTAAATCAAACATTATGGGGAATAGCAAAAAACGGTTGTCTTTTTTGCTCTTTTCTTTCCTCTCATGTTATTAGTCTTCTTTCATTGAGGTAATTTCAGGTCTTACATATTGATGAGCTGTTTGAAATTAACTAGGAGGTATGCGCGTATTGGGGAATGTGGCTTGCTGCTCTACTTTAAAAAAAAAAAAATTCCCATGACATGTAATGAGTGCTTAATGTACATTATGTGGGACGTACAGTGATAGATAGAAAGTTATTTCAGTATATTCGAAATGACTTTTAGGCAACTGCTTTTTCCTCCCACATTTTCAACATTCATTCATTTCATTTCATTTACATAATGTCATGAAATGCATTCAAAAAATGAAGAAAAAAAGAAAGAAACAAAAACAACCCGTGAAAAAAAAATATTGTCGGCGAAGCATTTGTCGTAGTACTAGTAGCATTTGTATTTAATGGGACACTTTTTGGGCGGAGCAAATGTCGTCGGAGCAAATGTCACCGGAGCAAGTGTCGCTTCATGCGGAGCAAATGGCGTCGGAGCAATTGTCGGCGGAGCAAATGTCACCGGAGCAATTGTCGCTTCAGGCGGAGCAATTGTCGACGAACCAATTGTCGGCGGAGCAATTGTCGGCGGAGCAAATGTCGTCGGAGCAATTGTCGGCGGAGCATATGTCACCGGAGCAATTGTCGCTTCAGGCGGAGCAATTGTCGGCGGAGCAATTGACGGCGGAGTAAATGTCGGCGGAGCAAATGTCGGCGGAGCAAATGTCGGCGGAGCAAGTGTCGCTTCAGGCGGAGCAAATGTCGGCGGAGCAAATGTCGGCGGAGCAATTGTCGCGTTTTGCGGAGCAATTGACGGCGGAGCAATTGTCGGCGGAGCAATTGTCGGAGGAGCAATTGTCGGCGGAGCATCTGTCGGCGGAGCAATTGTCGGCGGAGCAACTGTCGGCGGAGCAACTGTCGGCGGAGCACCTGTCGGCGGAGCATTTGACGTCGGAGCAAATGTCGCGGAGCAAATGTCGCGGAGCAATTGTCGCGTTTTGCGGAGTAAATGTCGGCGGAGCATGTGTCATGGAACCATTCCAGCCGATCCCCGGGCCCTAACTTTTTTCAAGAATCATATATCTTGCCTGGCTGTAAATTTAGGAATTTGTCATTTTCCAACAAACGCATACAAAAGTATAATTTACTAAAAAGTGAGGAAAAATCTCGGAAAGAATTCAGCATTATTTGGAAGCCGCCGTTATGGAATTAGAAATAAACCACGTTTGAATTTGAATTCCCCCAAGCCCCCCCCCCCCTATCAGTACGCCAGTGCCCTCCCTTTCTTCTTTCTCTTTTTTCTTCTTTCCCTTTCTCTCCTCCTTAAGGTTTGCCAAGGGGGGGGGGGCGGAGGGGGGGGGGGGGCAAGGGTCTTTCGGCCCCCACCCCGATCCACACGTTGTTGGCGGGATTAACCGGAACTGATCTCTCGTTCTTTTCTTTTGTTATAGCGGGGGCGGGGGAGGTAAGGGCCTTTTGCCCCTCCTCGATCCACCGGCGGGAAGATTGCAAATGATATCCCCTTTCTTTTCTTTTCTTCTTCCTCTTTTTCCTTCCCTTTATCTCCTCTTACCCATTCCCTTTCCTTCCTTCTCTCTTATTTTTTTATTAGAGGGGGGAGGGGGTTGCAACAGCATAGGAGGCAAGGCCCTTTCGCCTCCCCCGATCTCCTTCTTCACCCGTTTCTTTTCTTCTTCCTCTTCTTTCTTCTGGCGCTACACCTCTTACAAAAACAAAATGCAAAAATATCCAAAAAGAGAGGACTGCAATGGGGACCTTTGATTTAAAGGTAATGCAAAGTTTTGGTATGGGGTCGTGAATTTGGTTCAAATGAACATATTGGAAGCATATGCGATCATACAATATTCACTGATCATTGTCGCGGTCGAAATCGACTCTAAAGTTATGAAATTGTAAATAATAAACACTTTATGTTGTATAGCTCCCTCTCAAGGTCAAAATATTAATAAAGCTGTACAACAATATTTCTTGACTAAAATCGACCGATTAGCTATTCCCGTTCGGAAATTATATACCACAACTACATATTCTGAGATTTTCATGGTCGCAGTTACCATTGTACGGCCGTAGGAGCTATTTGAAATTCATCGAAATTTACTGGGAGCACCGGTAAATCTTTATATTCAATTTTTCTCGAAAGTAGAAGTGTTTTAGGGGCTTAAATTCTAGTGCTTTTAACATCCATAGGGGCATCCAAATATATCAAAATTGTAAAGAATCACTATCCACCCATTTTTCAAAATTTCCCAAAACTTTGTAATACCTTAAGGCCCGGTCACACAGAGAGGACGCATGCGGGACGCACGGCCGGCGCATGAAAATTTCCAATTTTGGCCAGTGCGTTGTCGTTCGCTAGGCGTGCGTCATCACTCGTTACTCGTTCGTCGAGCGCGCTGGACCAACGCTGGACCAGCGCTATGCATTCGTCGTCATTCGCTGTGTGCGTCAGGATTTTTTGAGCATGCTCAAAAGTGTGCGCGGAGCTCGACGCATGAATGTACACGCCAAAGGCACGCCAGACGTGCGTTGAGCGCGCTAGACCAGCGCCAGACATACGCGGGGCACACGCCCTGTATATACGCACAGCGCGCTAGCTACACGCTGTGCATTTTGTGTCAGCTCGCTAGCTTTTCCAAAATCATGACAAAAGTTAGGCACACGACCTTTTCCGATTTCCAATGCGCTGGCCGTGCGTCGTAGAACGCGGTGCATGCGTGGACCATTCGTCCAGCGCGCTAGCAACACGCTGTGCATTCGTGGAAGTTGTTATCATGTGCGCTCTGGGTACGGTCTGTATGCGTACTGTATGCGCCCTGTATGCGCTCAGCGCGCTAGCAACACGCTATGCATTTGGTGTCAAAAGTTGGGCGCACGACAACGCACTGGCCAAAATTGCAAATTTCCCATGCGCTGGCCGTGCGTTCCCCATGCGTCCTCTCTGTGTGACCGGGCCTTTAAAGCTACGCGACCATTATTCTCTTATTTTCTTTCACATTGTATCTCATAACCATGAGAATTGCCAAGCTATTGTATACCTTATTTCGTTGCACGCACACACACAAACACACGCACCCACGCACACACACACACATACACAACACACACGGTGACATTTGTTTCATAATTACCCCTTTTCTGATTGAGCATTGATTTTTATCAAGATCGCTGAATGTTTAAGTGGCATAACCCTAAAAATCTTTCCCTTTTGTACACATTCACTACCACCATCATGTCATCATCATCATCATTGTTATCATTGTCATCATCTTAATCTTCATCATCATCATTATCATCATCATCATCATCATTAAGCACAACATCCTCCAATACGCCCCAATAGGACAGTGGCCCTCAACTTTCGTACGATAAGAAGAATTCCCGACAAAAAGTAACAGTTTGGGTGGGCTTGTCGGGAATGGAATGCTAATAATTTTGTGTGCGTGTGCATGTGTATGTGCGTGTTTGTGTATGTTTGTGTGTGTGTGTGTGTGTGTGTGCGTGTGTGTGTGTTTATATGTGTGTGTGTGGGGTGGGGTGTGTGTGCATGTGCGCGTGTCTGACTGTCTTTGTTCAATGTACTATTTTATTCCTCACCCAGTAACTTGGTGCAGGGACTTGGGACATCTGGCAGTCGTGTAAAGATTGTCTGATATTCAGTGATGCATGCAGAGATTCAAATGAAAATGGTACCTAAAATACTGGGAGGTTAACTATATCAAGATTTATCATGAAACCCATGATTAAATATTCATACTTCAAACAATACAGTTTTTAAAAAGTGGGACATTTTTACTGACTTACTCTGTAGTTCAGTACACCGCACGGCACCCGGCCGGGCCGCGGCAGGCCACCTTACGACAGCCATCGGTACAACTGCTCATCGGACGGAGCCCGTAAGGTTACCGGCCGGCACTCGGCCGGCACCCTGCCGGCACCCTTACGGGCGCCTTGCATTTCACGCGACCAATTTTCTCCGGGCACCTCCCGGGCGCCACAGAATATGTGACCACACATGCCGTAGAAATGAAAATCAGACTGTTCCCGTACGGTCTCTAAATCCACGGCAAGCCGCCGGGTAGAGAAAATCGTACGGGGCCCGGTTTATATGTGACCTAGGCATTAAGACTGGTGATGGCCTAGCCTAGTGTTTCATAAAGATGCATGTTCGCAAAGATGATGATTACGAAGCAGTGGCAAAGCAGTGTTGAGCCGTGGCCGCATAGCCGTAGAAAGTATCGCATGTCACAGAGTCTATACTAGCTGAAGTCACAACAGCTGAAAAGAAAAAAAGAAAGACGAGTGACCTGCCTTTGTCACAAAATAATAAGGTGTCAAAATTTGCTCATCTGACCGTGATTAAATGCCTAAACCCCTCTGCCCCCTGAACCAAACCAATGGCCCAAAGACGGACCCCTGGATGCTCATCTGACCATAATCTATTGCCTAAAACCCCTGAGCCTCAGGGGGCTCCGCCCCCATATTGCTCTGATTGTCTCATTGTGCTGGAACATTGTCAGTACAAACCACTGACCTCTACTTCCTGGACGGATCATCGCCCATTCCCATTCACTATACGTCACGTACTAAAAGGCTGTATTGTCTGACCCTTCATGAATATTCATGTTTTTGCTATCCTCGGCAAAATGTTTGCGTTTACTATATGTAAAAATTACGGTGGGGGGGGGGGGGGGTTGGATGAAATCGACATAATGAACCAAACAGAAGTGATCTATGATAATTCATGCTTTTTTATCCTTCGTGTGCTTGACTTATAATCTTTAAATCGCTTGGCAAACTGAGTCCAAAGTTCGACTTGTTTCACATGTGTATTATAGGCAATGACGAGCTTGCAACCTATTTTGATCAAATTATGGTGGATGAACTTTCAAAAGTCAATGGAACATGAGGGTTCCAATGAAAGATGCGAAGGTCGAGGGTTCGAATCCCGACACGGCACTAATATCCTTTGGCAAGATATTTACCTGCACTTGCTACTCTCCACCCAGGTGTTAAATGGGTACCCGGTAGGATGCGAACGTTCATGTGGTTGAACGAGCAAGTGTGCGCCTGTAAAATGGCGACAGGCTGGAATGCTCCCCAGGGAGTGGAAAATGTGCACACATTGTGTGCGGGTAAGCCTGAATCCGATGACCGGGGTAATAATATATCTGTAAAGCGCTTAGGTACATCGTTGGATCGGTGTATTGAGCGCTATATAAAAAACCGGATTATTATTATTATTATTAAAGAGCTAGTGATAACGTAAGTCGGGGTGGATGTGCTTTTCGTTTAAAAAAATAAATAAATAACGAATTCCATAAGCTAACTTGTATGACTGCTGACTCTGACGATAGGGAGCGTTGTGAAATGAGACTAAACGGAACTATATGCTAGTCCCACGTCAATTCGTGACCTATCAGTGTCACAAATAAGGTATCAAAATATGCTCATCTGACGTTTATTTAATGTATAAAACCCTTAGCTTCTGGGGGCTTCGCCCTCTGGACCCCACACCAATTTCTGTCCTGCCAGTGTCACAAATAAGATATCAAAATATGCTCATCTGACCGTAATTAAATGTCAATACCCCCTGAGAATTTGGGGGCTCTACCCTTTGGCCCCCGCAGGGACTTCGTCCTAGACCTCACGCCAAATTATGCAACGCTCTACCTGATCGTAAATACCTACCCCCCCCCCCCCCACCTACTTAGAGAAACGTTCAGCGGGGCCTGCATGTAAGAGTTGGGTGGTGCGGATTTCTTTTTGTCTACCCGTCCCCAAACGTTTTTTGTTCATTTCGCTACTGCCGGTGTCACCATTACATACCATTTTTCAAATTTGGGCCCTCCCCTAAGAAATTCTGGATTCGCGCCTGGTTAAAAGGGAAAGTCCACCCTGATATTAAGTTGGTTTTAATAAAAGCAGAAAAATGAGAGAATCAAATGTCATCAGTGGAATACCGACTGGCAACACTGATTGTGGTGTATCTTGAGAGCTCCTTTCCCATTTGCTCTGTACACAAAATGTCATAAACTTTCAAATTTCTTAGTTATTGCTGACCGAATAGATCTGTTTCATACAAGGGCATGAATATACAAATATATTTGCAATAGTTATTTGTAGGGTGAATGAATGATTGAAATTCTTTCGTAGTTTTGTAGTACAGGGCACATGGGAAGGGACGTCGCAAGATACGTCACATAGAGTTGCTAAGTTGTGTTTGATTGACCACACCTTCAAAACTTTATTTATCTCTTATATTTAATCGAAAACTGGTGCAAAAATCACTGAAATGAGTGATAACATGGGAAAGTTATCAAACTTTTTAGAAGATTTTTCGTACTATAGTTTAAAGAGAGCTTCAAGACCCTTTCATTCTTAATGTTTGCATTGATTAATTATTGACTTTTAGCTATTTCTATAGTAAATTACGTATTGCCTAGAACTTCAGTGCTGGATTATGCATACATTAAAATATTGCATCGGTTGGGTGCGCTGTAGAAAAATAGTCTGTATTTTTACAACAAATCTTTCGTCAACTGATTTGCCATAACTTTTGATGTAAAAGTATTTTGGTTGTTACTTTCCCCTACAGTTTTTTTAATGTATTCTTAAACAATTATTTATGAAAAATGCTAACAGAAAATATTTCAGATAAACAAATAGTTTGTTTATTTGGTTTACACCTTTCTCTTATTTCGATAGCTCATGATGTTAAATAATTTTTGTCTTTATTTCGTATTTGCAACGGTTTTGTAAATCCATTTACTTTGCTTCTGTATTTTTATTGTAAATTATGTCAATAAGAATTGCAAGATATTCGATGTAAATAGTTTTGCAGAGAATATTGCATATATATATATATATATAAAATCTGGTTTATTTGTTTTATAACTTTTTCTTATTTCAACATTGAGCTCATGATGTATAATGATTTTGGTCTGTATTTGTGTTTGCAGTAACCTTTATTTTAGTTTTATTTGCTTTATTTATACATTTTTATTGTAAATTATGTAAATTATAATTACAAAAGACTCAATGTATTCAATTTTACATAGAACATTGCTGAAATGCTTTATTTTATAATTATCATTATTATTTTTTTTTCTTATTTCTTATTTATATTTATTTATTTATTTATTTATTTATTTATTTATTTATTTATTTATTTATTTATTTATTTATTTTTTTTTTTTGGGGGGGGGGGGGGTTACAACTTTCTCTTAGTTTTAACAGGTTATGATATAAGAATATGACCCACACTGTGAAAAATAGTATGCCTATGTATTTTTTGTTTACTATAAAATTGCATTTTTTCGTTTACAGAAACTGTAGATCTGAAGTGATTATATATATTTTTACTATATACTGTATATGAGAATGCTGTAGAAAATCAGGGATATGTAAAATTATTACTCGCATACAATTTAAATATTAAAATTACCCAAAAAGTGCCGTTGAATAATCTTTTAATAACTTTTTGCAGAAAAATTGCCTTAAAAATCCATATTTTTGGGGTGCTGTATAAAACATTCACCCAAAATATGTTTGTATTTTTACTAAATTCATGTAAAGTAACATCTGAATTGCTATTTTTTGTAATTTACTTGTTGAATCCGTATTTTTATCACTATACCTACCCTGTTTACAGTGTGTGCCATATTTTGGCATTGTGATAAGGGGATTATAGCCAGAGGCACGATAAACGATTCTCCAGAGATCCGATTTCCGTAGAAAGAGCGGTTACATTAGATATGAAAATCTATACAACCTTTATCCTCTTGATTTAGGTTCTAAATGTACAATGCTCACTTGTTTTAGATTATTGATGTCTTTGTCACTCTAAAATACGCTGCAAAATAATAGTTATTGGTTGAGAATGTTAAATCATTATTAAAGATATGCATTATGAACAAAAGAGATATTTGTCAATTAAATTCATCTTTCTGTTTAATACAGACAGGAAGAGAATTTTCTTTAGTTTCGTTTTTTGGCTTGCCAAGGGCTCGTATTTATAAATGATTATGCGACTTTATCATATACCACTAAACGAACTAGACCGAAATATATTATTTTAACATTTGAAGCTACGAACTTAAATTCTAAAAAAGCATGAATTTTGTTGTGTATTTCAAGAGAGTCACAATTTTCTCATATCGCCTTGTTTTAATTATGCAGATACAAAGCGCTTTCAAAAACATTATCACGTACGCAAGGGTTTTAAATCTAAAATCCTTCAACTTACATTCCGTATTGCTTGTTGTAGAGCAAGGCTATATTATTCTATTAATCAGTAACCACATCTTTAAACGCAAACCCCTTTACACCTACATGTTCTTCTCTATTGGATCATGTTGGTTGTACCAAAGAAGACAAAATAAGTCAAAGTGGTGTCATTGATCTAGGTATTAGCGACCATTCTTTTACTTTCTGTACTCGGAAAATATTAGACTGGCTATAGGTCATCACAGGACTAATTATATCAGATCCATGAAAAAATATACAGAAGAGTCTTTCAATCTTCAACTATCTGTTGTTGATTGGTCACGAATAACTGACTGTACAGATGTAAATGAGGCATGGTCAATATTTCAACATGTTTTTATCTCAAATTTGAATATGATAGCGCCACTGAAACGGATTAGAATAAAACAAAGATCAGAAACGTGGGTGACTAAAGATATTCTTTCCCTAATTCAAGAGAGAAATATAGTATACATAAAATTGAGGAAAAGAGCAAAAGATGAGACGCTCTATACAAGATACAGAGTATTAAGAAATATGGTCCAACGAGAGGTGAAAAAGGCTAAACTCGATTACTTACAAAACAAGATAGAAGAAAATAAACAAGATTCGAAAAGGCTTTGGCAGAATCTAAAAAGCTTAAAAGATAAGAAGCGAAAAGAACAAGAATCTGTCATTAAAATTGATGGGGAATTATGTCATGATAAGATGGCTATCGCTGATGAATTCAATTTTTATTTCACATATGTGGATGCCAATTTAGTAGACAAACTCCCCCCTTCCAAAGACTTTTTCAGCGCAGACAATGATTGTATTCGTGAGTTTTACGAAAGAAATGATGTACGTGAAAACAGCTTCGAGTTATTACCAATCAGTGAACATTTTGTTTTCAAAGAGTTACGTAAGTTGAATGTATCCAAAAGTACTGGGTTAGACATGATTCCAGCTAAATTTCTAAAAGATGGTGCGAATGTTTTATTTAAGCCTCTAAGTTACTTAATGACGAGTACTTTTCCAGAGGATATGAAAATAGCAAAAGTGACTCCACTTTATAAAAAGAAAGATAAAACTGATGTTAGCAACTATAACATACTAGTGTTTTAAGCGTAGCATCAACGATTCTAGAAAATTCGGTCTGTGTTCAAATTGAAAGATACTTCAAAGAAAATGATATAATTTATGAATTTCAATCTGGTTTTCGACATGATTATTCGACTGAAACATGTCTAATTCATTTGACTGATTATTTGATGACAAAAACTTCCCAAGGGCGCTTTGTTGGTATGGTGCTCCTTGATCTGCAAAAAGCTTTTGATACAGTTAATCATTGCGTCTTATTGAAGAAGTTACAACTAATGGGTTTTGATAAGACAAGTTTAGATTGGTTCAGATCCTACTTATCTAATCGATACCAAGTAGTGGCCATTCATGATATTCGTTCCAAACTTATGCCTATAACATGCGGTGTTTCTCAGGGAAGCATTTTAGGCCCATTTCTATTTTCAAGTTATGTAAATGATATGTGTATTTGTATAAAAGACTTAAAACTATTATCGTACGCAGATGACAGCGTACTACTCTATTCAAATCCTGATCCTAAATATATTGAGGAAAAGCTCAGTGAACAGCTGTCTACACAGTAAAAACAATGCTTAAAAAAAAGTGATGTTCACTTACAGTTGTACACTATCTTAAACAACAGTTGAACAAATTGGAAACAATGTTGCTCGAAACGAAAGTAACTTTGTTAAACATTCGCTGTTTAAAATTTAATGACTGCTATATTTACTATACGAGAGCTTTTGGACAGTGTTGTTTACATATGACATCATGTGTCACGTGCCAGTAAAGTGCACGTTGACTATAAGTTTTATTTCACATCATGGCCGACCAAGCTACCGATGCGCTTCTAAGTGACTGGGGATTCAATGGCTTAATTGAAATCACTTTTCTATTAACCAATTTGAAGTTTTTAACTTATAGCGTAAGTTCACAGTTCATCTGTACGCAAATGTCAGAATATTATATAGGTAGACTTAAAATCGTCGCGTCATGCAGTGCGGCACTGATCGCGCACTCGGTTATAACGTGTGCTAAATTCCTTGCCATAGAGATTGCATGCATCCCTATATATGCTGTTTATATGTGCGTGCATGCGCGCTCATGCAAAATGGGAACTGTTTTGGCGCTAATTCATGAATTGCAGAATTACCCTACCATATTGTTAGCCTTCATATACCTATATAGAAACCCAAAAGTAGTGGTGCACTTATTCAGAGTATCAAACCCAAATTATACCCCATTATACAACCCTTTTGTTGTAAACAACCCCCACTGAACAACAGCTCCTTTTTAAACAACTGTCTTTAAACAACACCGGTTGTTTAAATTGTGATTTTAAACAAGTCGTTCAAAATGTTGATCAACTAAGTGCACTTTAAACAACTCGAGATGCTTAACATTTTAAACAACTTTCAGATCAGGTCACCCGTTAATCCGAGGTTGTTTAAACTTTTAAACAACTTGTTCACAAAAAATTTAAGTGTATACGTGTGTCGATTGGATGACTGACACTAAGCTTTCTTTACACTTGGGAAAAACAGAAAGCATTTTGTTTTGTTCTAATAGTCGTTCTAAAAAGTCGTATAAATTCGAAGTGACACACATTAATCAAGTAATCAAGAGAAAAGAGTCTGTGAAGTATTTAGGCATTGAGTTGGCTAGCGGAATTTCATTTTCATCTTTAGTAGAATCAGTTGTAAAAAATGCAAATTCTCGTCTAAAATTTGTGTACAGATATCAAAGTTGTATGGATTTAAAAGAAAGACGTGCACTCTGTTTTGCTCTTATTCAATGTTTATTTGACTATGCTAACCCTGCATGGTATAGTAACATAAACAAGTCAGATCAAAAGAAGTTGAAGATTATACAGAACAAAATGGTGAAATTTATTAACTGTTCTGGTCCAAGAACTCATGTTGGCTACAGCGAACTTTCTAAAGCTGGTTTTCTTGAAGTCGACCAAAGATCAAAACAACTCGTATTGCATCACGTGCATAAAATATATCATACTAGGTCAACTCATTATATTCGATCCAACTTCGATCTTGTTACTGACGTACATGATTATAATAC
Source organism: Strongylocentrotus purpuratus (assembly GCF_000002235.5). NCBI lineage: Eukaryota > Metazoa > Echinodermata > Echinoidea > Camarodonta > Strongylocentrotidae > Strongylocentrotus > Strongylocentrotus purpuratus. The sequence goes on along the minus strand of NW_022145598.1, from coordinate 3,599,860 downwards.
AAGAAATAGCCGATTCAACTTTAACTTACCAGAAAGAGTAGGTAGAATTGGAAATTCGTTTTATTACAATGCCATAAAACATTGGAATTCCCTTCCCAACGGTGTAAAATAAATAAAAAGTTATGCTCATTTTAAGAGGAAATTAAAGGAGTACCTAATACTTGACAGTCAGAGAAGAGAAGTGAATGACATGTTATATGATTGAATTTTGTATATACTTATGTTTTCGTACGTTATAGAAATTCTACAAATTCATCATTATTTTCCTCTTCTTCCTCCTCCTCTTTTTCTTCGTCTCCTTCTTCTTTTTCTTCTTGTACTTATTATCATAATCTATCATCAGTTTTATGTTGTTATTATTATTATTATCTTTAATATGTAATTCTTTTATTTTTATTATCTGTCTGTAAATATTACTATTTTAACTTATTAATTGTATACATGTCTGTAAGGGACCCCACTGGAAATAAGCTCTCGAGCTTTCGTGGGTTATCCTGTTCAAGCTGACTTATTTTTGATCTGTTATTATTGCATATTGTTGTATGCTGGAAGCTTGTCGAATAAAATCAATCAATCAATCAATCAAATTTGCGCTCACTGGGAATCTATTAATACACGATAATTTTTGTTTCGAAAGCGTTCTGAAAGTATAAGGGTGTTTGTAAATTGATGAACTTTACGTGTTATTACTATCCATCTATCTATCCTGGTATCTCCCCCAGCTCGGAAGTTGATTGCAATATGTTTCCACACATCCCTGTTATCTGCTATTCGAGTACACTACTGCAGTGTCATTCAGGCGCGGATCCAAGGGTCGATTTTACCGGCCCGCCCCCCCCCCCCCCCTAGCCCCCAAAACGTTAAAACATAGGATAGTAACGTAAATTTTACCTTTTTTTAAAACAAAAACCAAAAGCGGGGCCCCATGACCCCCCTGACCCCCCTGACCCCCCTCACAAAAAAAGTAGTAGTCCTCCTCTCCAGCATCCCCCCCCCCTCTTATTCACCGGCCGGCTGAGTCGGCGCAAATTTTTTCCACAAAAACTGGACCCCCCAACCAAAAAAACAACAAAAAAACAAAAAAACAAAAAATTGCTTTACCCCACCCCCCCCCCCCTCCCCGGCTTATTCACCGGCCGGCTTAGTCGGCGCAAAATATTTTCTCAAGATTTGACCCCCCCCCTCTTGGATCTGCCCCTGGTGTCATTCAACTATATGTCTTTAATATTTTCTTCTCCCAGTCTAGTACCTTCTACTGAACCTTCTAACAAATCTTTCAAGAAACCATGCTGTGTTTCGATATCAACAAGATAGTTCAAATTAATTTATTTTACTCTTCCTATAAGCATATTTTGTTTAAATATTGTCATACGAAATATATCTATGCTAGGTTTCAAATCTTTCCATTATGTTCTCATTATCATGAAATGTTATGATTGTTAAATTAAGTAAATTATAATGTTTTTACTAAAAAAAAGAGAGATCATGTGTTCTTTGCACAATTCGTGATTGAGCAGGGAATTAATATTGTGAGATTTAATCTATTTATTGGGAATTTTTGTTTTACTTACGGGTGCTATGAATCCTGTGTTTCCAAGCTTTGTCATCAAGCCCAAACAGGGTATCGATATATAGCCATTAAAAGGGAAAAAAGGAATCCTGGTTTTTCAAGCTTCTTCATCAAACTAAAAACAAGGCATCAACATTTAGCCATTTGCATCTTCATTATGTCTCGAAAGACATGGTATACAACTAGAAACTTGTATTGCTATTTATCGAAATGAATAATATATATAATAATAACGATAATAATAATAAAACGGTACTTATCAAGCGCTTTCCATTGAAGTCTCTAAGCGCTACCTCTTAATACTGATCATCATCGTACTTCATTGCTACGTGTAGTTTCACTTTATAAGTATGTAGAGCCTGTGATAACAAGCATGTAATATAACACTTGTTTGAGCATTATTAACGAAATTTCCTTGAAGACAATTCAATCGAATCCAAAAGGTATTCGATGCTACATCTTTTTCTCATAGTACACATTGCTCCACATGCTTGGGCCACTTAAACATTAATATTTTTGATAGCTTCTTCGTTGCTTCATCGACGTCTACAATGGCTAACGAAGACGAGGATACTACAAAGGGCAGGCCGAATTACAACAGTTCACTTTGTTTATGTCTTCTGTCAAGTCTTGGAGTTTGCTTGGCATTTCTACCCTACATTCCTCTCAGTATCGTCGGCAAACGTGATGTAATCTTTATCGTGTCCAGGACCATTATGATGGGGGTGATTGTGGCTGTGGAATTCCTGTTGATTCACTTCATACGCAACAAGGACCGGTTCCACCAGGCTCAATTGATATTCTGGCCCAATCGTTGTCGTCACTGTGCCAGGGTACTTGGCAACATGCGATCAACATCAACAGACCAAATCAACAACATCCCCGGAGATCAAGCTGGATTACAAGTAGTTGGTGACACCAATTTAGATGCTTTGCCCATTGCTATACGACACGAAGCGAATACTCCAACGGAGCGTTCTTGTTCATCTGGGCGCAATGGCTCGAGGAATTTTAGCGGGACATCGTATTTTTTGACAAGCAGGGATTCTAGTATTTCGCGTCCAATTAGTGCTTCCCCGTTTTCACCAGAAACTTCACCTTACAGCTCAACATCCAGATACCAGCCTCCCTGTGACCCGTCCCTTGTGGATCAAGACGTTACCATCCGCGGCCATCATTGCAAAAGACAACATATCTACTCCAAACGACACCGTTCACTTGTCAATGTTTTCAATATTTTCTGCTTAATCGCTTTGTTTGGAATACCGTTCGGGGTCATCAATAAACTCGTCTGTATCATCAACAGTGACGGTTCATTGACAAAGCTCATCACTGAAGAGATATACAACCTTCTCCTCTTGAGTCTTATCCCTGTAGCCATGATGTTCTCTATGAGGTACTACGACGCCATATTTGTTACCACAACAAGGAACTGCTTCTCCATCGTGATATTCCTGTCAGGGGGTATATGGGTATCCGCAATGAAACTTGTCCTGCCCATAAGCCATCTTCTGGGTTTTGATAAGATGGGTAGCTCTTTGACAATGAACAGTACCTATGGTAACGTTCTCCTCTATGGCGAGCGAGCGATGACTCCGTTCTTTACCGAATGCGCTGTCATATCGACGGTTATCATCTGGCAGGCATGGACTTCTTTCGTTTCCAGATCAGAACTTCACCTTGATCGTGAAATGCCCCGTTACAACGCTATTCCTATCGCTCCTAATTCCCGTCACTGGTGCCGGACGTTCCTGTCATGGCTTAGATCGCTCGTTGGGAAATGTCGTCGCTCTAGCGGAAACGGTGAAGAACAACGCGAACTGATACCAAAGGAATCTCCGTCTGAATTCGAACGCTACATATTTAAATGTTGGGTTGTCGCCATCTCGTTATCTCTTATATACTTCACAGTCAGTATGTGGTTGATATGGGATGGATATATTAGTTATTCCCTTCTAAAACAACACAACAGGTCTACGTCAGTTCATACGTCAGGTCACTTGAAGTCCTATTTCATTTCCCATACTTTATATTCTTCTACCAAATTTCCCACCTGTCTCGGGATAGAACCCATCAGCCCGTATCCTCACAACGCAGTCTTGAAGGACACGACATCCTGCTTCTTCTATGTACTTGTGGAATATTCTGCCAGACTGTTTTTCGTATAACCTCTGGCTTTGGTCTCCTTCTAAGTGGACGCGCAACCTCCGGTGATGACTACGCGACGTGGATCCCTTCCGTAATTTACTCCATCTTCATCATCTTCCTTATTTTCAATCTCACCTCGTTTCTTCTGCGCATCCAGAGACATGATCCTTTAAACCCAACTCAAGTGAAATGGGTGCTGTCTTTCCTGATCTATATCTCGGTGCTTAACAGTACAGAGTGGTTGATTGATAGCATCATAGTTGAGACGTGGATAGTGCAGTGTCAGTTCTTCGGGCAAACAACGGGAAAGGTTATTGGAACTCTCTTAGATCCCTTTGTGACCTTGTTTGGCCTCCATGCAGCAATGGTCGCACATGAAGCTTTCAAGGTCATCCTTAAGAGAACTCTTCAGCAACAGGAACGCTCTAGTGACAGCTCATCAGATACTGACCTTAATAATTAGCCACGTAAGGTGTATTTGAACAGGTCGATGGTCAATTTGTCCTACACGTTACCGACCGTATCAAAGATTATGAGCGGAGCTGATACTGTGAACAACTTATTTTTCTTATAGAGGCAACGTGGAGGTTGTTTTCCTCCTCGTGTGATAATTCGGGCAGTACCTGTATATTTTCCAGTTACAGGAGTCACACCGTGGTAATGTTCACGATTTCCAACAGTTACTATTCATCTTAAAGATGAAGTTGAGTTCTAGTCATGCGATTGCATTGTAAAAGAAACGGTGTGGAACCGACCAGAAAAGGTTGATCATATAAGAATTTGTGTGTATTGCAAGGTTCTGTAATCATCAAAATGATAAGAAATTTGACCAAGTCTTGGTAAAGTTACAAACACTTGCACAGAAAGATGTATATGGGACTACACGAACACGTGGCGTAAAAAACCGGCCCCCGATTTTTACGATGTTACGTGCATATTTAGAATATGGAGGCATTTGAAGAGCCATGCTTTTCAGGGAACATGTCTTAATTGATGTTCTTCCACACTTGCATAATAAGAATGAGGAATGCTCACAAATTATTTTTCACCTCTTCCCAGAACTCAACCTTCTCTTTAAAGACTTTAGTTTTGTTAGTGAGTAAGTGTTTTTGAATATTTTTTAAATTCACATTTGATGTCAGCAAAAATGTTATTACTATATTCAGTTCAGTTCAGTTCAGTTTATTTTATTTTTGCACGGCACCAACTTCAGCCAAGGGCTGTTCTTCTGTTGGTCCGTGCGCAATATAAACATTACATGTACAATTATAAGATAACACATATTATCATAACATATGAAATATGACAACAACAAAAATATAAAAAAAAAAAAAAAATACAAGAACATATTAGTATACAAAGAAAAATGAAAAATTACAAACCAAGATACTACTTGGTGTTATATTTACTAGTATCTTATATTGTAGACTTGAACACTTGTCATTCTGGCGGAGATCCCAAAAATGTAAATATATTTTTGTGCAGTATGTGCTTGGTGAACTTTTATTTTTTTCTTATCGTTGAGTAGGCGTCAGAGGAGTAGTTTTTTAAATTTAGGAAATTGTTACTTAATTGTGAGCTTATTTTCGCACATTGCTATTTCTTTATTTGTTGTCGTTATGATTACTGATACATGTATTACAGAAGCTTCTCGGTCTTGTTATTATGTCTATCTCCTTATCTCCGTGTGTCTATTTGTATATTTATTATCACTTACCTTGAAACAGAGTGGCGAAAGTTTGATCTAAATCAGATATATAATGAAAAAGATATGAATGTTTGAAATAAGAGATCACTGCAGATATGCGAATCTTAAATTGGCAATTTGTCAGTGGATTGTGTATCATTAATATCCCTAATTTGTTTTTGTGTTTTCCTTTTCCCAAGTGCATTCACCCTTGGGGCACTACTCAAAATACATTATTGAGAGTATTTTATTAGAGGTTCTATAATAAGAAAGACCATCCCGAGTCATACTGTTTCGAATTTTTAAAATCATTTTGTTTGTTGGAACAAACGAGGAAGTTGTCCGCCTCTATACATCAGAGAGACATAACAGATTCATCCAAATTAAAGAGCCCATTCCTATAGTCGGATTGCAACTTTCAAACATTTATATTCATATCTTTCTCATGTTTTGTTTGATTTCATTCAGAATTTCACCTGGATATTTGTCAAATTTCAAATTTCGTTCTAGAGTAGTTTCATATCAAGGATAGATTCCCCTTTAAAACCATTCGAAAGTGTCAAGTGTCATACATAATTATACTGTTTAGTATCCAGCATCTTGTCTATTTTATTCATTTTAATCATTAGCGTTGCCACGCAGAGATCTAAACCTCGTGTAAACACAAGCTCTCTTTAAAGTTTCATTGTCGATGGCAATAGCCGTTATGTGTTCCCCCTCCCACCCCTACCTGCTGATATATTTTTTTAAATCATATTTTTCTCACCCTTGATACGACATAAAAATGGTGAATTTATATATATATTAAACTTAAAACACAAACCCCTTCTTACAGTAAAGGGAAAAACATGCAATTTTGTGCCAATCTAAACAAATTTAATGCTCAAATCTAATTGTCTCATTACAAATGATTTCATTCACCTGTTACGAATGATTGTATTTCATTAGTGAGAAGTCAAATTGCATATATTACGGGTTGTGAGGTAGGACGACCTTTAATGTTTGTCCTACCTTACAACAATTAGTGTATTTGTATAATGGCAATACGAAATGGTCTATTCAAAAGGCATTTTCATTTACAGTTATCCAAACATAGACAGTTGCTTATCATGTTTAATGCTTTCAGATAAAAAGTATAATGCTAGCAAAAGTGTTGAGAAATCAAGGTAATGAAACAAAAGTCCTAACTTTAAAGATTTGTTATTTTAAAGTTTTTATTTACATACTATCATTTAATAAGGTAGAACAAGGAAATGCAAAGTAAAAACAGAACTACGTATAAGTCTTCTCCAAGAAGTATTTGAGTCATTCTAGTATAATCCTGGCTTTGCATGTTATGAGGAAATGATGTGTAAATATTGTATGAGAGGGAAATTATCCTATAGTTTCAATCATTTCATTTAGAGTATGAGACCGAATAATCCATGTGGAAAACACACAGTAAGTGACAGTTCTCAGATTCTCCGATGAGGCTAACTTCGAATTATTTGGTCATCGCGTTCGGTCGGGAAGTCGCGTTACACGACCTTCCGTGAAACGAAAGTGGTAGATAATGTGAAGACACACGTTAAGGACGCTAACTATCGTAGATTCGCCTTAATTTTGTTATAAGGTGTCGGGTAAATTTGACCAGATCATTCATAAATGAGAGGGGTTCACGTCACAAACATTATCCTGGAACTTTCGTGAATAAAAGGGTTTGTTTTCCAGGTAACGCGACCACCCAAACCGACGCGATGACCCGAGGGTTGGAAGTAAGCCTTCATATGTAATGCAAACGAGAATACTATACGTTCTTCACATTTTCCCTTCTTGTTTTGCATATTAGATCATTTCGATGGCACAAAGAGATGTGGGAGAAAAGCAAATCTGTTCGACTGCTATCTTGCTAGCACAATATGCTTGTCTTTCAGCGATAAGGCTATTAAGGATAAAGCGTTAACAACACATAATACGAAAATAAATGTATCCCTTTAATATTCCACATGCAATACCGTGGATCATTCAATGCTTTTGAATATAGTGTTAAAAAAGCTTAAAAGGGAAGTCCACCCTTATATCATGTTGGTTTTTACTGTAAGCAGAAAAAATAAGAAAAGCAAATGTCATCAGTGAAATACTAATTGCCAACACTGATTGTGACGTATTTTGCGAGCTCCTTTCCTATTTGCTCTGTCAAAAATGTCATGAACTTAATTTTCTTAGTTATTGATGACCGAATATATTTGTTTCATACAGGGGCTATTATAAAAACCTATTTTCATTAATTATTTGTATGGTGAATGTATGATTGAACAATTTCAAGTTTTTTAGTACAGGGTAAATAGGAGGGGACTTCGCAAGATAAATCACAATGGATTGCTACTTTGTGTTTGACTGATTGCACCTTCAAGGTGATTTTAATTACTTTCTTATTGTTAATCAAATTTGGTGAAACTTTTAATGACATGTTTCTCTCAATTTTCTGCTTTTATCAAAACCAACTTAATATCAGGATGGACTTCTCCTTTGCCCCCTTCACATACTTGGCTTTTTCTTACGAGTCCTTACGGATCGCACAAATTCACGGATCTTTCACGGATCCTTACGATTTGGCCACTTTTACGACCGATTTAAGAGTTGTTACGAGTTATTAAGAGCTATTTACGGTTTGTTACGGATTATTACGAGTTATTACGATATACTTACGGCAGGATTCCACGATTTGTTACGAGTTGTCACGGATAACTACGAGCAACTTACGTGTTAGTAACGACCTGTTAACGTGTTGTTACGAATAGTTACGACTTAGTTACGAGTATTTACGAGTCCTTACGATTTTTAACCAACAAATAACAACTGAAAATGAAGTGTTCAAATTTGCAGCTATTATACCTTTCCCCCAAAACGTAAACGAAACGTAAGAATACTTAAAGTATACGTATCTATTTGTAAAATACTCGTAACTACACGCAAAGTGCCAGCAATAAATCGTAACAATCCGTAAAGCCATTGTAACACGACCCGAACGAAATCGTAAACAACACGTAAGCACTCGTAATAATCCGTAAATAATCCGTAAGTAATCCGTAAATAATCCGTAAACAAATCGTAAACCAAACGAAACAAATCGTTAAAGAAATCTTTACGAGTCATTTACGGATTCTTGCGAGCAGTTTACGGATGGTAACGTGTTGATGCGAGCGGTTTACGATACTTACGGATTGTTACGACCTATTTACGAGTTATTAACGGACAAATAAATCCGTGGACAATCGTAAGAAGATTTTTGACATGTCAACAAATTTGCTTCTCCTTTCACGGATCCTTACGAGTGTCTGCGAGTTGTTGCGAGTTGTGACGAGCTATTTACGGATACCAGCGAGTTTTTTACGGATGCTTGCGATTGACTACGAGTTGGCGATCCATAAGGACTCGTAAGGAAAATCCGTGTTTGTGAAGGGGGTATAAACCATAATCTTTTATATTTCCACTTTGTTCAGTTCGTTACTTTAATATTGAAATGTTGTATATATTATAGTTACTTGTTCATAGGCTGTATATCCTATCAAGCAAATAGTGTTAGTTTCATGGTCAATCATACAATAATGACGCTCGCGGGTTTTTCTAGACAGATTCTATAAACTACTCGATGCATTCTTAAATTTATATTCTCTTTTTGCATATCATCTATATATCCTGCGAATTCGACTGGTTCTTGAATGTACTTTACGATTTAGTATCTAGCGTCACCTGTGCACAGGAGGCGAGAACCGTACTGAATCGCTGTAAGTCTGTAACCCTTGGGTCTCTCCTCCCGGTAGAACCGACCGGGATGTGCAATTAGACCACTAATGACACCGGAGTTGCCCCCTACTCTATATACGAATAATGCACTACACTACACGGGCCCTTCTTTTAACGTCCTATCCGAGAAACCGATTCAATTATTGATTCAATGCCTTGATACCTTTAGCTTTGTAAGTGATTTATTAGCTTGTATAGATTATCATATTTAGTTGTAAACTACGTACATGTAAAAGCGAAACAAGGGAAATTCCAAACTAGAATATATTATATAATATGGTAACGACACATGCAGACAATAAAAGTAAGCATGATAAAAAGGGATCTATGTAAGGATCCATGTAGTGTTTTAGGGAAGTCAAAAATAAAGAAGGCACACATGAGTTGTGTAATGGTCCATGATAATTTCAACCACTTTGCATTGGTGACTGGCTAAGGATATTCTGCAAGGCGTCGTATGCCACAACTGACGCAAAGAGTTTGTACAGCATACAAACTGGATTCAGCAAAAGTCCGACGCTTCGGCCAATACCTTCAGCGAAGAAAACAGATTGGACAGGCCACGTATCCATATCACGGCTGTCCAGAACCCACTGAGTTGCATTAGCTACTCCTGTGTAAACCAGAGTGATCATTATCCACTTCGTCTTGAGATCTGCTACCAAGTTTTGTCTCTGAACAAGGAATAAGAAATACGTCATCACCCATGCTCTACAAAGGTCAAAGAGTGAGTAGACAACAGCGAAACAAGCTAGAACTAGATTATCGTCCATGCCGGTATCAAACTGACGGAGGATGATCCCAATGGCTGCTATAAGACGCATGACAGAGACGGCAAAGACGCCAAAAAGACCAGTGAGTAAAACGATGTCACCACCATCTAGAAAGTTCATGAAGCTTGAGTAACCCTCGATCAAAACGCAGTGGGTCTTACGAAAGATTCTGTTATGATGGAGAAGCATGATGACTAGGGGAAGAAACAATACCATGTCGCAGCACCACTGCAGGTAGACTCTTGCGTTTGGAGACAACTCTTCATCGGTATAAACATGTTTCAAAAGAAAATCGCTGAGGCCAATATAAAGAAGTCCCGTAGCGGAAAGCAGTACGGATACGCGTACGAGTGTACGACGCAAGCGATCCCGTGATGTCAGTTCCTCCTTCCGAATCAAACTCTGTCTTTCTGGTGCAGATCTGTTCTTATTTCGCCAATACCTCGCAATGTAGCCACAAAGTGCAGTGATGCGTTTCCATAGGCCGATATCGTCAGTCTCAAAGGCATCAAACTCTGCATGATCTGTGCTTTGGAGATTCAGAAAGTGTCTTGGTATGACTGAAGACCACGTTGACGATATAATGGCAGTCGCTATGATCCCGCTACTCATGTAAAGGTGTGTAAAGGATGGACCTAGACCAACGAAAACAGAACACAGAAAAAACGGAGAGTGTATAAACTAAATATCAATTGAAGGAAATGTTAGCTCTACTTTACTGTAGGCTCATACTCACAAAACTGATTACCTATATAGCAATGTAATATTCAAAACCTTAAACAAGTATTATGTAAACAAAATGAAAGACCGCTACTTGCAAAGATGTGGTCTAAAGGTTTCAATAGTGAGTTAGCATTTAAAACTGAAGGCTTTTAGTAAAACCATACCAAGATAGCCTTGGTGAACTTAATTTAAATTCGTCATGATCTCTTTCCTCTTCTTTTTATTTCATTTTATAATTTCCTTTCCCCCTCTTAATGGCCCATAAGCAAGTTCTTTTAATATACATTAACAGCCTTTTCACCGAGGCTATCACCAATTTTTTTACCAAAAGCCGTCGATTGTAAAATCTATTTTTATCAATCCAAAACTCACTTAAGAAATTTAGGGTTTCGTCGAGAGTTGTGTTTGTCTTACAGACCTCATTCCAAGATTTGACGAAAGAATTTCCCATCTGTTTACTGATGGGTAAAATAATACCAACCGCAGACCACCACATGCATCCCCCGTTGATGATTCCTACGAAGTAACAGTTCAATGTGGTTTCTACCCACACGGCATCGCTGAATCTGGTAATGAAGACCATTGCAATGGGAATCGTCGCAATGATGGAGAGAGTGAGGATCTCTTCGGAAACAGACGATAAAGAATGTTCTTTCGACAAGCAGATGATGGATATCGCAAGCCGAACGGGTAACCCGATCATTCCAATCACTCCGATGACGCAGAAGGCTTTGCATAAGGAACTAAAATGTTTTGGGATCCGGATATTTCGAACCGAGTCATTTTCCTGCGATAAGGCCTCTTTGGTAGACAGGTTTAACGAACCTGATGTCATTGCCTTGTTCGGCAGAAGACCTGTAACCTCATCTTCAGTGACGTCATTATCATCAGCATCTTCAGGTTGTGTCGCCAGGGAGTGGCAAGGCATTTCTAAAGGAGCATGCGCTCTTCTGTTACGTTTAATGTCCTGTCTGTTACAATATTCTGCGGTTGCTCCATAGCTACGTCCACCAAACGGTTGACTTTGGGCCAATCCATCAGATGGATTACCGAATGCATCACAGGATTCGGTTAGACTTATCTCCATGATATTCCGTCTCGATGGGAGCGTTCTAATAGGCATTGAAGATGACACTCGTTGACGCCTGGCATTGATGACGAGCACTGATCTCCTATCTGTTCCTTCACATGGCATCGAGGAAGTCGGATTATCATCGGAAGATGAATGCAAAGAGGCCGGAGTCGCTGCGGAGTTGTGTCGCGATTCTTCCAAATGCTTCCGGGCTTTGGTTCTACAACCCACGGCACCTACAGCTCTTGCGCAGTGTCGACAGCGCCTTGGCCACAGAATGGTCTGCTGCCGATGAAACCTTGATTTGTTGCATATGAACCATAGCATGAGCCCAGCCATGAGAAACACACCAGCCATCAAGGTACAGCGGCTTACTGTATCGATGGAGCCACCTCGTGTATTCATTGGGGCTAGTGGAGGAAGAAGTGAGAAACATAGGAGAAAGCTAAAGAACAGGCAGGTGAAAACAGTGCTGATATAACGATGGATCTTGATATAGATGAAATTGTCCTTTTCCATGGTGATTCTACTAGTAGAGGGTCTTCGATGCCAATTCTGTTTCTACCGATTTAGAAGTAGGCCTACTGATTTAAGAATGATAAAATGAAAGAAAATCACCGTAGTTGTAAAGACAATACACGGAGAGATCGGAGACTGTTAAATTGAAACAATATGCGAAAAAGTCACAACCGAAGGTTATAACTTCCTGCTTTGATTATAGACTTTCTGACTCATATAGATTTAGAATTGAAATTAATAACTAAGGCTGTCAGAAACCTAAACCATAAAATCAATTTTTCAAATTTGCTGTTAGGTTTATGAACCCTTATTTCTTGTCAAGTCATTGTAGGAGTAATACCATCGACAGATCATTTGCGGAGCTCTCACTTACAAATATTCTCACTTTCATAATTCAAATAAGCGCTTGCTTTGGAGGGGGAAGTGCTTGATAATACAAACACGTAGTCATATAGTTATGGTGGTATATCCAAGTGCCTTTTTAGTGTGTACTTATTTGTAATTAATAACAATTTACTTTCAGTTCTGTGAAATGTTCGTTGCCAAATATTAATGTGTTAGTACAGTCATTTCGTGAGAAACAAGGTATGTGCAAGGTATGAACCTCGCACAACACAACTGTTTTGCAAAAGAACTTACCGTTGATGATACCTTTTCCATTGATGGTAACTTCTATGGAAACCTTGATTTAATTGGCCGTTGTGTGATGATACCATGGTAGTTAATTGTGATGGCAAAGTTTAGATCAGCGGTAAGTTTTATGGAACGAGGCCCAGATACCATAAACATGTATTTTTCATTAAAAATGTTACAAGAAGTCCAAGTAGTTGAAAATGTTTGGACAAAAAACTTCATCATCGGTAACCAACAAGCCCTTACGGGATAATTTCCTACACAGACATGTTTGAAGGTTGTTGGTTTGTTTTGATATTCTTATGATGTACCATATGACGTAATCCATTCAAATAAGTTTGTTCACAGTTTATTTTTATTATTTTATAGACATTTTATTTTGTAGTATCGACAACACATGTAATAATTTGCATTCATTCTTCAGTATGTATACTCATGTTTCGCAGTAAAACAGTGAACGAGGTGCTCCATAAATCCATTATGTATCTTAAAATTAATCATTTATAACATATTTAAGACTGGCTACAATTACGCGTTAGTGAGAATAAATATAATTGTATTATATTAAACAGGATCAAAGCCCTTTTTTGAAATGTACGAAATACAACATGACACCATTACACAATCACAATCTCCATTTCTTCGAGGAAAAGAAAAGAGTGATGAAATTGCATTGGAGTTTATATGATGACAGTCTTTGCGAAGCTAGTAATATTAATAATAATATTCCGCTTATACTGTATATCGCTTAATACAAATGTCTCTAAGCGCTTTACAGTTATACTATTAACCCGGTCATTGGATTCGGTGCTTGCCCGCAAACACGGTGTGTACAATCTTTACTCCCTGGGGAGCATTCCAGCCAGTCCCCATTTTACAAGCGACACCTGCTAATCAAACCACAATAACTTTCGCATCCTACCGGGTACCCATTTAACACCTGGGTGAAGAGTGGCAAATGTAGATCAATGTCTTGCCAAAGGACATTAGCGCCGCGGCGGGACTTGAACCGCAGACCTTGAGATCCACAGTCCGGTGACATATCCACTCGACCACGATACCTTTACATAAATCCAGGCTTTCAAGTATCCAACTCAAGGGCATTATCTTATTTTGATCCCCATAGAAATCATGTTTATATTACATAATATGACATTTTTATAAATTTTGGCTCCTGTCAATGTAATCACGACGAGCAAGGCTATTGAAATTAATTATTATAATTCTTTGAAACCTTTGAAGATCATGTGTAGGACATTAAACAACTAAATTATTCATACCCTTACCCAGGTTTTTTTTTTAAAGTAGGTGAAAAATTGATTTGTCCCAATTTAGGTTATTAAGCTTACATATAAAAGTATTCAACAAAAGCCCCAATTCAACCAGTATACCTTTCATTCTTGTGTAACGACAAACATACACACAAAATAAACTTACAAGGAGCATAAATAACTAAGTTGTTAACCGTATATGTCGAGAGAATAAGGGCGCGTTCATGCTTGATTTTGAAGGCAGAATGAGCGATTTGTAACGTTCATCGTAAACGCTCATCGTAATCGCAGTTCCACGGTGCACTGTTCATGCTCACTTCTCCAGGCAATTCTCCTTGGGTGGCCTTCAGCTGGATTCGCAAACCTGTGTGCGCATGCTACGTAGACCCACTAGAGGTCAGTGCGTTGACCCCTTTACAACTTGTAAACGCATCTTTTTGTGAGTTTACGATCGGCGATCGTGATCGCCGTTTTTCGATGATTCTACAAAAGTGAGCATGAACGCAATCGTGTTTTAAACTAAACGCGTAACAGATGCCTGATTCTGGCCGTCAAAATCAAGCATGAACGCGCCCAAATCGCAGCATCGGATGCGACAATGCTCCCTCTTTCAGATAGTTTGCACGATAGTAACCATGCCAACAGCCTCTCGACTAAAGACACTCGCACACTGTATGGCAAGCAGTCAATGCCATTATTCTTTCGAAGATCATTAATTTCATTACAAAAATGTAATGGGTAGATAATTTCGATAAAAAAATAATGATTCTGTTTATTGATTTGTTTTTTAAAAACAATTCTTCTTTGCAAAATCGCCATACAAAAAATAACGATTCTTTTTATTGATTTGTTTTATAAAAACAATTCTTCTTTGCAAAATCACCATACAAAAAATAACGATTCTTTTTATTGATTTGTTTTATAAAAACAATTCTTCTTTGCAAAATCACCATCCAAACCCGACCTTTATTTGAAACTGTAACTTACAAACACACAATTTTGGTATCAACCATGCATATGACATTTCGTGATATAAAATTATCTTTATGGCTTTGCCGTACACTCGTTTTAAACACGAGAATTCACGTCAAGTAAAGCCATATACTCTGCTCTTCAAATGCTTCTCTCAAAAAATAAAATCAAGAGGTTTTGAGTATATAATATTTAATTAACCTCTAATCATCTATAAATTGTAGGGATTCATCTACTCAAAACACTAAGTGTTTTGATTTTGCAGTTTGTAAAATGAGTGGCGTAATGTCAAGTCAATTTGGGGGCACTGTCATCATTCTGTCTTTAAGGGAATGAAACTCAAATTAACAAGGCAGTTATAGGAGAGAGGACGGGACGGCGTAGTATAATCTTCCTGTTTTCTCCACTCCTCCCCCTTTCCTTTCTGTGTCTGTGGCATATTAAGTAGTGTTTATTAAAATATATATCAATGAGATTCACGCACTTCATTTTTGTTCCTGTTCAATGAAGCTTGAATTTTTGCTCTCATGTCCATATCATAATATACCCTGATCACCATTGGTTTTTGTATAAAATAACATAATTTTATATAAGAAAAATTCAAAAAGAAATGATACAAACTTATAGGAAATAGAGTTCGAAAGGGCTTTTGCTCTATGCCACCCGTTTCTTTCTTTCTTTCCTTTTCATCAGAAAGAGCTTTGACCGATTCAAGCATTACGTTCAACCCGATGTTCCGGTGACTTTTCAGTCCGGTTTGAACAGACAAACAGGTTGTCGAAAGGCTTTAATGAGTGCATCCAGAGCGGTAGACATTCCCAAGTCCTTAATCTGGCAGGCAAAATATGCGGGGCTTTATGTTGAAGGATACTTATCAAAAGGGCAACAGTAACCACAGCGAGTACCGGAATCCCGAAGCCTAGGAGGTAGGGGTTACCGGCAACGCTTAGTCCAAAGACCGCTCCGGGTAGCAGGAGGAACATGACTGCGACGTAAAGCATCGCGAACCAACGGTGTTTGGCCATCTTATCTCCAAGATTCTTTGCCAGCGTAATGGGAACCTTCCGCATGAAGGGTAGCGGATACCAAATCACTATGCCTGTCACGTTGAAGAAGAAGTGACATAACGCAATGTTCAAGGTGTTACTCAGCTCGCCACCGTTACTCGCTAATGCCGAAATGATTCCTGTTATTGTCGTCCCGATGTTTGACCCTAAGGTCAATGGGTACATCCGGTCTATGGATACGACGTCAATACCGACCAGTGGGGTAAGAAGTGATGTGAAGATCGAACTGCTCTGCACGAAGAAAGTACAAAGTGCCCCTATCAGGATTGCTAGATACCCCGTGAGAGAACCCATGAAGCCTGGAAAGTCTGCGTTGACGAATCTCTTCAATAAATGGGTGATGCTACCCTTCAGGAAGGAGTTGAGGAGTTTAACCGTCACCAGCAGGCTGCAGGACACACCGAATAAGGATATAGTCAGGATGATTAGACCAACCCGAAGGTCTGACAGCGATGTGAGAGCAAAGAGATGCTTGTATGTACCTGAACAAATACAAAAATTGATAAAACTGTTATAGATGCGTACATACTTGATATTGAACCATATTACATAGGTTTAGGTGGATATTAAATATTAAATATATAAATATTGCCGAACCAAACAAATCAGACTAGATATTTTGTATTATTTCTATATTACTAATCTATCTATTTCATTCATTTAAAGCATACAATTTGTTTTTTTAATTCATTTATTTATTCGGCACGTTCACGTATTACATTAAACAATGTGAACAAACAGTCTGAGAGTAATAAATCATTTTCATGACAGCAATCATCTAAGTGCAATAGTTGGCGGCCAATTGGCCTTCAGCGGAAGAAGAAAGCCAACCTCATCGTTACATGAAAGGTCCCTTTTCCCGAGTAAGGATTGCACCAAAAGAAAACGGCAAGCAAAGTTTGGTAAATGTGCCATTCCATTAAGTATATTCTACAGCGCTGCAAGAACTCCTGATGTTATCAAAACAAAACAAAAACTTCTTTCCATTCAACTTTATGTTGTATATAATAAGCATAACGTTAAATGAAAAGCTGCTTTTTAGTTCTTATGCTAGAGTACTTAACGATTGTTTATTTCCTAATCTATAAGTTATTCCACAGTTTAAGGCCCACGATTGCAAATGCTCGATGACTGTTAACACTGCACTTCTTCTGGCCGTGCAAATAGTATTACCCTAGCATTGCTATATACTCATTTACACCTGGGTGGAGAGTGGCAAATATGGATTGATATCTTGCCACAGGACTTTTGTCCTGGGTCCCATTACATACAACTTACTATTGATATTATATTTGTAATTAATGGTATCTTTTATTGAAACCTCGATTTGATTGGCTGTTGAGTGACGTAGCCATGGTAGTCAATATTAATGGCAAATTTATGCATTGGGGCCCAGGCTGAGGTCCGAACCCTCAACCCTTGAATCGAGAGTCGAGGGAATAAAAGCACAATACCACGACACCTCCTCGTGTGCAACGGTTATAAAATCATTGGAGCTGTGATAATAGGCTTACATGAGTTTGTAGAGTTGTCTATACATTTCAGGAGGATGCTCTGTCGGCTGGTGTTTTCTCCTAGAATCAAATCTATGTCCTCGACATCTACCTGCATTCATTCATAACAAAATTAAAGATAATACGCATCAAAATAACTCTCTATAATACACGAAATATAACATAAATATACATATATTATCTATATATTTGAAATCTGCATTGTATTATCGGTCAGTACAAGTATGAATGGGCGTTGGGTGTCCGGACACTTAACAAACATATATCCTTTTCTGTTGCTTTCGGATGGAACAAAAAATATTATAAAATAGCACTGACCATCATGAATATTTGTCCTTTATAATATTGTTCAACATAAGTCTTAGAAAATATATGGAATATTCTTTTTGAATTTCTTCTAAATAATGTTTAATTCAAACTGTCCGGACACACAACGTCCGGGTGCACATATGTAATCTGTGCTAAAGCTCTAATCAACACGTCTGAGGTAACTTTTTATATGTCGTGTTGCTCCATTCAAAAGTATGATATCCAACAACTAAAATTGAGTCAATCAGCCGCTTCACCTTCTATTCACATTCGTTACTTTTGCATTTTACGTAGGAGAGGTAGTAAAACAATGCCCAGATGCAAATCAGCTATTTAGATGAATAATTAGATAATTTTATTAATTCATTATTTCATAAAAACAAAAATTAAGCAAAAAGATTTGTATTTCTAATTATTAAGGTAAAAGATGTCACTGTAAATGCATTGGAAATTGCAAAATGGGAATTCGAAAGCTTACAGAATGAACTTGCACGATGAGATCAGTGAGCGGCGTTGTGATGACCTTAAGAAACTCGATAGATTGATTGGTTTCGCTGATATGAAATGTACCGATGACGGCGTCGGTCATGACTTCGAGATACGATGTCGCCATCTCGATCGGGAGCAGAACGGCTACGGTGAGGCAATTGAAGATATCGTGAACAGCAGCACCTGCGAAAGCACGTCGAAATACGTCCTGATCCTGAACCTGTGTGACATGAAAGGGAATCAAAATTAAAGGACCTGTGTCCCTTTTGCAGACTGCTCTATATTCACTCAAACTTGGCCTGAATCACAGTCAGTGGCGGACCAGGGGGGGGGGGGGGAGGGAGGGGGTGCGATTTTTTAAAATTTTCGATGGCCAAATAAAAAATGTGCTCACTAATCGAATGACCACATAGCGAAAGAAGCACATTGTTCATAGATTTGAAAACTAGAAAAAGGAATATAAACCCGAGATATACATGACAGCACTAAAACCGTCGAATTTGAACGCAAGACTAATTCATTTGAATAACAAACTCGCGAATTTGGCTTGGGAAATCCTATATAATTTTCTGAGGCAACTGGAAAAACCTTCATTGAACTTCATCGTACTAAACCTCTTTTTATTTGTACATGTACGCTTTACTTTACTATTAAAAAAAGCCTTTCATGTAACACACGCACCTAATGACAAGGAAAACGATGTGATGAAAATATAACCCTATTGTATTGTGACAAGAATCATTATAAATATATGTTTGACTAATCAGGTTGTTATTTGTAGCCATTAATATAGACAAAATGTATTTGAAAGATTCTCATGTGTTTGTGCATGACTGGTGTACGCTTCACGATATTAGTAGTAGTAATATTTGTAATAGTAGTTGTAGTATTAGTTGAAGTTTTAATTGTAGTAGTAGTTGTAAAAGTAGTGGTATTTGTACTAGTATAGAAGAGAAGTGACAGCTAGGAGAGTGGTGTAATAGTAGTAGTAGTGGGTATTAGTAGCAGTAGTAGTAGTAGTATAAGTTGAAGTAGTATTAGTAGTAGTATTGATGTAAAATATGCATAGTCATTTACTCACCTGACCAAAAGATACCAGTGTGTTGGTGACAGCTGTTCCGATGTTTGTTCCCATGATAATTGGTATTGCATGTTTGACCGATACTGTAGAAGAAAAATGTTTGGTGAAAATATACTTCAGAATGAACATGACTTTGGGTATTCCTTTAATTAATATTTCAAATATGAAGAGGGTCAAAAACAAACTCACGAACCTTCCTTGAAAGAGTCAATTTTCAAATTACTTCCATGCTTTTGCATCCCAGATTATCAAATCAAATATTAACATGAAAGACAGAATAAAGGAGGAGAGTTCTAAATGAAAGAAAAAGAAACAGAAAGGGTTTCTGTTTTACAAGATGATACAGCACTACTCCGAAATCCTTTGCAAGTCATCCAAACATTTGACCAGTACGAATTCCTCTTTATATATATGCATACACATCCTCACACCCATACACATTTTTTTTTTTTTACACACACAATACACACACAAACACACGCACACGCACGCACACGCACACGTACGCACACGTGCCTATATGAACACACCCACCCGCACATGACAAATAATAACCGGATGACAGGACTTATACGGCGCCATTAATCCGTCCTTGCTTTGCCATTTTTTTCTATTTTTG
The DNA here is from genome assembly GCF_000002235.5 of Strongylocentrotus purpuratus. Classification (NCBI taxonomy): domain Eukaryota; kingdom Metazoa; phylum Echinodermata; class Echinoidea; order Camarodonta; family Strongylocentrotidae; genus Strongylocentrotus; species Strongylocentrotus purpuratus. Next base: position 3,579,627 of record NW_022145598.1, on the reverse strand, counting down.
TGTTAATTTTGTTTTTAATTATTCATAGAAATTTCGTGAAGCAAGCCACTGCCTAGTATTATGCCCACTTACAATGAAGTAAAGGTGTTATTTTGTGTACACTTTTGAACGATTCATATAAAGGTCTGGAGGAAATACGGCATCATCCTAATCCTAAATTCTATTTAAGGATCAAACAAAAAACATGCAGGAAAGATTTGTGTAGTGTGCAATATTAAAGTGAGGGGGAGGGGGAGGGAGGGGGGGGGGGCTGCGCAAGATGCAATAAACAGCCAACAAATTTTACTGGCCTTTTGTATTTGTGTGTACATGTAGCCTGGCCCTTTACGTACATAAAACAAGCAAGTTCTGATAACAGAACGTTTATAAAAACCATACTTTTAACTTTGCATTATCTATTGATATATAGAAGATATATCTGCCAACAGCCCACAGGGGATGAAATTAAATCTTGTATACTTTATGACGATTGTTATCCCTACATACGCTTTAAAATACACGTACTCTACGTAATCAAATTCTAATAGGCCTCTTAACCTTTGCTATAGGAAATGTTGTCTTTGATTTTGTGAAGTGATTTATTTTTCTCATTTTGGGCTGTTCTATTAACTCTAGAACAAACTTTTGTAATTTTAATTTCGTTTTTTTTTTAAATATATACGCCATGTACGCAGAATCAGCAATCAGTTATATATATAGGCAGGGGTGACGGGGATTTTTAAAAATATATATTTGTATAAATGATAAATAACAATTAAATCATTTGAAGTGCATAAATATATTTTAGTGACTTTTGCTCAGAGCTTTAGATATTGGTTTAGGGTTTCAAAAGGGGGTTTATGTTTATTGTTTATAATAGGGACAGTCAGTTGTAGCATGAACATGGTTGTAGTGTTTGGTCGATGGTTGAAGATTGAAATTCGGTTTGTGTAACAATTTGCCCGGGGTGCAATCGTTGCTGGTGAAATTGCCGTACAACGGTCCACATACAAGCCAATTCAATTCCATTGAATGTTAGGTTTCCTGGAAGAACTTTAAATCGTTTTTAATAACACTGAGTGGGAGGGGGGGGGGGCAGTAGGCACTAGCACTCAGTAGCGGCTACGGCTTCATGCTGCAGCTAGATGCGACCGGAATGGCTTCTACTCGTCACCTTTTGACGTCATGACCCGATGGGCTCACGCACTGTTATAAATAATTTGTTTACGAGTATGGGGCGTTGAGGCCAAATAGATCAAAAAAGTAGCATGAAATTTACCTTTATTACCCTTTTTATTCATATTTTAAAAGCCTATTTAAAGCCTTATTTATCTGTACTACTTTGGCCAGGAAGGATTAGACCTCCCTGCGTGGTCACTGACAGGTGGTTATCTCATCAAATCAGCTCTCGATTATCATAAGAAAAAGGGCGTCATGTGGGATCAACGGGTACCGCTTAGGCATTGTTTGCTATATAGAGGAAGCAAGTAGCTACGAATAGTGCAGTCCCGCTTTAAAAATAAGGAAATTATTGCATTTTTTTCATTTTCAAAGAAAGAAAATGCAAAAGAACACCGAAGGTTATGCAAAAAAGAATCATGCAAATCTTAATCAAGTAATTTATTTTACTGCTTTCCCATAAGTATTTTTATCTAAAATGTTGGGATATTGGAGAGAGAACTGTATACTGTCAGGATATCAAAAAACGAAAATCTATTTTTCTGGTTCAAAATTCATTTACATAATTACCATTATCCTATCCTTAAAGGGCAATCCAACCTTTGTAATAAGTTGTTGTGTATGCAAGCAGAAACATAACAGAAAGTTTGAAATGAATCAGACCAATAGTAAGGAAGTTATGCATGTTTGAAATATGAGATCATCAAGTCTTTGCAGATCTCAAATTGGTAGTTTGGTCAGTTAAGTTGATCGTGACGTAGGACGTGGAACTCTCCCATTTGCCGTGTACACAAATATCACTAGTTTCTGTTTTTCTCGTAAGTTCCTTCTCCCTTGGGGCACTACTCAAAATATATTATAGATAGCATTTTATTACAGGTCCGAGTAATCTTATAAGAATAGACCCTCCTGAGCCATGGCGTTTTATATGATGGAACAGATGGAAAAGTACTCCGGCACTACATCACATCGACATTACCGCTTCAGCCAATTTGAAGTGGCCATATGTATTGATTCCAACTTTCAAAAATACATAACTTTCTTATATTTAGTCAGATTTAATTAAAACTTTGATCAGTTTGCTTCCCAGATTTTTCTGCTCTCCTTTAGAGTAGTTGTCTATTTGGGTTGTATTTCCCTTTAAAGCCCCTCTGCACTAGTTTGGCCAGGAGGGATTAGACCTCCATGTATGGTCACTGACAGGTGTTCATCTCATCAAATCAGCTCTCAATGAACATAAGAAAAAAGGGGACCATGGGGGACCAATGGCCACCGATTAGGCATTGTTTGCAATATAGAGGGCGCAATTACCTATAAGTAGTGCAGTGGGGCCAACTTACCTATTTGTGCGGATACCATTGATACTACCACCGAGGTCGTAGTGCTGGAGCTCTGGACCAGGACCGTCACTAACAGTCCAATCATAAGACCGCATAGAGGATTAGTCAGGAGCTCATTATTAGCTATGACGGCCCCGATAGCCTTGCCACCCAGAAGGCTGAAACCCAGCGAGAGGATGTCCAGAGAACACACGAAGATGTAGAGGAACCCCAGCAGGAGAATACATCTGGTGATCACATTCAGGAAGGTAACGATCTTCTTCCCAATCGGTATATCTGAATAAATGAAAGAAGAGAAAAATTGATGATGCTGGTCGATAATTGATACCTGAATGCTAAGAAAGCATGTATATGCTTGTGAGTAAACAACCTACGGACTGACGGCTTAAAGTCCTCTGCGAGGGACTTGGCAATGACGATCAATGCCTTACCGAAGGGCACTTGCGGAATGACTGGGTTTGGAATCCGGGACCTCTCGGTTACGATACCACTATTCTACTACAGAGCCATCGCACCTCCTTCAATAGTCTTATGTCCAAACATTTACGTATTCAAGTTTTACGAATAATAAGAAGAATAATTATTAGCATTTGATTAGATCAAATTATTAACATGTTCGTGGAGACACTTATGGGCAAAAACAGGAGTAGCAATAAATTGCAATTCGTCGGCTGCCCGCAAAAAGTCCGTGGCTGTCATTGGCAGTACATAGCTCTAAACCACACCGCACACCATACGATCCTCCTGCGATTCAATTTTCGAAGAGATGCAATTATATTAGATATAGGAATCTAAACTAACGTGGCTTCCTCATTTAGATTCTAAATAATGATAAGAATACTAACAAGCGGAATCATAGTGCATTTAAGCATTCAAGTCAAAATAAGAGCCGAATCGGCTTCCTATCGTAGACAATCGCTCTACTGGCATGACGTCACTACGATTGGAGCCGATTTAGTTTTTTTTCTTCCAAGGAAGCACGAAATCCCTTGAAAATTTACGTAATCATATGACTTTTCAGATCCTCGGTCATTACAATTTTACTTGTTTGAATGTTTGTATAAAATGTGCTGTCACAAATTCTTCCCAAACCGTAGTCGGATCGTATAGTTTGCGGTGGGGTTTACGGACTTCTTGCGGACAGACGACGATAGAATTCATGTTTGGATTACGTAATACGTCTTTGTAATGTTTGCACAATTCGAAATGCTATGAACAAGCCTGTGGAAATTACCTGGGGGTGATTTCTCGAAAGTCTTTGTGATCGTATCGGTAATGAGAGATTAGACACTGCTGCCTATAACGTTATAATAATTGTTTTACCCGTTTTCATTAAGTGATTGTGACAATAATTTCTTTGTGGTTTATTCTCGAAGAATAGAGCTCCTATCTCCTCAGAACTTCATGGATCAATCTCCAAGACCCTTTTTGATTGATCAGTAAAGTTCTGTGAAGATATAAACATTATCTATCAATAATAAATCATAGGCCTAATCTTACAATCACTTCATGAAAAAGGTAAACGTAAATTTATTCCAATTTTTCGGACAACAGTGTAAATTTATTCTTACCTTTGAAGTTCGGTCCCTCCTCAATCTCTGGTATAGTCGAAGCCCATAAATCCTCGACAGTACTCCTGTCCTCTCCGTCATGTCCATACCCTTCTCCTTTGCTTTCACTTCTGTTACCATCCTCATTATCATCCGCCAGCACGCCAGGCAGAAGGATCCTGGAGTCCTTCACCTGGCACTTCTTGAAGGTCTCCGCATCATCCAAAGCGATCGTCGAACTCTCCGAAGGTGAAGTCTCGAGGGTCACATCGTCTTGGTAATCAGGATTCACGATTCCAACTTCAATGTCTGCACTGACATGCCCATCAAAGATGACGAAGATCCCTTCATCATCTGCCGTTCGGGGAGACAGCTCCATTTCCAGTGGAATGGTCTCCGTCTCAGTTATAGTCTGCGCCAGGAGTTTGATTTAAACTCTATTATCGTGCTTTTGTAGATTACTGAAAGGGAAAATATTTGTTATTTCTATATATTTGTATTCGACGTTCATCCAGCTTTCCAGTGATATAACGTTGTATTTTCATCGGAGAGGGTCTATGAATGAGAAGCGTGGGTAAAGCTGCGTGAAGTCGTGATGACAAATTATGTGAAGGATGCTGAACCTAGTCACGAAGAAAGCCAGCATTGAGATTTCTTTACTCAAGAAAAATAAAACCATACAAGTTCAGTGGTCGGGATTACAGATGTTCCGTGCAGACAAATGGGAAGGGAAGACAAACAAAAGTAAAGCCGATGTGCTCATTAATTCAGAATTATATTCTGGAATAAGTACAGTAAATCGACTTAGACCTCCATCTCTCTCTCTCTCTCTCTCTCTCTCCCCCCCCCCCCCCCCTCTCTCTCTCTCTCTCTTTCTATCTCGGCTAGCGTCTTCCTTTTATTCTCATTTGTATTCTACCTATCCAATTCAATCAAATAAATATTATGTACATCATTGTGAGCCGTTCTGGTAATTCGACTCGTTCCCGTCCTCTCTCCCCCTCTCTCTTTTCTCTTTTCCTCTCTCCCGCTCCCTTCTTCCCTCTGTCTCACCATGTGCAAGATTTTTCTTGTTATCCATGGATAACAAAAATGTGAAAATGATGTTTTCCTCACATGTAGCATAAATTAAAAGTCTGACAAAACCTCTTTACGACGATTTGATTTTTAAAATGGCGCCACTCAGAGACCACTTGAATAGAAATTATAAGATGATTAATTGAATAAAGAGGAAGCGTGGAATATGAGATTTTCGAACCATCGAAGTCATATCCAAAATTATATAAGAAATTATATTCTATAATTCTAAACATTCTCTTGCAGCATACAGTCAACCTCAGCCCAGCCTCAGCCCAACCCGTATCTTTACGATGTTTTGATTTTACAATTGTCGCCACGCAGAGACCATGTGACGAGAACATTTGGAGATTCCCATCCATATCACTTGAAGATGTACCATTCTATCATTACTTGGCTTTAATTCAATTGAAGAGGAACGTGCGAACAAAACAAATAAAAACCCTTTTGATGAGAGCACGCGATGCGACAAGCGAATTTTAATCAATGTTAGAAAATCAAGGTATTACTGATGGCGGCATACAAAATCAAGAGAACTACTGTTATTCTAGATGATGAGTTTGTCATTGAGAGGGAAAGGGTTCTGGAACCGTAAAATATATGAATAAACTTACATATTAATCATCATCTTAAAAGCTAAATCTGAAAAAAAAATATTAGAAACAATGTCACTGGAGAAACTATTTAACTGAAATGGACATACGGGACTATATTAACATCTGAAAAACCCTCACCCTATGATAATAATCTGGATTTGGAGTTTGAAAACTGGGCACAGTTTAAGAGCAACGATGAATGTCCCTTAAAGGGACTTTGTAACATTGTTCAGATGAGAGATAGTGGTGCTAAGGTAGTGACTTCAATGCTAGATGTACAATTAAAGATAATCTGAAAATTTGAGTGAAAACGGATCATTATTCATGGTACAAATTGGGAAAAACTGATCTGATCGATTCCTTAATTCTCCCAACTATATTATTCTACTTCTATTCTGCTACTTGTCAAAGCCTGTTCAGCATCAAGACAAGGACAATTTAATTACATTTTAGGTGAATGTAAATCGTCACAAAGCAATAAAATGGCTCTACATTCCATTCCAGACAGTTAAGTGTTGACAGATTTTTATAGCCTGTTTTATGTATTTTTCTCATGGAAAAACGGTTGGGAAAATTCAAAAATGGTTGGGAGAATTTACTGTTAATCACTGTTAGAGGGTGCCTCACATCGACGCCTTCAAAGAAAACCATAGATATCTTTGTGGTTTGAGAATTTGTTCAGGATTTTTTGCATGTCAGAGGGTTAGTATAGTAGAAGGAATATAGTAAGTAACATTTTATACAAAAATTAAGCAATTTTTTTCATCAACCTTCAACAATGTTACCGAGTCACTTTAAGAGAATTATCGATCACTAAAATGTATTGGCAGATCCCTTACAGTACTCCAAATTCCACATTCCATTAAAGAGAAAAGAATTTCCATTTCCGATCTGCATGAGTATTTGAAGAGGCCTTGTCTAAAACATAACCGATGTACTTCACCTTGCAATTCAATCATTAGATTATGGGACCTGTCAATCAAATATGAAAAGAGCAAGCAATCAATCAAATGAAAATATTGAACAAACAGCACAATCATGTAGCGTAACAAGATAGTAGTAGTGTTTGTCTTCTTCTCCTCCTCCTCCTCCTCCTCCTTCTTCTTTCTTCTTCTTCTTCTTCTTCTTTTTTACCCTCTGCTCCTCCTTCTTTTTACTCCCCTTCTCCTTCTTCTCCTCCTTCTTCTTCAAATTATTCTTCCTCCTCTTATTCTTCTTCATCTTCTTCTTCCTCTTCCTCTTATTCTTCTTATTCGTCTTATATCACCCCTCCTTCTTCTCCGATTTTTTCTTCTTCTTTTACTTCTTCTTCTTTTTCTTTTCCTTCTTTTTTTTCTTCCCCTCCTTTTTCCTCCTCCTTCTCTTCTTCTTCTTCTTCTTCTTCTTCTTCTTTTCTTCTTCTTCTTCTTCTTTTTTACCCTCTGCTCCTCCTTCTTTTTACTCCCCTTCTTCACCTTTTTCTCTTTCTTCTTCAAATTATTCTTCCTCCTCTTATTCTTCTTCATTTTCTTCTTCTTCCTCTTCCTCTTATTCTTCTTATTCGTCTTATTTCACCCCCTCCTTCTTCTCCGATTTTTTCTTCTTCTTTTACTTCTTTTTCTTTTTCTTTTCCTTCTTCTTTTTCTTTTCTTTCTTGTCCTCCTCCTCCTTCTCCTTCTTCTTCTTAATTTGTTTAAATTTCTTCTTTTTCTTCCTATTTCTTCTTCTTTTTATTTGTATTCTTTGGGATCCCCTTTATTTTATTCTATTTCCCCCCTGCCAGTAAACCGAACTTTTTGTTTTGTATATATGACCGACTTTTCGTTCCATTTCTTAATATCAACCCATGAACCCTACCTCCATATTATCTTTAAGTGAGTTGCATTAACAATCTACCATCAACCTTTAGTATTATCTGACGGTTGAATTGTTTACACAGCATTTTTGTGCATCACCGATCTATTCCCTGCTTCCTGTATATGCTTTTATCTAGTCGCTGCCATCTTTCTGTCTTGCTTTTTGACTCCCGATGCTTTCCATTCATTTTGTTTTGCGGAAAAAATAAAACAAGAACCCGGGAGATGTGAGCCTGTGTTATTATTTATATATTTTAGGCTCACATCTCCTGGGTTCTTGTAATATCAAGCATTAATTCCTGACGTCATCAATTTTCCGTCTGAGCTATTTCTTTTCTCTATTTTCAACAATCATTCAATAGTCAACGGTATCAAAGTTTCCTGCATCTTATACCGTTTAAAATGCCTTGCAAACGGAATCGCGTTTTAAAGGAAGAGATATACATTATTAAAGTGAGAACCAGTCGAGGAAAGGCTTCTATACAGGGTTATAACAATAATGCGAGCGGTGTTTTGACATGATATAACGGCGGCAACATTAAAGGTAAAGACCAGTTATGGTCATGCGATTGCATTGTGAAAGAAACGTTGTGGAATCGATCAGAAAAGGTTGATCATCTAGCATCTAGCATCTGCAAGGTTCTGGAATCATCAAAATGATAAGAAATTTGGCCCATTCTTCGTAAAGTTACAAGCACTATACACAGAAAGATGTATATGGGACTACCCTATATCTCTCACAGACCATGAGAGAAACAAATTTACCAAATATATGAATTAGTAGGCGGTTTCCCGGCAAATTTTTTATCATCATGTATTAGTCAAAACATATTCTTTCACATAATTGGTAATGAGAGCTTCCATTTCATTTTTTGAAATTGGGGCGTTTCTAATACTGGTCTTTACCTTTAACGTGTCGATTTCATGGCCAAATTTTGAAGTAATTGCAAGCTGCACGATAAACAAACAAACTGATATTCATTTTGATAAGTTTGATAATATCAATATAGACATATTATCGTAGATACGGGGTAAGGAGCACGTTTCCCTTTAGTCGAACGGTAAAGAAGGGGAGGGCCGGGGTGAACAATAATGACAATAATTAAACGTTTTTGTAAAAAGCATAACACATAGGCAAGATTTCATGTCTATAATGCGCTTTACAGAACAGAATACAGACGGAGTGGAAATGGTACACAGGGTTCATTATTGTGAGATCCTACAAAGTGCCAAATAGATATGTTTTCAAATTAGGTCTAAAATGTTCATATGTTTCTATATTTCTTTTAAAGGCGTTCCGTCAAGTTATTCCATAAATCGGTGGCTGAATATGAAAATAACTTTTCCCCATAAGATGTTGTCACATTATGTGGAACATAAAATAGGGCATCATTCTTTCTGGTTTTCAATGTATTAGCAGTCCGATGAGAACCGATGGAGCAAACTGATGGAAACATAAGAGTACGTTAAACTTAATGCAGGACTTGATAGGCAGCCAATGTAAATTTCTTAAGACTGGGAGTATTTATTCATGTTTCTTTGTTCGTGTTACGAGTCGCGCTGCTGAGTTTTGAATATCTTGTAATCTTTGAATTTGATAAGACCACAAAGGGCGATGTAAGAAGAGGATAGAAACCCCTACCCCAATGGGCGGGGGGGGGGGGTTCTTCTTAATTAATTTCACTCATCGAGTAAGACCTGGCGCCCTTCTCTCCCCTCCCCCATCTTGACAATACCTCCTCTTATCGCCTGGGATCACGGCATGCTACTTATACCGACCACGCCCATTTTTAAGATGAAAAGATTAAAATCTCCTGCATTTCAGATTACAGTCTCTGAACATTATTAGAGTGAAGCTTATTTCGTTATTAACACCGACGCGTCTTTACAAAAATAAACATTACTCTTACAGACGGCACTCCTTAGCGGCACGGATGGGCGGGGGGGGGGAGCATTGTGCTCCACTTTTTCAAGTACCCATAAGGTGCTCCTTTTTACAAAGGAAAATCGCCCCCTTTTACTTCAGATAAGTGCCTTTTTATCTTTCAAGCAGGTGCCCATTCCACATTCTTACAAGTCCCCTTTACCGCTTTTGATAAGCGCCCCCTTTTTCAATGATAATTGCCCGTATTCAATTCTGCGAGGTTTCCTTTTTTGCTATGACACGTGCCCCCTTTTCCTTTCAAATAAACGCTTTTTCTTTCAGATAAGTGCCATTTCATCGTCTCTGGTGAGTGTCCTTTTCCAGGTGATAGAAACACCACATGTTCACTTTTGACGATTGCCCATTTTTGTTGTTGACACGTGTTATTATTTATCTTCTCATAATAAAGTGTCCTTTTTCCTTTTGATAAGTGCCCCTTTTTACTTCCACCATAAAGATGTACCTATATAATCTAAAGCGACTAAGATAAACTATTTTCTTTAATCCCCTCCAAGCGAGCTCGCATTTATAGTTGGTATAATTATGTTTCTTACTAAATGTATTTTCAGTCTTTCATGATTAAATTGTGCTTGATCGAAATGATTGTTTTTCCTCTTTACAAGATGTAATTTATCCCATTGCGACCTCATAAATCTTTAAAATGCTGCTCGCTCACTTCGCTCGCTGAGTGAATGAATATTCAGACCATCACACATAACTGCAAAATATAAAACATAAGCAGTATCTTGTCACCCATGAAAATGTAATCACAATGTAGGCGTGTATACCAATTTCAAAAAATTGTATATTGTCGCTTAAAGGTTTGCCTTTGTAGGTGTGGCTTCTTTGTTGGTGCCCCGCCCCCCCCCCCCCTTACTTCGAATGACACTCCACCGCCCTTGTTCGATCTTCATTCCTTGTTTTTCATTACACTTGTGTGTATCAAACATTTCGGCGCCATATCAACAATCCCTCTTGATTCAATTCAATGGCAGGCTACAAAGCATTTGGCATGTGTCACCTTTATCAGTTGATTAATACGATTCGCGCTCACGAATTTCCCTTCAAATTCGAAGTATATGGGCCATATTATCATTATCTTATCTCTCTCCCTATCTATCTCTTTCTTGTCTATAATTATTACATTATACTTGCTGTGCTACATCACCAGAACCTCCCCCCCCCCCCCCAAAAAAAAAAAAAAAAAAAAAAAAAAATGTTGGGGCTCACGAGACATCAAGCTTTGCTTATATCGAAGCCCTTGCCAGCGCTGTTTGAAATAAAAATTTAATGTAATTTAATTGAATTATTTTCATGTACGTATACATATGACTCTTTACGTATACACATTCAGAAATAAATAAAAGTGAGCATGAAATCTAAAAATAGTTAATTTTAAAAGGAACAGCACATCTCGAACCATGTTCTCGTCATGGCAAATCATTCATTTCGACACGTATGATTTTAAGTGGTGCATCAACAGGAGTTAAAGCACCCTTTCCAGGAAATTGTGAGCACCCCCACCCCCAACCATCTGTCCATTAAATAAAGTATGTGCCTGAACTTTAATTTAGATGTTGATGATATATCGACCTTACTCTTTCCTTTTCTCGTTCTTCACCTTTCATATCTTTGTTATGTTGTTACGGAAGGTGGGCATGTAGCCATACGCCACTCCCCCTCAATTATTATCATCAGAGACATTCGGTTTGTCCGTCAACGATGACGCAATTTATCTCATGAATGGCCGGGAGAGAAAGGAAGTGCTCTTACAGAAATCAGGGAAAAATCAGGACCCAATAACCATAAATGGAAAATGCATCTAAACGATATATTTTTCCCCAATAAGAATGAACAACGTTTTTCTCTTTCAAGGGAAATTTTATAAATAAAAAAGGAAACGTATCAAAACGCCAGATTTTCTAGTAACAATGATTACCATTTAACTAGTTTAATTGATCTTCTTGCAGAGCGGCGCAACGGGTTGCACAGATGAAGACCTGGCCCTTGTTAATGAAACGGCCATTGCAGCAATCGGGCGATGGAAGAACTTAATTTAATTTATTTTAATTTCAATTAAGGAACTTTACATAACTATCTTGATCTAAGGAGACACGAACGAACGAAATGATTTTCTAGTTTTTTGAGTGATGAGGGTTTGCAAATGTGAAAAAAGAGTTATAAATATATAAAAAGAATGATGTTTCAGCTCAGAATGATTAAGCAGAACCACATTTTAAAATAATTGCATATTGGAAGTAAAGGGCCTGAGGAGTGGAGGGGGGGGGACTTAAATGTTGGAGGGGGAAGAGGGGGGGGGGGTTACGATTCGAAATACCACGTTGATACCTTTTCAGCAACATATAATCGATCATTGTTATGTCTATATAACTTTTTAATGTTTCATTAAACTAAAAAATGCTGGATTATAAAGCTTTGACTGAACCGATCAGGTCTAAATATAAGTGGTTATTTTACACCAAGGTCCGTTTTCTACATCTTTACAACAAAATATATCTGTTTCTGGAGTCACAATTTTTTTTTACTCATATGATATAACACCGAGTTAAAGCCACTTTTGGCTACAAACAGATGAAACTGGCTTTGAATATTCAATCCAGTAAAGTTTACTTGCTCTATTTAAGAAATGTCACCGATTTCTTACAAATCTCATATAATAATGTCAGACTTGAAATAGGATTGTGAATACATCTTTAAAACAAATTATTCCTTAATGAACTTATATAACATGATTGAATTGGTCACACTAAATTTTCAGAATTGCTAATTTTCTTACAACCTCCATCTTTCATAACGTATTTAGAACACGATGGCAAAGACTTTCGAGAAATCAACTCAGGGGTATATCAATACTCTATTGTATATACCATAGAAATCAAATTTTATCAGGTTAATACATAATACGTCATTTTAATGTCCGCACATTCCAAAAGGTGACACAAAAGGCTATTTGATTTAATTTTGATTTGAATTATTTTCGTCTTCATTCCCACCGTTAACGGTAATCGTTGATAAGCAAATATACAACTATACAACGAATTTCGTATTTATTTCCAATTACTCGATAAAAAGTATGTATACAAAATAGACAGAAATGAAAAAAAGTACACAAATATAGAAAATATATACAATTATCATAATAATTATTAAAGAAAAATATTTGGTTGATATCTCGAAATATTTTGCGTTCGTGTTATAATATACAAAATGAAGCTTATGTGAACGAATAAATTATTAATAGGATAAGAAAAAGAATAATAGCTGACTCCCTTACCTGGACAGGCAGACTTGGAGATAAATAATTTGGAATTCCAACTCCTCTCTAAGAATTCAATTGCAAATTATCTTTTTTTTTTAACAGAGTGTCTTATGCGATGATACATACCGGTATCTAAACTGCTACGGCGCTGGTAGCTAGACAAGAAAAGTGCAGCATCATATTCGAACCAGGCTTGCTATGTGAATATGTGATCATGTAAAGAAAGTAAATACGCTTTTCGCCTTTCTGCATTTTCTTCCTCTCACCTTCTCACTCTCTATCTCTCTCTACATGTATTTATCATGCTTATATCTTTATCTATCGTTCTCTCTTGTACCCTCTCAATCTCTCTCTCTATCTCTCTTTCTCGCACACACACACGCATGCACATATGTACACTCACACGCACGCACATATGCACACTCACACGCACGCACAAATGCACACTCACACGCACGTAAGAGCACAGACAAACACTCTCACACAAACATGCACTCTCTCTCTCTCTCTCTATCTCCCCCTCTCTCTATCTCTTTATCATTCCACCCCTCTTTCTTTCACGCTATTCCGTTTATCTTTGTACTTCACGCAATGAAAATTGACATTGACATAAGCTAAGCATTAATGTATTGCCTTTTAAAACGTCACTGGCCTTCACTCATTCCTGTACATTCCCATGGGGATCGGGAAATATTGTATAATTCAAGCAATTTGTTATTCGCTCAACAGGAGCAGCTCTCTTTGTTTTCCTGAAATTATATAAGACCTCATACGTCATGCTCGAGTTGACTTACAATACTCGTCCACAAGTTGGTACGATTGACAAACGAGGTATTTGGCGAACTTTTTTTGTTGTTATATACATTATTGGATAAAGTCAAAATAACAAAGAAAAATCATAAAGTTACATATGTTTGACTCACTTGGTTACAAGGTGGTTCTCTTTAAAAAAAAATTAACAATTACAAATTGAATTGACTACCACTTAAAGGCTAAGTCCACTTGAGAAATAATTTGCGTTTAATAGTAGGTATAGCACAACAAAAATAATTACAACAAACACATGTTATATGATGGTTGCAAATGATCAATCTTTATAAAAGCTTCAAAAAACAAAAAACAGAATTGAAATCGGTCAATGCGTTGTGATTTTATACCATTTTTTTGATATCGCAAAATTACCGAAAAACCTGCCAGAAATGGTCAAATTGGCAAAAATGGCATATTCGACAAAGTTGACAACTTAATTCATCACTTTCTTGGACACAAATAATAAATTAAATTATCAGACACTAAAATATCATCTTTGTGGTAAAAAATACCAAAAAAAATGCATATATCTATTACCATTTTTAAAACAGAAGCCAACAACATAAGTCATTTTTGTCATTTTTGCCACTTTTGCGAATCTGCAGATATAAAAAAGTTGTGAAAATAACTATGTCCGCCTAATTAATATGCGCATATGTAATCAAATCAAAACCGAACATGGTACATCAGTGAAACCTATGTATATCAGACAGGTATGGAAATATATTTCATTTAAAATTTAAAAAAATCCTGAATATTCATCAAATATGCAAATTAGGTCAATTCAGCTAATTATATATTCGCGCACTCATTATGCAAATTAGGAAAGTCAAACTGTTCATTTTGGGGGCATTTTTTAAATCATATATAATAGATCATATTTACACCGAATATTAACCTTAAATTCCAAATATTTGTGCAATGCCAATAAAATATGGGGATGGAAATTACTTGGATCACCATCACAGCTGTTTCCTCATGTGTTTCACAAATTATTCAGAAAAACGGATTATATGATAAGAATTTGCAGATTTTCAGCTACATCACAGTGTATTTGTTTATTTAAAAGACGTCAGATTTGAGGATTTATGACGATTTTCCGAGAAACCATTCAACAGGCTATAACATTCCACAGGGACTGAATTTCAGAGTAGCAAAAATTTTAGTGACCCCAGTACAGTTGTGGCTACCTTGAGTGTAAATAACAAAATGATTTAATGAGTGGAACATATGAGGATATTGCATTTTTGTAGGGGAGTTTTATACATTGAGGTGCATTTTCACCACGCAGAATAGCAGCGCGAGTCAACGGGCGATCAGCGGGCTATGTCACACATGGCTGAAGAGACAATATTCTAATTAAATAATTAACATATTTTCCACATGCCTATAACAATGAAACTACACAGAATTGTAGTTTTAGGTATGCTTGAAATATATGTGAAATAAAAATGTAAAAATATTGTTCAGTTTTTTATAAATACATTTACAAAAAATTGCTATTTCTACCAACTGACTGCTGTTGTGTGTGTGTGTGTGTTCGCGGGGCAGACTGTTTGCTCAGGCAGTGTGATCAACCTATTAATAGATGCTAAAAAAACAATAAAAACAAAATTTGAGTTAAATCGGAGAGATAAAAAGGAAGTTATGAATTTTTGAAAAAGTATTAAACACTATAGAACAATGAAAATCACTACACAAATTGCCAATTTGGTTATTAATTTGTGACGTCATTGCCTCACTAATTATCAATTGCTTTATATATTTTTTTATCCCAGTAACTTCCCTTTTTATTCCCCAAAAACTGATTTCCCATGCCTTTGCCCAGGTTATATGATTTGTATCATTATTGCGTGCATGACATTTCACAAAATCTTTTATGAACTTTGAAGAATTCATACTATTTTCTGAATATTAAATATTCATAATTTTTTATTTTTATATAAATAGTTTATCTAAATTTACGTTTTTAATGATTTAACTGAAAAAAATTACTCTATATTAGTGATCCACACAAAAACATATTCCTATCAATATAACTTGGACGCCGGTGTGAAGAAATAAGATTCTTATAGGGGGGAATGGGAAATTTACATTATCAAAATAAAGGAAACAAAATAGTGAATAATAACGTCACAGATTCATGAGTGAGTTGCCAATTTTTCTGGTGGTATTCAAAGTTTTTTCATGTCATTTAAAATTCACAACTTTCGTATTAATTATCCGAGAGGGAGACAGAGAGAGGGGGGAGGAGTGAGGGAGAGAGAGAGAGAGAGAGAGAGAGAGGGAGGAGGAGTGACACAGAGAAAGAGAGACAGAGAGAGAGACAGAGAGAGAGATAAAGAGACAGAGAGAAACTGTGAGGTTGGGGGAACTGCGTTAAACGCCTTTTTTCAAATAATTAATTTCTTGCATTTTAATATGATATCTAAGGCAGAAGTTATCATAATAATAACATCTTACATTACGAAGAGAAATGTTGGTCTCTCCGGATTAGATTTTGACAAAGCATGTGGGGCGTTACCTTAAAGCAGGAATTATGCTCGATTATATATATTTCTCCTTATCTTCTTATCGACTACTCTCCCAACCGTCCTATCTTTTAAATGTTTCCTTGGTACAATGCACGGGTATAATTTGATTGAAAAAACTCTCATTTTTGTAAATGTATTTTTCATATCATAAATTATGGTCATCGCACCATGAACATGCGACAGCCACGACTCACTGGCAAAGTCAGAGAAAAGGTCATGAAAACAGTCGTCAGCCACCATTCTGTCGATAAAAATAGACAAAAATAATTCCCCCCTTATTTTAGGGAATTTTTTGAGGAAGTAACAGTCGTGTTGGAAGTTATGAAGAATAGGCTCTGTACGACACCGATGTCGGAATGTTTTTAGGCCGCCCCGCCCCTCGCCTCTCTCTCTCTCTCTCTCTCTCTCTCTCTCTCTCTCTCTCTCTTTCGCTTTCTCTCCCGCTATCTTTATTTCTCTTTCTCCCTCTCTCTCTCTTTCTCTCTGTCCCTATCTTTATCTTTTTCACTCCTTTTCTGTTGTTTTTTCTCCGTCGCTCTCCTCTCTTATGCCCTTTTCTCTTACTCTATTTAAACCTTTCTCTGTCTTTGTTTTCATATATCTCCGACATCCTCTCTCTTTTTCTCTCTCTCTCTCTCTCTCTCTCTCTCTCTCTCTTATTGTAATGCTATGCTGTCGAACAAAGTCAATGACATATCTAAAAAGTTATTGCAAAACAAACTGAATATAGGTTTTCTTTAATTTTGATGTTTACTTCAATCTTGCCTTCATTAGACTGATTAACCATATGTATTTATCTGGTAATGATATTCTAATGACATTATACAAATTACATATTAACAATATCTATATTAACTATTTATATCTTTATACAGTATTCTAAAAACTACCTTTTAGTCCAATAGATCTGTAAATTGTGATATTCGTTCCGTATTTTTCCCAGTAATTGTTTAACCCTTCTTAGCCTGTAAATATAATTTTATCGGAAAGTTACAATCACCGATAAATTAGAAACTTACTTCAATGATTATACAAGACATATACAAAAGCACAACATGTACATTATATACACTATGCTTCTTTGGCAAAACTAACTGACTTGCACAATTAGCGAAGCGTTATGGATAACTGCAGAATAACAATAAATTTACGATTGTTAAAGAAATTGTGTTCTGGCCACTCTTTTTATCTTTGATACCGCGGTCACATTGCCAAATCGGCTGCAAACCGACTCAAAAGCAAACCTAACCTTCTGTTCTAGGCCATGGCGTGCTGTACAACGTTTGGGTTTGGTCTGGTGTTGATCTATTCGATGTGAAAAACATTTGGAGTATATATATGAATATTGCGACTAAAACAAGACATTATATTATTCTAATAAAAATCATATAAACATTTTGCCCATAACGATAAGGCCGTTTGACAAAAATAGCGATGATATTAATATATACAGCATGAATGCAAGATATCATGAGCTTTCTTCGAGAATTTAAACTCGGGCAAATACACAACATAGTTATGTGACCCCTACGAAAAAGGCACTTTGAGCTGAACGATAAAAAGGTTGTATTTGATATTTGTATCTATATACTTATATGCAATGACAGAGTGAGAATGTGTTTTAAATTCAAATAGGATACGTATCAGAGAGCGTCAAAATGTGCTTATAGTTACCTTATCTATTGTATCTAATTCTTTCATGTTACTTAGCGTCATGTATTTCATTATGATGTAAACGATACAAACATTATGTACATCTTTTTTTAACAATCCATTAATCTCATAAGAGATTTCCAGTGGCGCCACGCTGGTTTAAAATAGTTTACAAACTCTTCTTACCGCGGTTGATACTTGCTATTCATAATATAACACATCTTGATTTTCAGGGTATGGCGTCATTGATGCTTTGAGTACGAGACGCCCTGGACCAGTATAAAGAGTGAAAAGACATAGAGGGTGTCATCAGCATAAACTCCCCTGAGCCATTTAAAACAGAGTTTGGCCAACCAACTTGCCCAACAAAGCAGTAGTCGCCATATTGTGTCCGACTCCAACTCGAACCGGGTTGGCCAAACTCTGTGTATAGATGGCTCTGAAACTCCCCTGAGAAGTCTTACCGAAATGTAGTTTTAACTGAATATCATTACCCCTTACAAACAGTCAGCAAATTACCCCAAATGTGTAATCGTTGTTTTTAGTTTTCCTTATTCACTTTGCGATAAATATAGTGCCAACTTCTATTTTCATTCAGCCAAAAAAATGTGAAGTCGTCAATAATAATTATATTAATTCTTAATTTTCAAGAAAACTGTAAATAAAGTGTTTAACGGAAACCATCAGCAGTTGAAAATTGTATTAGATTATTATTTAATCAATTGCACAATTTCTCACGTAACCCTTGCTTTTCTTTAAAAACAATTCACCTTTCCGAATCCCTCGAAGAAATTCTGGCCGAGAATTCTCCTTTTTACCATTTTCTAGGCAAGATAAATCAAACTAATTTGGCGGCAATATAAAGGACAGTCATCGCTTCAGTTAACTTCTCTTAATTCAATTAAGTTTATTCGTATAGCCTCTGGCTAGAGTCACGAGACCGACAGCCCACGAGACCTCAGAGAGAACACGAGACATCGGAGTTTCGTGGGCTGTTGGTCTACTGGGCTGTCATTCTCGCGGGCTGTCGGTCTACTAGGTTGTCAGTCCTGTGGGCTGTTGGTATACTAGGCTGTGCGATGTGGGTCTTGTTGGCTGTCGGTCTCGTGGGCTGTCGTCTTGTGGGCTGTTGGTCTTGCGGGATGTTGGTCTCGTGGACAGTTGGTCTCGTGAGCTGTCAGTCTCGTGGGCTGTCGGTTTACTGGGCTGTCAGTCTCGTGGGTTGTCGGTCTACTGGGTTGTCAGTCTTTGGACTGTTGGTCTACTAGGCTGTCAGTCTCTTGGACTGTTGGTCTCGTGAGCTGTCAGTCTCGTGGGCTGTCGGTTTACTGGGCTGTCAGTCTCGTGGGCTGTCGGTCTACTGGGTTGTCAGTCTTTGGACTGTTGGTCTACTAGGCTGTCAGTCTCGTGGGCTGTCGGTTTACTGGGCTGTCAGTCTCGTGGGCTGTCGGTCTACTGGGTTGTCAGTCTCTTGGACTGTTGGTCTACTAGGCTGTCAGTCTCGTGGGCTGTCGGTTTACTGGGCTGTCAGTCTCGTGGGCTGTCGGTCTACTGGGTTGTCAGTCTTTGGACTGTTGGTCTACTAGGCTGTCAGTCCCGTGGGCTGTCGGTATACTGGGCTGTGAGTCTCGCGGGCTGTCGGTCTACTGGGCTGTCATTCTTTTGGGCTGTTGGTCTTGCGGGATGTTGGTCTCGTTGGCTGTCCGTCTCATACTGGGATGTTCCGGGTGGTCTCTTATCTATGGTTCAATATTTTCCGAGTTGGGCAGCGTAGGTGGTTCTTCCTTGGGCTTCGGTCCTGATCCTCGTCGATCCATGACAAACACCATGATGGACATCGGGACCAGGATCAACCAACAAGTGAAGGAGATCCAGGATCCGATCTGTTCAAATGATCAACAGAAAAAAAATCAAGAGTAAGGTTTAATTCTGAGATAAAATATTGTTTGTTATGTTATGTGTTATCTTACCAGAGACATTCTCTTATCATACAATAATCCAAAGCGAATTATTATTTTAGTCTAACGTCATGTATTTCATTCAGTTTGACTGAAATTAAAAGCTGTTAACCGTCATAAGATGCAGAAATATGAAGTGTATTACACTTTACGTCATCACAAAACCCGCCGCGGTTTTCACCGCATCATATCTGAGCAAGGCCTACAGAGCATGAGCTATCATGGGGGAGAAGAGGATGTCCTAATGGTTATCATCTGGAATTACACGTTATCCGATTTATGTGTTCTTCATTCTGTTTCGTTATCATATTTTGTTGTTGTTGCTTTACATATCTTTTGATTGTAAAACTCTAACGGGTGCAAGAACGACAACAATGAAGCTTCAATATGTCCCACTGCAGCTACATATTAGTTGTAATATAACTATATGTAGAATCGGATGTATGAATTAAACAATGTACGCCCTGAAGATAATGGAGGGAGGGAGGCGAGAGTTGGTCTAGCGATACGTTCACTTGTTCAGTTCTCTGCCTTCGTCTACAAACTCGCTCATGCGTACCCGGTTCGAAACCGAGTCACGTCTTTCAGATGGTGACGTTTAAGGTCAGCCTCCAAACGTAAATAATCATATATGATTGATACAAATCTGTAAAACCCCAATTACACACACACACAGTCAGACTGATATAGATAATAATAATAATATTGTATGGCTTAGTTTTTCGTGTGATAAGAGAATAATTATATTGCCCTCATTATAACGATATTACATTCTTGTATCACACTTTAAGTCATCCAATATTATATAAGTATGTAATATCATTAGCGCAGTACCCGGATGACAGATCAATATTGTTTTCGTAATGATCTGTCATCCGGGAACTTCAACTATCGATACAATATTGCTTGATTATCGAAACTCAACAACAGTTTTGCTGGTACCTGGTCAATAGATAAGTCAAATTGTGTTATTTCGCTAGTCAGCTTGAAAGAGATAATAATAACAAAATTGTATAGCTTTGTTTTTCGTATGATACAAGAATATATTCCTCTCGCTATGACAATATTGTACTCGTCTTCGACTCGTCTAATGGTGTCATACCTCGAGAAATTCGACTCGTCCAATATTGTCAAAGCTCGAGCGATGTATTCTTGTACCGCACTCAAAGCCATCCAATATTTTATAAATAATACTTACACAAGCCAGATTGAGTCTGACATAGAAGTTTCGTCCTTGGTAAATATTCCAATGGGCTTGCTGGAATCGAGCACACCTGATGTAAATAAGGAAAAACATACATTGGATTGATTCAATTCAATTCAATTCAAAATGGTTTATTACAAATAAAACTTTCATCGCGGCGTTTAGCCGAACTACAAAAGTTTACAAACAAAATTAATAACACATAATGTAATATATAACATAGCATAACATGATATATTGAATTTGTAGTTAATAGTAAAAACACGACGTTTGACGAAACAATGATCACAAAGTTGAAAATCCGGGAGCTAAAACTTGAGCTGACTGCCTGTCATAAGCTGTTATACGCTAGTGTTATAAGCCACTGTTATAAGCTACTGAAATCGTGAAATGTGATTGGCTGAAAGCATACTTGTCAAAGAAATTTAGCTTAATAATAATAATAACCAGTTTTAGAAAAGGGCCCGGGTCAGTGGAAATATTTTTGTGATCAGAACTTTATTTATTTCGAGGAAAAGTTTATATTAATGAAAATGGTTTATATTTGCTGCAATGAATGTCGTTTTATGATGAAAATGAAACATAGCATGTATTCTATCCACAAGAGTCGCATATTGTTTCTCCGATATCTACATGTACTATAATGTTTCACCTGTTTTTTCTTTCCATAGTTTTTTTTGTGAGAAACAGAAAGAAAGAAAGAAAAAAGAGGAACATTCCTTATTTCTTTGACAAAGTCTCAACCCCAATCTTGGCAATCCTGTAGTATTGTCTGATTCTTCTATTGTCTGATGAGAGTTATAGCGCCAGAGTTTCAAACTTGTCCGATTGTTTGAGATGAAAAACGTATATTGTATTTCGGAGGTCGGATCTAGTTGCCGTATTCCAGCGTCACCTAAAAATTCTATAGCAGATTTGTAATCTTTATTATTGTTTTGATGTCTTAAATAAATAGTATATTTCTTTTTATTTAAAGGATACAAGCGATGTTGGAGAGAGGGGGGAGAGAGAGAGAGAGAGAAAGAGAAAGGGGGAGGAAGCTAGAGAGAGAGAGAGAGAGACAGAGACAGAGACAGAGCGAGAGGGAGAGAGAGATAGAGAAAAGAGATGGAGAGAGAGAACCGCCCTTTCTATACCATTTTTCCGTGATAAATGAAGGAAAAACAACACAAAATAATTATCAAAACTATATTTTATACATTCTTCCATATTATCCCTGTTACAAAAACAGAACATAATTTATGAAACAAAATAAAGTTCCTATCATGCTCCAAATGATTGTCCTTTGAGACTTTGCCCCTATGTTCACGAAGTCAGAAACAGTGAGGCGAGTTCCCCCTCAAACATGACTCATTCCCTAAGCTGGCATGGAATCAAAATAAACTTCAACATTTCCTCGTGATGGACCCCTTTATCCAGGGCAAAGCATATTCCTCGTGGATGAGGCTTCTTTCCATTTCAAGGGGAAGATGATGAATTCTAATTCTCTGAACAATGTTAAGCATTAAGGTTAAAGGGCCATTATAACCCCCGCCCCACCACCCCCCTCCCCCCTCCCCCCACTCCGGGGTCGGAGGGACCGCATTCGTGTACCCAAAATGTCCGGTGAAGGGGTACTTTTCACGCACCAAAGTCCGGCTCGTAATACACAAGAATCCGGCCGTATTTGCTTTACACACCGGACTTAGGAGGTATTTTCAAAAGGAGGGAACATGCAAACGCGTAAGGAGGGGGAGGGGGGACCGGGCTGTAACCCCATTTTAAAACATAAATACACCTCTGTTTATTAATATTCCACCCTCCAATTTTTCAGAAAAATCTCTATATTGACCAAAAAATGATAATAATCATCCATTTTTCACAGATCTCGAAAATGGTTAACACGGTGACGTGGCTTGATGACGCATTTGACGTCATCGCGGGAACGTCCTTGTCTTTGTCTAAGAATCTTACAATCTCATTGTAATTCATAATTAGGAATGACGAAATGGCCAAAAACGTTCTGGGATCATCAAGTGCATATTATTTTTCGGATAAATGTCTCTTTTTTCCAATTAATATCATACTTTGCCCTTTTAAAGACATGTTAATGCCTAAATCACCCTCCCTTTCACCGAGAAGTCGCAAACAGACGATTTTTGCGTAGACTCATACCACAGTCCTTTCATTATTTTGCGTGCGCGTTCTTGTCAGCCTGGCGTCAGTTTCCTTCAGAACACAAACTATCAAACGAGTGGGCAAAGAGTCTACGGTCTCCTGCAGTGACGTCATATGCTATTGCGCAATACAGCTCCGAAACTGGGGTTTTTTTCTGAGCGTTCTGAGTCGTCGTTTTTAAAGCTAGATTCCATAATTATAGATGGTTTCTAAGACAAATCATTATCATGTTCAGAATCTCCGTCAGAAATGTTATTATTCTACATGTCTTTTTTCTTCTTCATTGTTTAACCCGTTTTGGTTAAAGTGGCCATTTAAAGGGGCTGTAGCGTTGGAAATACTGGTTGACGCCATCTACGCCTTCTTTTGGACAACTGCACTTAAACGAATGGACTTGATCAGCTGGGTCAGCGCACGCTAGCGTTCGCGAAACAGACCGAAGTTCTCCTCACGCTTCGGTTTCGTGCATGTTGCACGCACGTGAATACGTAGGCCTACTGCGTCGCGTCGTCCTTAGAAGTATTACACCCGATTTTCTCCGAGTGGGCCTCGGGAAAGACGCATAGTCTCGTCATGCTACAGCCCCTTTAAGTTATGTAGTATTATTCAAGCACTTGCTCTCAAAAGAACAGTGTTCAGTTTGTTCCCATTATCAAAACCGAAGGATGTTTAATATTATAACGCTTGCACCGTACGTTGTTTAACCTGCCTTGTATAAATTAAATGAATCAATGAATAAACAAAAATATTATAAGAACATGATAAGTAATACTTACTGGACTACGATTGATCTGACAGGTGTTTGCGTGAGTTGTTTACAGAAATATGTAAATCCTACCGTGACCAGACAGGCCTCGATCAGAGCTAAGAAGCACATGATGCAATAGACTGGGAGAATGATCAGACGGAAAGCAGGGCTAGAAAACAGAACAGTAATCATGAAAGGTATATCATACAGTTGTGTCATAATATTGTATTACTATACAATTCATGTTATATTGTACAACTGTATTAAGCATGAGAGCACTATACAACAGGAATTTAAAAATTATGCAAACACACATAATAATCAGACCAGGGGGATGTTTCACAAAGATCCTAAGTTGAACTTATCTCTAAATTGGACTTGTTAATTATTGAAAGCCGTTAGCAATTTTGAAAATATGTTGTAAAAGTTATTTTAAGAGGCATAAAATGTTGATTCAAATTATTCATATTTTCTATTATCAAGGAGATTTCATGTTCTTGATGTGAAATTATCGAAAAGGCTAAAATACTTGAATTTTTGCTTTTGGATATATTTTATTTTAAGGCTGCAAATGGCTGACATAATTTTTAAGTCCAACTTAGAGTTAAGTTCAACTTAGGATCTTTATGGAACACCCCCCTGGAACCGGGCTAAGAAGCATGATGGGACAGATGAGAAAATGAATAATGAATATAATCTTAGAATACATTAACAAACCAATATTGTCATGATGACAAGATATAAATGCATTCATACAATAGACAGGGAAAATTATCAGACCAAAGTCATGTGACATAAAAGATAAGAAACTAATCTGGTTTGCATATTTAAGAATATATTTATTTTTCTTCAAATAATTGTTTAAGCAGTAATAAGAGCCAAGAAACACATAATACATCAGACAAAGCAAGAAATAAAAAGAGAGAAAAATGGGACATTAATAGATTATCTTAAAATAATTTGAAGAATAAACACGACAGTAATTCAACTCCCAATAATGATTCTAGTGTGAATTCTTAAGATAAATATAATGACAACAACAACATAGATAGCAGCAAGCATTCTGCGACAGGTGATGATAATTATGATGATAACATTAACACGCAATCAAACAGTTCGAGATTTAAAATAAAGGCAGAAGAAGAAAATAGAGCGAAGAGGAGCTTTAGTATCAGATTTAAAGGTGCTATGTCCCATTTGCAGGCCAAAAAAAAATGAAAAGGTTAAATTCCAACGGCATTTGAAAGATAATACTAATTTAAAACTTCCCAAAAGAAAAGGGGGCTTGAAAATGTCTTTCAGTGGGAAAATAACGACTATTAGTTGTCGAATCGACTTAAGAGCTATAGAGCCAGTAAGTAATAGTCTGATTTTCAGACCATTGGACCGAATGGTCGTACGTTTTATGCTGTGCAAAGATTCAATCAGTTTACTTTTTGCCATTTAAAGAAGTGGGTTATTGATGTAGAAAAATGCTCATGTACCCTTTACAGCTCATCTTATGTATGTTATTACCAAAAGAAGAAAAAAGCCAGTCAGTCACTCACTAGTGTCTGACAGTGAAGTCTAGCAAGTAAACATGTTTCCTTGCATAATTTGAATATTGGGACACTGCAAACGTTTAAATTTCACAGATAGGACATACATGACATATTCATAATTCCTGCAAAGTACTACATAATTTGATGTTGGCTGCAAAAGGGAAATAGTATCTTTAAGGTGCCTTGAGTAGAAAATGTGAGGTGCACACATTTTAAAACTGCACTGGTTTCAAAAAGGGGCATCAGGGGCCAATCGTCCCCCTCCCAACATTCAACAACCCAATGATAGACATAACCAATTGCATACAACAGTTAAAAAGACCTTCTTTAAATGTATATTAAATAAATAATCAATAAATAAATAAATAAAATACTTACATGTCAAATCTCTTAGTAAAGAAGACAACCAGTTTGTAAAGTGCATACAAAAATGCAATAAGCGAAATGATGACCTGTTGATAAAATGGGATATAATTTAGAAATTCATGAATTTAGACACTCATCCGCGGCGGTTGAATTTAATACATTCCCAATAAAGAATATATTTTGAAGATAAATTATTTCGATTACTGGACGATCTGCTGAAATGCTTTAAAACATTATTTAAACATACAAAAGATGATTATTACAAGTATATAATGTTAATAACAATTTATCTTTGTTTGTGCAGTTTTAATGCACATTTTTCATTATCTATTGCCTGTCTTTCATCTTTCTACTGTGATTTTTTTAAAGCTTTTTTTCCCCTCTCATTAATATACTAATAATTCTTTACTTTTTTGTTACGATTCTGTTTTCCATCTCAACAACATTTCGGTTTTTCTATTCATTGTATCTTCTGGAAATACTATTTGACACTCTCTTTATATCATCATTTATAGTATATTATAATAAAACTATAATATGATATTTTTGCTGATGAGAGGTTGCCTTATCATAAATGTATTATATTTCCTAATAATTTTGATTAATGACTGAATCATTATACACGTACCTGTACAGATAGGGCGAAGTCGCATTTCGGCCCTGTGCCGTTCGCATGTACTGAAAAGGAGTTGGGCGTGTCATACTGGACCTGTGCGTAGATCAAACAATCTCCTCGGAAATCATCCTGAACGAAAGAATAGAGAGTGAATTAGTGTTTGATAGGGAGAGAGAGTGAGGGAGAGGGAGAGACCGAGACCCTGTTGGAAAGAACACACTCATTCACACTCATTCACAATGTGAATCACACTGTGTTTCACACTGTGAATCACAGTGTGCTCCACAATGTTAAATTGGGGCGTTTTCACATTGTGGTCGATTCGTTTCACACTGTGGTTCACAGTGTGGATAATCGGAAAAGGAAAGAACACACTCATTCACTGTGTTCACAGTGTGAACTGTGATTTCACACTGTGAATGAGTGTATTCTTTCCAGCATGGGAGACAGAGAAGGATAGGAAGAGAGAGAGAGAGAGAGAGAGAGAGAGATGCAGAGAGATAGAGAGAGAGAGAGAGAGAGAAAGAAAGAAAGAAATAGGGACAGAGAGAGAGAAAGAAAGAGAGGGAGGGAGAAAGCGACAAAGCAACTTACTTAGGGAGGATAGTGGGTGCAGCGGCAAACAGATAGGAAACACGGAGAGTAAAAGATGGAGGGAGGGGACAGAGATAGAGAGGAGAGAAAATATAAAGACAAAGACTACGTGAGATTTTTAAGGGAGCATGAATTGTTATCGACAGGAAATAATCATGCTACCTATAGCAACAGCAGGAAACGAAAATAAAAATATGTCTTCATCGTTTCACCGTCTGGCTTCTGTCCAATTAAACATGACAAAAACAATAAAAAACAAAGAACGAAAGCCCACAGGAATCGCAAATAACTAGAACACAACGCTCAGTCATATTAATCCACATAAGATAGGTAGGATAAAAAAGGATTTTATCCGAACAAAAGATACATAACACATTTGCGTGTAAAAATAAGGTTTAAGCAGGGAAAGGAATAGATCATTATTTCGGTCAGTGACCAGCGTAGGATTAGCTATAATGCCCTCATACTAAGCCGATTTTACCTTCACATGAAAATGCGATATATTGTGTAGTCACGTGATGCTTTTCTGATATGACATTCCAATTAGATTCTAATTAATCAATTTCCCGTCTCGTCAACTACAACAACTTCTTCTATAATTATAACTATATACGTCGCACACAGGGAATGCCTAATTAAGTTTCAACACAAGTGAAGTTTACTACAAGAATGTCTGTCACTAGCAATTTACCTATGTAGAGACTAATGATTACGTACAAATAAATCATTCTAGTTAGTGAACGGCACAATACACTGCATTAGAAATGAAAACAAAAATTCTGCTATATAATATGTATCACTTGAAGGCCCATTTTATTACAGGGACACAAAAGATTATTTAAAAAATCTTCCTTCTTTACCTTATGTTACCTTATGTTATTACAGAAAAGTAATTGACACATTGCATTCATATCTGGTATCATTACATCATGATGCTACTTAAGAATGGTTTCGTGTGAAATGGAATTTTGCAAAGTGTTAAAACGGGGGTTAACCAAATCCTCAAAACGAATTCACAGTGGTGTCATTTTGAAGAGAGGGGCGCATGCTGACTCTAGATCTGCACCTATCCGAATCAACGCCCCTGTCCTTCACCTGTTACCCCTCTCAGCCTCTGTAAGAATTCATTCATTTTATACCCTGTTTAAGCCCCCTCACCCTCAACACGCTGCACCTATGTTGTATTCGTATGCCTACGTGTTCTTTGAAACATATATCACAATTCTTGCTTAACTTAATATTATTAGTATCAAGCAACTATTCGTTGTAAAGGTCAAAGCCTTTAAAGATACTATGTCCCTTTTGCAGCCAACCTCAAATTCTGTAGAACTTTGCAGGAATTATGAATATGTCGTGTATGTCCTATCTGTGAAATTTAAACGTTAGTTGTGTCCTAATATTCAAATTATGCAAGGAAACCCGTTTACTTGCTAGACTTCACTGTCAGACACTATTGTCAGTATTGAGTGACTGACTGGCTTTTTCTTCTTCTTTGGTAATAACATACATAAAATGAGCTGTAAATGATTTGTCTACTACAATAACCCACTTCTTGTAATCGCCAAAATTAAACTGATTGAATCTTTGCGCAGCATAAGACGAACGACCATGCGGTACAATGGTCTGAAAATCAAGACTATTACTTATTGGCTCTATAGCTCCTAAGTCGATTTGACAACTAATAGTTGTTATTTTCCCACTTAAAGAGCCCCATTTTTTTAAGGGGAGTTCTAAATTAGTATTATCTTTCAAATGCCATTGGAATTTAACCTTTTCATTTATTTGGCCTGCAAAAGGGACATAGTACCTTTAAGAAATTATTGTCAAAATATGTCTAACTGAGGCACTCCGAATCCTTGAAAATTCCATCTTTTAGTATATAGTCTGTGGGTGGATGTCATTGGACGGGGTTTAGTTCTTTGCCTTATTTGGAATGAAATTGTGAATCATCCAATCCTATTCCATCCGCTCACTTATTAAGATATAAATAGAGATCCGACATCATCACGAAACTGTGGAAGAGGTGTTGTAGTCTAGTGGTTTAAGGACTGGACTTGTAATGCAAAGGTCGTCGGTTCTATACGCAAAACGGCACTAATGTCCTTAGCCTAGAATATTATTCTCATCGTTGTTATTTTTAGTATCATTTTTTTATTATCATGAGTATTACTATTATTAATATCATTATTATGATATTATGTGACATATTATTATGACTAACTGTAAGACTTTATATTGCTCTTGCCTCCACAAGAACGCCAACATAGAGTATGTATAAAACTCCTTAACAGAGAAAGTTAAGTTATTTATGGTAAAGGTAAACAATGAGATATGAGTTTTTTTCCATTCCTTTTAATGATTGTATGGAAGAAAATAATAGAGAAAATATCCCCAGGGACATAATGATTGCCCTACAGATGCCCTCATATTCAAAATATGACGAAAAAAAGCTGAAATGTTTATACTCAAGTTTTCATGCCAATGTGTGTTGTCCCATACGTGTGTGTGTAGTGCATGCGACTTTCGGTAATATTTATGTCATTTTGATCATTCAAAAACTCACAGTATACATCCATTTTTAATGTGCGTCATAATCAGCCTTCCCAATTTCTTTTAGTGTCTTTTACAATGAAATCGCATAACCAGAATTCAGCTTTATCTTAAAGGTACTATGTCCCTTTTGCAGCCAACATCAAATTCTGTAGAACTTTGCAGAAATTATGAATATGTCATGTATGTCCTATCTGTGAAGTTTAAACATTAGCAGTGTCCTAATATTCAAATTATGCAAGGAAACACATTTATTTGCTAGACTTCACTGTCAGACACTATTGAGTGACTGACTGGCTTTTTGCATCTTTGGTAATAACATACATAACATGAGCTGTAAAGGGTACATAAGTATTTGTCTACATCAATAATCCATGTGATGGCCAATATTAAACTGATTGAATCATAAAAAGTACGACCATTCGGTACAATGGTCTGAAAAATTAGACTATTACTTAATGGCTCTATAGCTTCTAAGTCGATTTGACAACTAATTAGTACTGTCTTTCAAATGCCGTTGGAATTGAACCTTTTCCTTTTTTCGGCCTGCAAAAGGGACATTGTACCTTTAAATTGGGCCTAGCTATCTAATTTTGCAGTCAGCTATTTAGGGTCTCCTTTTCACTTAGTCCAAGGGTAAATCTAAATCCTGCAAGGGTAAAGGAGATTTTAAGGATTCTAAAATAAGAGTCATAACGGCATTGGGAGTACAGTGCGGCAGTGTTTGAGTCGAGGAGCACATGACCCCCCCCCCCCCCCTTCCACCTCATGTGTATCGGGGTAAAGGGAGATAAGGTAACAAAGAAGGAAAAAAAGGGGGGGGGGGAGAAGGAGACAGGGATGGAGATAGGGATATAACTCACCCCCCCCCCTATATACTGAAGTCGTGTACGGCATATGGTCTACACCCAGCCAAGTCTACTATCCACATGGTCTCATAATCATTTCGTCTACTACCCATTTGGTATAATGCTCATTTAGTCCGGTCAGTCTAATTCTCAGTTTGTCTAAGGCCCATTTTTCTGTTATCCATTATGGTCTAATAATGATTTAATCCGATGTGGTCACTTTTAAAGGCCATCTGTTCTAGTTTGGCTAGGAGAGATTAGACCACACATGAAGGTCACTGACATGTGGCTATCTCATCAACTCGACTCTCAGTTAACATAAGAAAAAGAGGATCATGGGGGACCAATGGTCACCGATTAGGCATTGTTTTCTATATCGAGGGAGCATGTAGCTACAAGTAGTACAGTGGGCCTTTAACTTACCCATTCGGGTATGAAATCATTTGGTATATTTATCTCAATCCATTAACGTGTTTGAAAAGCAATAATATTCAGACTGTCTTGATTGTTCAATTTTACCCGCCTAATACAATGTCTGAATGTCAATCGGCATTATGCAAAATCAATACATTAGAGTCAGTGGCATAGTCACAATGTGCATGACCTCTTCAACAGCTTCATTGTGTAAATCAGCGCCATATTCTTCTTTGTGTAAAGTTCAGCTCTTGGAAGCTAGTAGCGATTGTTGATATGCCATGAAGGTCAGGTTTGTTCTATTTTCTTACAAATTTGATAGACTGTCTTTGAGAAGAAAAAAAAACGAGAAATAACCATCTCTGTGTGATTGTTCTATTGAATAACCATACAATGTTAGTTTCTTACTAGCGTATCAATGGAGATCTTGAATACTCTTCAAGGGGACGAACAACAACAACAACAACAAAAACCATACAACAACCAGAAAGTTGGTTTTCGAAAATAGATAATGCATTTTTGTGTACACATGTGAAATATACTTATCGTCAACAGCCCTTAGCAAGTTTTGTATTTTTTAATGTGAAAAATTAACATGTCCCAATTTATGTTTCTTGAGAATGTGACATAATGAAGTTTATAGCTGCTGCACCCCGGTTATGGAACTCCCTACCCCATTCAATCAAAATGTCAGCCAATCAAAACTTTTACCAAAAAAACTTGAAAATGTCTGAATTCCTTAGTTAAGACGTAGTGTTTTTCACAATCTGATGTAATTAACGTTGTTTAATTATATTTAATTATGTTAAATTATTTTCGTTCTCTGTAACTTCTGATGTACTTTCTTAAGTTTAATATATATACCTTGTTTGGCGCCTTGTGCATCTCTTGGGTGGATATGTGCGCATTATAAATGTTGTTATTATTATTATTTTTATTTAACAAAGGCCCTAATTTAACCAATCTCCCTTTTATTCTATACGAAAAACACAAACATATCAATTTAAAAGTGGTATGAATAATTCAGGTGTTAACTCCCGTGTTAACTGTATATCATACAATACATATGTGAACAGTTACTGCTGTACGTATATATCATACGTAATCTGTCTGAGTCTATAAATGTCGTTGCCATGCATGTGATGTGTCATTAACCACGGCCTTTTATCAGCTCTTCACATGAGGCATGAATCATCGCCGTGTCGTGAGAGAGAAGGAGAGAGGAGCCTTCATCATGATCATACATGAGACTAAAGAGACTCCTATATACGGCATAGGAAGATGAGGATATTAAATATGTATCTCGGTGAGATCTGTGAATATGATTAGTTCCTGAATAATGTTATTAGTTTCAAGAAGTTTGAAATGTGTACACGAGAGTAAATGTCTTATACGATGAGAAATTGAATTTGTATCACCGTGAGATATTCAAGATCCACCGTCAATTCGCTTATTTTACTCATTAAGATAAAAACAATACAACAAAATAATGTATAAATGCGTGTAATAATAAATGCAGTATGCACAAGATTTTCTTTTTGAATAGAAAAGTACGTATTAGACAAGAAAAGTAAAAGACGGAGATAAAGATTAAAGATATATACCTTTCGATGACATATTACCAAGAATTGCACCGGTACATCAATACATATTGGGTTGTCAAGTTGTTACTTTTCAAAAGTTGAAAATAAATTTATTTTCTGTTTAGCTGAGTTATTCTTAACTTTTGTCGGTTACGCAGTACTAGTCTAGATCTGAGACTATTCAGTACAGGGGTTAAGATGATGAAGAGATTAAATCCTTATTTGTGTAAGATTTTTGAATAAGTATTGATTCTTTGCTGGGTTTTTAAAGAATTTAAAAATATATATATTTTTGTTGTTGATTTTTTTGTGATTTTTTGTTTTTGTTTGGGGGGGGGGGGCTTTCACAAACTTAGGACTAAGATCGACTTACTTTTGACTTGAACTATGGCATTCCGTTTGCATACTGTTTGCTCTCATCATTCCTGGCATTGGTCTCTCAAGGGATGTGCAAATCGTGGCCACTTATGTACAGAATCGACAGTTCTTTGGTTATAGTTCGTTGTTGAAGAATTTGTTTAAATCTCAAGATCATAATTTCTTGGGTATTTTTAAAACTCTAATTTTACATCGGGTTAAGATTTTTAAGATTCATAAACTGTCTACCGCAGTATAAGTCCAACAACTTTCCAAGTCTTAACTAGCACTTTAATTTAAGTATTTTAGTTTTGTTATGAGAGAGACTAATGGTGAGAGCAACCAGTGGCATGAGCGGCCTGCCATACTTCAAGTTCAAGTTGATCTTAGTCTTTGCAAAACACCCCGGTTTCTTTCACGCTTTTCGCAAGTGACTACGCCCAACTTCAGTGCCTAACCCTAACCCTAACCCTAACCCTTTGACATGCATATTATAAGGCGCATTAACTATATAAAGTCATATAAAAATTATTCTAGACAATATGCCTATAATAATCTGCGCAATATGACAATCCTTTCATTCTATAATGCAAAAGAAAAAAGTGTATACAATTTCATTCACAATATTGTAAATACCATTGTTAACCTTCAAGAAACATGAAACAGACCAAATGAAAAACCATATACAATGTTATGAACTAAAAAAAAAAGTAAAATATTACAGGGTGGTTGTGCCCCTCGAACCGAAAATAGGGCGGGAGCACCCCTGCAGTGCTAAGCCAGACGTTGCGGTGCATGTTAAGAGCGGAAGGAAATCGAATTTGCACCCCCTTCCCGCTCCTTAATAGCATATGATAATGAAGTATCAACTCCCTTGTTATCACAGGTAAGCCGACATGCTGGGATATTTTAAAACATAGTATTAAGATATTATATATCCTTCTAATGTATGTTAGGAAATCAGCGGTGAATGGAACCCAACGCTGGGTTAAGAAATAATGTTTCGCTTTAAAAGGACCCAGTTTATGTTTGTTATGCTTTTGTTGTTGTTGTTGTTGATGTTGCTTGTTTCAGAACAATGAATATGTACGTTAAACATTCTAAGAATATTATCAATTCCTATGGGTTATATGTAGTTATATACCACTGCGCTGTTATAAGGAGCGAACCTTGATTATATTGTGCTTTTCTTTGTTATTTGGGGGCTCTTAGATGGTATAGACTATAGAGGCCCACCCCCCCCCCCCCCCCGGAGTAGGATAAATGACCCCTTTGAAAAACAGCTTGTAGCTGACAATGGTAATCCAACCCATAAGTGGTGAATTTATAAACAAATAAATAAATAAATACATAAATAATTATGAAAGGCTTTATTCGGGCAAAGTCTCTCGGACATGGCACCAACGCCTCACCTTTTCCCCTTGTTAATAAACCAGACAAAGCATAGGCCTATAATACACGTTGCTCTCGTATGTACTGGTAATAACAGTAATTGTTTTTTTGTTTGTTTGAATGAATGCAACTTCTATAATTTGTGAGAGTAATACTAATCGTAGTCCCATACACTGGTTTCGACGTTCAGTCTGTTTACGTCAGTGTTGGCATGCATGCCCTTAATTGTGTCTCAGAAGTTGAAAGGATGTCATGAGTAAGCCGTAATTAGAGCGTCAACGTAAGCAGGATGTATGATGTGTCACCAGAGAAAAGAAGCATTATGCGTTACGGAGTCCCTATTGTGAATTCATTAAAACAACCAGCCTCCCCTTCTCCCTCTGATATAGTTATGAAATAAGTTTAAATCTCTCCTATTATTGCACTATTTAATTTTTTTTTTGACTGAGTAACAGTGGGGCGTTTGCAGCACCTATTACCCCCTCCCCCTTTCTAAGCGCATAGAGAAGCTACTAATGATGTGTGCTTTATAGACTGTATATTATTAAAACAACCAGCCACCCCTCCCCCTCTTACAAGGTAAACTAAAATATTGTATCGTGTTCAAGAAATATCTTGATACAGAAAACCTCCAATGGTTGGGTATGGTTATAACATGTAATTTATCCTAAGTAGGCATATAGCAACCTTAATATTTAGTAAGCGCAACTTCAACAACTTTTGTGGAATTTCTCATGCTTAGTGATTTTTCCGACAGTTTCTTGTTGCCTGCTGCTTCGAGATCACCAAAGCGAGATGGATTGCCTACTAGCCTAAATATTAAGGTTGGCAACAGGTGGAAACATTAAGATATGTAATAATTTACCGTACCGAAACATTTGTAATCCGCACTATAGAATAATGAGAACTTATAAGTACCTGTATTCTTACGGTTGCGATGAGAATGTGATTTTTGTTTGTTTGTTTGTTTGTTTGTTATGACTAGCGCATGAATATGTGATTCTCCGAATTTGGCATATTAATCTCTCCCTTTGTTGTTTTTCGTGTGGTACTATACGTCTCCGAAGACAGGATATGGTTTATTGATATTATCTTCAAAGCATTCCCACGCCCCACCCATCTCAGGAAATGATAAATTAGCATACATCCAATTGATTGTATTCAAGAAAAGGCTAGACAATAGCGAATTGTTCACAGTCATGTTCCCCACCAATCTACTAACATAAACATTTATTATAATATTATTGTATGCGAGTACAGCGAGAGTATATTGGGCCTGCAGTTGAATACATCATAATTTTGATATCGGTTACTAATTATGGATTTATTTATTTTTAGTCATGATAGTTATAATTGCAGGAAATGTAGTGGACTTCATACAAAAGTGGTACAACGTGACAAAATCGTAATTCATCATCATTTTTGAGCAGATTTAATGGCATACATGTAGTATCTATGATGGAACGAAATGGAAAGTACAAAATTGAGGAAAAAAAATCCTGTCACCGACAAGGGATAAATATTATCCAAGCTAAAGAGGTGTGTCCCTTTTCACGGAAGATATGTTTGTAGAATAAGATCGTAAAAAATAAGCATTTTTAAATTCAAAGTGCACGTTAGGTAAAAGCAAGGAAGGAACGCAATAGTGTACTGTTATCCGTGTAAAGGTCATAAAGTTCTTTGTGTCAATATTTGTCAAATCAGTCAACATTAAAACAAAACAAAATGGCGGTCAACGACGTGATGTCTTACCCTGACGATACCGATAGCGATGGCGGCTGTTATTCCAGCGAGGAAGGCAACGAGAAGGAGACTGATCTCCGTCACCATCTGAATGGAGTACATGCAGCCAGTCATCTTGATATCCTTTTACGATCCTTTCACTTCCAAAAAGAAATAGAAAATGGCTCAATCAACGGGATATAACCTCCCGATTAAAATATAAGGGTCCTACTAAATCGCCCGCAGAGGACTTGTTCGGTGAGCCCTTCCGATCCTCAATTGATTGTAAGATATATTGCGGCTCTCAATGGCTGGGTGTGTGCTCCTGCGTGATGCCAGACGTGAACTTTGCCAACTTGTTTTCAACTGGGCCGGATGAATGGCGGACGAGTTGCACTCAGGAGAGCGATTGGAGCAAACTAACGCTCTGTCGGGCTACGCGTAACTTGAGTTTGAATAACTTTTTTGTTCAGTTGTTTGAGAGAAAGAAATTTAGAAATGATTCCAACCGAGTTGGAAAGGAGTTTGTTCAAGTTTCCGGCGTTTTGAATAAAAGAAACAACCTTCAGTTGTTACATGTCCAATGTCACGTACACAAGTCCGCTATTCATTAGCCAAAGTGATTGTCCTTTTGTCTTGCACTTAGTACCGGAAGAAGGAGAATGAAATAAAAGAGGTCGGGGAGATTTACTTCAAGTTATTTAACTCATCATTGACACTATCAACATGATCAATGCCACATGTTGACATTCAGTGAGGCCAAAGCTGACAATCGTAGAGCATAATACTCTTGCCGACCAAGATCAACGAATGTCTCTTTCTCGGCAATGAACTAGAATCCCCCAATCCGTCACGAAGGTTGCAGATTATAATTAACTCCTTAAATACCGAGTTCCGATAGTTGGATAGGTGTCAGTTGGTCTTTCGGTAATTCTTGTCAAGTAAAATGTAATGACTTCATCTCGCCCACGGCATTTGATAGAGGGATATAAGCTTTGACAGAATCCAAAAATCGAGGCACCGAGAGCAAAAGTTTTTGAGCTTCATATTTTTGTTTTACCCATTTTTTGTCTGGCCTTCAATGGTAAGGCGTGAAGGGGAAGGGGAACGCCTGCTAGTCTGTAAATCAAGTCTCCGTTTCGATTTGAAGAAAATAAATCTTAAAGTGACTTGGTAACATTGTTGAAGGTTGATGAAAAAAATTGCTTAATTTTTGTATAAAAGGTTTCTTACTGTATTCCTTTTACTGTACTAACCCTCCGACAGGCAAAAAATCCTGAAAAAAATCTCAAACCACGAAGATATCTATGGTTTTCTTTGAAGGCGTCGATGTTAGGCACCCTCTCACAGTGATTAACAGTAAATTCTCCCAACCATTTTTGAATTTTCCCAACCGTTTTTCCATGAAAAAAGGACATAAAACAGGCTATAAAAAAATCTGTCAACACTTAAATGTCTGGAATGGAATGTGGAGCCATTTTATTGCTTTGTGAAATTTCCATTTACCTAAAATGTAACTGAATTGTTCTATAGATCTAGATCTAGATCTAGACCTAGTTGGGAGAATTAAGGAATCGATCAGATCAGTTTTTCCCAATTTGTACCATGAATAATGGTCCGTTTTCACTCAAATTTTCAGATTATCTTTAATTGTACATCTTTCATTGAAGTCACTACCTTAGAATCACTATCTCTCATCTGAACAATGTTACCTAGTCCCTTTAATGTCTTAACCTAACTAAATTGGTAAACTCCTGTACTTTTAATCGCTTTTTTCTAATTCGTCACCACGATTATTCTATATCGATTTCCCTCGTCGTCAGCCCCGCCCAACCGAGTTTTGTTCAACAGCATAGGCCTAATTGTAACGCTCATAAATGAAATAAAACAAACCAAAACAAATAAAATCACATTGATCCCTGAATGGATCCCCATCAAAATATAAAATTCGTCCATAACAGTTACTTTGTGTCGTGATTTTTAGAGGTGCAGCGACATGGGTCCCAGCTAGGGCATGTATCCCGTCACATCAAGGAAAATGAAAGGGAGAAAATGGAAGAAACCTATCAAGCTTGATTAATGCCTTGTCTGTACCAAACATTGGCGATCAAGACTTTTCCATCTAATTATATCTCTCGTTCTTTGTGATGTAACGTTAATTCTGTTACCAGTCGGCCAAATAAACTTATCCATGTATTTGATGCTTCTCTTTATAGCTCAATTTTTCCTGTCAGTTTTCTGTTTTCTGTGCCTTCTCTTCTCATAATATTATGCCCAACAACCTGAAGTTGTATTTTCCTTAAAATAATTAAGGAGGGATCTATCGACACATGCCTTATTGAGCATTTCTTCGTTTGAAATTATGTCAGTCCAAGATATCCTTACCACATCTCTGCTACTTAAATTCTGCTGTCCAAGGATTTATTCAACGGTTAGCTATCGCAGCCCTACAGGAAGATTTTTATTTTAATGTTAATTTTAATTTACGAAATGTACACAAATATTCTTAATTTATTTGTAAAACCAATCGACTGAAGAATAGCCCTATTCCCTATATATTTTGTTCGCATCTTACAAAATTATTATTAAAAAAAGTAAGTTTCATTCGTTTTGTATATTTTTATGATGTTTAATGATGCTGCCTATTTTGCGTATGAATGTATTTAGTATATTGTTCCTGCTACGTGTAATGTATTTGATGTTTACATGCATAATGCTGTATTTTAACCATTATGATGCATTTTACCTTGTAAATGACCATGTGATTCAGCTTCATCTGCATGAATGTCATTTTGAATAAACCCTTATTGAATTGAATTAGCGGTCATTTTTAAGTTTCGATTTGAAGAAGATGGCATTGTTCGTGGACCTAGCATGCAATGCTTAGGTAAATATTATGATTTAAGAAAAGGACTTAGATGAGAAAGTGTCTATATTATGAAGACTATATTTGAGGAACGAGTTGGTCGTATTCTCGGGCCGAGAAGCAAGAGGCAGAAGGAAAGATCACCTCCTTATTCAATAATAGGAACTTCCTACAGTATATGAAAACGTTATGTCGTCTAGGAAATTTTGCTCTTCTAAAAAATATCGAATATGGCTCAAGATTGTTTTTCGCAAATACATTTTCCTTTTCCTTTTGTTTAAAGGTACTATGTCCCATTTGCAGGTCAAAAAAATGAAAAATTTAAATTCCAACTGCATTTGAAAGATAATACTTATTTAGAATTTCCCACAAAAGGTGGGGCTTGAAAATGTCTTCAAGTGGGAAAATAATGACTATTAGTTGTCAAATCGACTTTAGGGCTATAGAGCCCAAAGGTAATAGTCTTGATTTTCAGACAATAAACTGAATGGTCATACGCTTTATGCTGCGCAAAGATTCAATCAGTTTAATCTTGGCTATCACAAGAAGTGGGTTATTGATGTAGACAAATGCTCATGTACCCTTTACAACTATTTTCATGTATGTTATTACCAAAGAAGAAAAAAGCCAGTCAGTCACTCAATAGTGTCTGACAGTGAAGTCTAGCAAGTAAAACGGGTTTCTTGCATAATTTGAATATGAGGACACTGCTAACGTTTAAATTTGACAGATAGGACATACATGACATATTCATAATTCCTGCAAAGTTCTACAGAATTTGAGGTTGGCTGCAAAAGGGACATAGTACCTTTAACTTCTCAAATATTTAGAAAGTAACTCAAAAGTAACAGATCTTGACGGTGAGAGAATGATGAGGTAATTGTATTTCAACTATTGTCTGTGTCTAATACAAATAATTTAAGTAGGACGAATAAAGAGGCTGTTCAACTTTTTTGCAATAATGGTTAGAATTTGCCAAGAGTTTCAAATCAAAAAGTCGAGATTTTAGCTGCTTTTGAAACATACAATTGTCAAATGGAAGCCACCCCCTCGTTATATTAGATTTAAAATGTAGGCCTTTTTTAATATGAATGTTATTGTTTTTATGGTCTTAAACGAGGCTAAAACAAAAAGTGAGTAAATCTGGAATACAAATTACTTCTACAGCGCACGCTCTTTCTCTCTTTCTCCCTTTCTATCCCCCCTCTCTCTCTCTCTCTTTATTTTGTTCTTTCTCTTTCTTTCTCTCTCTCTCTCTCTCTCTCTCTCTCTCTCTCTCTCTCTCTCTAACTACTACTAATAATAATCTTATAATCTTTCCCTTTTGTAGGAGGAACTTAGGAGGCGGAGGAGGAGGAGAAGAAGAAGAAGAAGAAGAAAAAACAAAAATCAATATCGTTTGAGAAATACACTTATCTATGATAATCATACAACGAAATAAAGTCAAAGTATTGCAGGTTTTCACTCAAAACATATTTTAGTCATGAAGATACAGCTTGAATATATTTTGAGCCAACGAATCCGTACAGTAATATGACAGATTCGTCCGTTTCAAATATCGCTCACAATATGTAGGCAGACATAATAAAGTTCCCCACTATACAATATGAATAATTGAATCTGAATTTGTTAACAATTATTTTTAAAGTTCTTTTTCCTTATCATGTACTTCAATTAACCCGATAAACTTATCATTTTAGTTCAGTTCAGTCTTTGTTTCATTCTCAATGAAATACACAAAAAAAAACATAAATTTATGTACACAACAGAGTAATACCAACAGAGTAATCATTATTTGTTAATAACATGTCTTTTAGTAATCTATGTGTATTATAATTAAAATGGTATCACTTTCATCATAACTCAATAAAGGCTTCTTAATAGAAAACTTTGTCCGTATCGAGCACAATGTCCAAATTCGAAATTTCGTTCTTCTAGTGACATATGCCCTTTTGGCATTATACGATTTCCCTCTTCGCACGCGGGGGAAGGGGAAATGGCGTCATGAAGTGACTCACAGACGAGGGAGGGGGAAGGTCAAAGGTCATGGATGCATCAGCAGGGAGGCATTAGGTATATACCGGGGAAGTTTTGTCCATTTGGAAGGAAATAGAGGAAAGTTCCAAGCGAATTGAGTTAGATAGGCAGGGGCCAGCATATACATGGGTGAATTCAGAGAATTTCTAAATTTTACGTCTTCAAAAAGTATGCCTTACGTATATAATGCCGATTTGTTTTTTCCCCTTCAGCTTGCGCACAGCTGTCGTCATTTGAAGGAGAAGATAAAGAATAAGGAAAGGAAGAAAATAAAAATTAGAAAATGATGAACAACAACAAACAACAATAACAGGGAAGAAGAAGAACTCTTTAATAAGACGAAATCATATTTTCGAAATCATTTCGGGGCGTAGCAGATTTGCACTCCCCCTCCTCCCTTAAAAAAAAAATCTATCTCTCTAAAAAATAGTATTAATAAATTGAAACATATAAACGCATCTTAGCCATGTTTGCAGTGGTAAAAGGGACTACCAGGAAGGGG
This sequence comes from Strongylocentrotus purpuratus, assembly GCF_000002235.5. Taxonomy (NCBI): domain Eukaryota; kingdom Metazoa; phylum Echinodermata; class Echinoidea; order Camarodonta; family Strongylocentrotidae; genus Strongylocentrotus; species Strongylocentrotus purpuratus. The sequence continues at coordinate 3,538,415 of NW_022145598.1, read as the reverse complement.
GAAGGGCTATAGTGACGAAGGCGTCGGGGTATAAGACCCCCCCCCCCACCCCCCCCCCCCCCTCTTTCAAGTCGACACCTACTTGCATATCTTTGAATGAACGATGATAATATATGACTCAAAATGTATATCCCCAAATATTCTGGGGAGATCAACAACAAATTGTGAATTTCGAATACAATGATGCAAATGGGATATAGTGCGGAATGTCCTACGTTTAAATCTCAAGCGATGCAAGCGTTTTAACGGGAAATATATGAAATATCAAGGAAGCAACGAAAATTATTTTGGCGGGTTGCGAACGCGGCGCCCTCTTCCTTTGACGTCATAGCAACAACACGGTCAAACTGAGTCTTGCGGTGGATTTGCATGTAGTTCAACCGGGGTGCCATGGTTAAAAATTAAAAGGAAACGATTCCATGAATACAGTAAAAACAAGAATTTAAAGATGAAGAGACAAAAAAAAAAAGTGGTGCAGTGGTTTAATATTGTTTTGGATGTTGCAAAAGTTCTCTACTTTGTTAACTAATGTATGTTTTTATTAAATCAAATTAAAATGTTATTTTCTATTAAACTTAATAGTGGCAAGAAGCCGTACAAAGAAAATCTTCGATAATACTTGTTTATAGTTAAAAAGAGTAAACAGTTTTCCGTCTCTCTCTCTTCCTCTCCCTCTCTCTCTCTTATGTCTCTTTCTCTTTCTTTTTCAACTCTCTCATCCATCTCTATTTCTCTCGCTCCCTCATCTCTTCCTCTCATCTATCTCCATGATCTCTTTCTCTCTCTCTCTCTCTCTCTCATCTCTCTCTCTCTCTCTCTCATCTATCTCCCTCATCACTTCCTCTCACCCCCCCCCCCCTCTCTCTCTCTCTGTGATGCATATCCAGCATTTACTCTTTTGACAACCGATCGCGAAAAAGCTCTCCCTGAAACAGATTGCAAATGTAGGTTAAATGAATGAATTCCCCCAAAACAAGATTTAAAAAAATGAAAGTTACACTACACGGCTTCATATATGCATTTCAATAGTTTTAATCCACGGACATGGTCCATGGCATTGTATCAGAATTTTAGACATATTACAGACATTTTCATTGACACACACACATACACACACAATGCGATCAATATTTCCTTTCAATTACATGAAGCATGTAATTGCCCTTGTAACATGATTATAAATTAAATCAAACAGTGTGTATTAAAAAAAAGGAACATATTACTTTAACAAAAATCAGATGAAATTATTCACTTAGACAGCATTTAAACTTCACCAACGAAAACAAAAGTATATTTAATGAGTCAACCCACAGCTAGTAGTTGAAAACAAAAATCTGCATACAATTTAGGTAAGAAACAAAGGCTACTTTAAAAAAGTAAATATTCAAGTACAACAAACGAAACATAAATAGTCATAAAAATAGTAAGGTTACCTGCAGTAATTACATACAAATATATATGTATCTGAATTAATGAGTTGCATATAAAAACAAAATCTAGGAAAAAAAATGTAAAAACGAAAGTACTCTATGAGCAATTTATAATTCATATGATGCAATAATTTATATCAGCATTTAGTAGTTTTAATTAATCAGGTTCAAACAGCATAATGAAAGTTGAGTAGGAACATCTTGACAATAATTCATGTAATCACTATCTCTAATTCAGTTGTGAACATGTCTATCAAAATGAAGAACATCCAACAGAAAAAAAAACAATCTTTTGTTTTATGTATGATGCATACGGCTTGAATATATTTTGAGCCGATGAATCCGTACAGTAATATGACAGATTCGTTAGTTCAAAATATCGCCAACAATATGTAGGCAAACATAACAAAGTTCCCCACTATATAGACCAACGCATTCTAAATATAAAAAGAGTCTCTTTATCAAAATTCATTTCTTCCCGGCAATAAAGCCAAGAAAAGCTAGATGGACCAGTAGCATTGACAAATTATAAGATTATGCAAGTAGTTTAATTTGTAAGTCTTCATACAAAATAGGTTAAAATCAAATAAGTTGAAGAATTTCCATATGCATGAAAAGCTTCAATATATTTAGGACCCCCCCCCCCCCCCTACCCCCCTCTAATGATGCCTTCACTATGGTTATTTATCATTAAGTTAAAATTAAATTACAAAGTTTTGATACCCTTACTTTTCCAGAATAACTACCTGTCATAATAGAGACGAAGACACGATTTATGTAGAGAAACTAACAAAAAGACAGACTTATTCTTCAAACTACAGGTATTCATCATACATGTACATTGAGTCTTTACAAGAGAGCATGGAGCAACCTTTGCTAATTAGCCTAATTGGAATAAGGCCTACCACAAACTGGAATAATTTGGTCCAACTTGAATATACAACCAGAAGGGCCTGAACCAATGCAACTTTAACACAGAGTTAACACCCTTCTGGCTCTGAAAAGCCTGCATGAAGCAACATAACAAAACACACTGGAGCATGGTGCTGTAAGAAATGCTCAAACGACATTTCCTCTGAGATTTATGTCATCACAGAAATGGGATAAATTGTGTAAAAAAGATTTTGGTTTGCCTAACATTCAAGGCTATTGTCTTAATGTCCGACTGATGAATGAGTCAAGAGAGCTGAGGTATTTGTTTCCAGATCACCGTGAGTCCGTGACTATGCCATGTACCAGTTAAGGCCTGGTGGTAGAGTCCCTGTCTGGTAAGCAGTTGATGGCAGCTTCAAATCCTGCTGGTACCGAGATTTTTCTGACTCGTCAATTACAAGATTGAGCACGCGATCTACTGTGCGCGAGCCAAAATTTCTGAATAACAATTGAAACTTCTCCCAGGAAGCCTAACAATAAACAATATGGGATTAGTTTTGGAATAAGGTTGCAACTGGGTTTGTAGGTTAGTTCTAGGGGTTAAGGTAAGGTGAGGTATAGTGTATCATCCTGGGGTAAAGCTCCTAAGAATTTGGCAGGTGTTGGATATTTGACTATGTAGCAATGGTCACTGGATCGTGTGTGCTACAACCTGGCTAGTACTAGTATGTTATCTACACATAAATTGGCAAATCTAAGACAATTGTTTTTTTAAGACAATTCAATTCACTATTAAAGCCCCACCACACTAGTTTGACCAGGAGGGATTAGACCTCCCTGCATGGTCACTGCCAGGTGGATATCTCATCAAATAAGCTCTCAATTAACATAAGAAAAAAGGATCCTGGAGGACCAATAGTCACTGATTAGGCATTGTTTGCTATATAGAGGGCGCAAGTTTCTATAAGTAGTGCAGTGGGGCTTTAATTCACGGAGGAAACCATGATTTCAGTCAATTTAAAATATCTAAGATCTGGGCGGAGAAAATTAAGTATTGAGATGAGTGCAAAATGCCTACAACCTGGTAAAATGTGCTGGTGTTGCATCGCACTCCATAATCAGCATCATACAAATATCTCCATCACCTATGTCAACTAAATATACATAATTGGATACACGTACAGTTAACATCTAAATTATTCATACCCATTCCCAGTTTTGAAATTTGTTAAGTATGTGAAAAATTGATTTTTCTCGATTTAGGTTTCTTGCAGAAGCTTACGTCTCAAATTTGAAAAAAAAAGGCCCTAATTTAACCAGTTCATCTTTCATTCTCGAGTTACAAAAAGCAGAAAAAACATCGAATTTACAAAGGGTATGAATAATTTAGTTGTTGTCTGATATGACAACAGAAAAGAAGATCCAAATGAGATACAGTACATAGCAATAGTAAAGTACCTATGTGCTCTGATTATTACCTGAATATCGTTCTCCTCTACAACACTCTGGGGCCGGTTTCTCAAAACCATCTTCATTCTTATAACACACGTTTCAATGAGATGTCCAAGAAGTTAGACTTGAGACGGTTTTGAGGAAACGGCCACCTGGTTCTAACATTTAAACATTCTGAGAGAAAAAAATCCTCCATAGTCATCTCCTTCTAACCATCAAAAAATACACTACAGATATGTACACATACTCTCATATAAATATATATATACTTTATTTACTGTATTTACGACTAAATTGCAACAACTTAAAATTTATCACTACATAACACCTTCCAATGTATATGGCTATGTGTGCAGTTATTATACCTGTTAATTGCATCATGTACTTTGAAAAAGCATCGTGGAACAAGTACAAAGAATAATGGTAAATGTGATTATTTTTTTTAATTCATAGGATGGGATTATAAGAGTCACTTTATTCAGAGTATTAAACTCTTTCACTTGCTTCTTTATTCACAGCATTTTACAGATTCATCTTCCCTCTCATCCATAACGATCATCATTTGCAGCAAAATTTAATGTATCAAAAATCCTGAAGAGGAACATCTTTGGGCGGGCAGGGGGAGGGGTCAATCTATAAACAGTCCTGCTTTTATAACAAGCAGATCAAGAATAATCTTTGAAGGTCCACAAGGCCTAAGAGACAAACATTTCTGTCAAGCAAGCCTTCAGAAACCTTTACAACGGTCACTTAACTAGGATGTACCGTTCAAACCTTAGGGCCATCCTCATCTTTTGTCCTCTACCTGTACTTAATCTTTATACCTTCCATTAGAAAGAAGTGAGGTTTTCTATGGAAATAAAGAATAGCAACATCATCGGCTCAAACCTGATGTACATGTATGGCCTGTGACCTTTGACCCTGGATGAGGAATCATGTTGCTGAAAAGGGTATTATACACCTTTCATCAGAAGCATGAACGATTTTTCTTTGGACAACTAGAACAGCAACACTGACAGGTCAAACCTGACTAGGGTCGGTAACCTTTGATCTTGGTGGGACCGGTATCCTTTGACCTCGGTTGAGGAGTCCTGACCTCTGATGAGCAAAGAGAGAGAGAGAGAGAGAGAGAGGGCTGGATGGACGATGTCCTAGCGGGGAGCAAGATGGAAATCTCTACGGGTGAAAGATGGAAGCTTTGCTGGTGTCATACAGAGTCATCTGAAAGAAACAAGGAGGGCAAGAGGAAGAACAGCAAGTAGATTACAACCGGGTATTTCTTTGATTCTTTGCACAACAATATATATATATATATATATATATATATATATATACTCAAACATCCAAATGTTTTTATTGGTGGAAATTAGTGGAAAATGTAGCAGAGGGAAGAAGGGGAAATGAGGCAAGTGGAGTAAAATGGTGTAAATATGTCATTGATGCATTGCACAAAATTCTTGTGATTATTCTAATCAAATATGTTCAACTGTATATGACATCTTTTTCTTGATGCAAATGCAAATTGTAGCATGATTTATCTTATATCAATGATAACAATTATCTCTTAATTACCAGGGTAGCCTTATCGGTATTTAAACTGTTCTTTGCGACGACCTTAAAGGGAAAGTCCACCCTGAAATTAAGTTAGTTTTAATAGGAGTAGAAAAATGAGAGAAACAAGTCAGTGAAAGTTTGAGTAAATTCCGATTAAAAATAAGGAAGTTAGGATTTTTGAAGTTGTGATCAATCAAACACAAATTGGCAACTCTATGACGTATCATGCGAGCTCAACTTCCATTTGCTCAGTACTAAAAAAATCTAAAATTTTCATTTTCCCTCAAGAAAAATTTCAACCATACATGCACCCTAAATATAATAATTGCAAATATGTTTCTATACTCCCCCTGCAAGGAACAAATATATATTCCGTCATCAATAACGAAGAAAACATGATTTTATGGAATATTATGCACAAAGCAAATGAAGGAGAGCTCGTATAATAAGTCACAGAGTTGCCAATTTGTATTTGATTGATCACAACTTCAATAATTCATAACTTTCTTATTGTCATTCAGAATTTGCTCAAACTTTCACTCACCTGATTTTCTTATTATTCTGCCTCTATCGAAACAAACTTATTTTGGGGGTGGACTTTCCCTTTAACATGTAATGTGATAGTTACTTAATATGACATGAAAGTTGTCATCTAATACAATGTACAGACATTTAAGAATGGCACTTGATTGATCGAGTCCATTGGAGTTTACAATCATAACTGGGGCTGATTTAAAAAAGAAGACAGTTTCTTGGCCAATAATACATGAATTTCAATCAGAATGCTAAATGATGTATCTATTCGTCAAAGAAATGCACATGAACATGTCTTGCAATATGCCAGAGATAAATGAAATTGTGCTTAATGTAAACACAGACCAATAGGGGGCAGCACATAAGTTGGAATACAGTCACACATTGTTTCATCTATATATACCTGTAAACTCATGAAGGAGGAAGGGTGAGATATGTAAGTGATTAGGAAGATGAACTTACCATGATACCACCATTTTGTTTTCTTTGGACTTTTATTGCATGTTTTCACATAGAAACTGTTATCAGGTGGTCTTTTCTGTTATTGGAGGAAAGTAAAATTGGAGAACATCAAAATGTGTATGATCCTTTTTACAGTATTTAGGTGTTGCTTTATGAAAGAATCATTTTCAGTGACATTGCTAAAAATTATCTCTTTCACAGGATACTGGTATCCAGAATATCCATTACTTACAGTACTTAGAAAGGGCAGGGGGTGTTTCACAAAGACTAAGATTGACTTTAAGTTGGACTTAACTATGGCAGGCTGTTCATGCCACTAGTTCCTCTAACCATTTACTGGCATTGGTCTCTCAAGGGACGTACAAATTATGGTCACAAATCTACAATATTTCCATTTTTTGATAATTCATTATTGAAGGAAAAATATTATATAAAGATCATAATGGTGAGCGCAAACAGTGGCATGAATGGCCTGTTATAGTCAAGTCCAACTTAAAGTCGTTCTTAGTTTTTGTGAAACACCCCCCAGGAGTCCCAACATTATCACCCAATTTCATCCGTAAGGTTTGACACTTCCTAAGTTAGTTTGATTTAACCTAACGGCAAAAAAGTTATCGGGGATATTTCTACTATGATACACTTCAAAACTGACATCAAAATAGAATGAGAAAGTTTACAAATTATTTCCACCACCATGTTATTTTAAGTTTATTGTTTAAAGATCCTATCCAATAAAAATACAACTTTACATCAATGGAAAGCTGAATGAACATAAAATACAAATATAAAGGAATACAAACAAAAAAACGTTTCACTATTTCACAAATTAAAGCCTCATTTTCCGCACCCCTCCAAATAACACATCAACAAGGATCAATATGTGGACCTGATAGGCTCATCTATATAGCTGAGGCCATGAGCCATGCTTAATTAATGCAAAGTCATTGTGAATATGCCTGCTCCACATATCAAAGAAGATGGCATCAAGTTGATAGCTAGTATTTAAATTAACAAATTCCGATTTTCAAAGCTTTAGATGTTGAGTTTTCAGAGAGCTGTTACTCCTCTGACAGACACTAAAGTGGCATAAAATCAATTTCACTGTAATTTATGGCCCATAAGCTTTCCGTTGATATATAATACATCTATTATATTTTTCACTTCCAACATTAACAGGATGTATATGTCTTTAATGCTCTGCCTGAAATTCAAAAAGAATTTTACACAATGTCCATATAATATTGCTAAAAGCCATTTGGATCAGTAAAATTATCATAGAAAATGATTATGAAAATGTTCGGGTATGGTATAAAAAAAAAGAAGCTTTCCTTCTTCCGCTTCACTAAGTGACTCAACTACAAAGACTGGTGGACTAACCTTTTCTGTGCAACTGCTGAGCATACTAATTATACTTAAACATACAGACTGTACAGAGAGGGCAGGGGACCAGTCTTCTGTGAGTATTGATAGACATATGTGACCGTTGCTGTAGACGTGTGGATGAACAGGTATGTTGCTTCCTATGAACACCACCTGCCATAACAAAGACACAAATACATCAAACTTTCTACTTTGTCAAGCAAGAAGGGTTCTAAAGAACATTCTCCAGGTACAATAAAATGGTTTACTAAAATATTCAAATATTAGGTATACTTTTTAAACAAAGGTTGTTTCTCACAACCTGAAATCTTTCTCGCTGAGTGCTCAACATAACAACAAGTAATGTATGCAAACAGGATTCCAATTATTGCAGTTCACCCATTGATAACAGGTAAATAGAATAACTTGTCACTAGGTCCCCAGGAAAGAAACATACATATGTTAGTAAACTGGTCTCACTATGAATATGACGGACAAAGAAAGCGGACAAAATATACAGTTCCTCAGGTAGACAAAGGAACATCCCTTCACTGCTATTATTTAAAAATGTGTAGAACAGGTGAATATGCATGTGACACATTTTTACATAATAGCAGTGAAGGGATGTTCCTTTGTCTACATGAGGAACTGTATATTTTGTCCGCTTTCTTTGTCAGTCATATTCATAGTGTCTATTGCTTTGCGGATAATGTCTTCACTATGAACATGAATGACAAAGAAATCAGACAAAATATACAGTTCCTCAGGTAGACAAACGAACATCCCTTCACTGCTATTATGTAAAAATGTGTAGAACAGGAGCCACATGCATATTCACCTGTTCTACACATTTTTACATAATAGCAGTGAAGGGATGTTTCTTTGTATACCTGAGGAACTGTATATTTTGTCCGCTTTCTTTGTCAGTCATGTTCATAGTACTTACACCAACCAAATGAATAACTTTAACTAAGCTTTATAGTTTATCCTGAACATAACTGAAAACACCATTTTCAACCCTACCTCTACAACCGTACATCTTTGACGATATAAAAGCTAGATTAACTGTCACCAATGTCAGGCCACTGCTAAAACTCATTGGTAAAGCGACAGGTTCATTAGGGAAGGTCCTGAAACTTATCATATCAAAGATTACTCAATTAGTCTTGAGAATTGAGAAATAATTCATACATGTATGGCGAATAATTAAAGCCAACCTATGAATAAAAAGGTGAGATAATAAAATCACATCATATTAATTGTTTATGGCATGGCCAGAATTGAACTGAAGGGTTTTGATTTTCCTTTAAACATGACAGAAACATAGGTACATGTCACATGCAAGAAAATCTAGGCACAGGTTGTGTGTTGAACACATTAGATAGACTAAAAGAAACTACAGTAGCATTAAAGTATGTAAGGTATGACAGTCATTCATTGAGAACCATGTTCATTATTCAAAAGGAAAATAGGTAAGTCACTCATTGCCCAATCTAATAATAATAATAATAACCTAATAGTCCACTCCAAATTTTATTAAACCGAAAGGGAAATTCTTTTTGCCCAATTGATCATGAGCCCGGCAGCCACTGAGCAGCGCCAGATCGACGTTGCTCTATCCCTTATTGTTGAACGCCAAACAAGGTAGCAACAACTCCCACCTGTTAACGTCTTTTGGTATGATGCGACCGGGGTTCGAACCCACGACCTCCCGGTTGTGAGGCGGACGCTCTACTGACTGAGCCAACACTCTGTTCTTGATCAAGTTCTTGCAAAATTAAAACTGCATTCTTGACAAATTCTGAACATGTAAAATTTAGCAGAAGACTTCGGGAACTTTGCCTTCACTTTTGTTTGAGGTAGTGTAAACATGTCAATATCCATCACTCATGGTAAGTTTCAGAAAGGGATGAAAGTAGAAACTGGCATGATAAATAGCAACACTAAAACTTGTCAATCAAAATATACAAGGAAAGGTATAATCTTACTTCTTTTTTAATGATATCACCAGAAACATACAATGTGGCATTCATGAAGATTGGTGGATATTGTGATTGGCTTGTAAAAGAGTATTAGGATTGAATCACACATATAATGCACATTTTTGTTCTAAAAAGAGTCATTCTCATTGGGTTAAGGAGGAAAATACAAAGAAAATGTGAAAGGGGAATGTTACATTGAGAAAGAATACTGGAGAAGAGTTAAAGCTAGAAACATACATGGGGAAATAAATGCAAGAGAGAGAGAGTTTCTTGTATGCTTTATGCTAAAGCCAGACAGGATTTTTCTCCCCTAGACTACGTACCTCTGGCGAATCAAAAGGGTATTTATTGCTGAACTTGAATTGAAGTTGAAACTTTTCTCCGGCATAGATTGAGTTGGGTGCTCCATCTAGATCTACATGCCATCTGTAAAAAAGTAGGGACATAATATGATATGAAATGGAAAATCTGATAAATCTTTCAGAAAAATTCTACATTATGAAGTTTAGCTTCAAGAAAACAGACATTTTTCATAACAATATTACATACCCATCTAGTTTTTAATTTAAGTTTTGTTTCGGGACAAATTATTTTTATTAACTCATCAATAGAACTTCATAACATTAGGATTCAGTTTTCTTTATGTTTGTTTCAGATTATTAGAAGGTCAGAATTCCTTAAGCTCTCTGATGTCCTTAAATTGGGAAGGCTCTATGGCTCAGTGGCAGAGCAGAGGTGTTGTAACTGAGAGATCCCAGTTCGAAAAGCAAGGCTATGCGCTAGTGCCCTTTACTTTAGTAAGGCATTAATCCTTGTTACCAAATCCCTCAGAGAGGACTTAAAGCCATCGGTCCTCTTGTTTGTTACGTACAAGCATACCCATACTTTCCAACCAACCAACCAACCAAATGTTCTTGTTAACTTCCCTAGTGTACTCTTTTTATTGAAAGGGACCAGAGCTGCCCATGAGAAATGATAGCATTGATGTATGGGAGTAACTAGAATGAAGATGAACATCAATGGCAATCATAAACTAAACAAAGTAGGATAATAATAATAATATTGATAGTGGGTTCTTGTTTAGTTCTCATGTCTAGTACATTGCCACCTGGCGCTTCATTATTATTACCTGGGCACCTTTAGCTTGGCTGCCAGTAAAGCGCTCTAAAATGTCAAAGATTGAATTCCTACCAGGTACCCATTTACCCTCACCTGGGTTGAGAGTGGCAAACGTAGAATGCTTTGTATAAGGACTTACATATTAACACTAGCCGCCTTTTCTTTGTTGATTTTGGCATGGCTACCGTTAAGGCGCTTGAGCATTTCACAGAATTCATTCCTGCCAGGTATCCATTTACCCTAACCTCGGTTGAGAGTGGCAAATGGATACGGCTTTGTAAGAACTTACGTATTGAGAACAGTAGCTGCCTTTTCTTCGTTGATTTTGATACCAGGTGGGGGGTCTTTCTGAATCTGCATTAACTCCTTGTGAAGTCTCTTCTGTACAAAGATGAAGATAAAAAAAATACTTTATATTCAACTTGTGATAACAAGATTCAAAGACCCTGTCTGAAGTAATAAATGAAATAGATGAGTTATATACAGGTTTCACCAGAAAGCTTACAAGTCATAGATTACAATATCAATTATATACCATTTTAGTGTCTGTTTGAAGAGTAATAGCTCTCTGAAAACTCATATTCTAAAACTTTGAAAATCAGAAGGGTTGACCTAAAATATATCTATTGACTTGATGACATCTCATGTGGGGTATGCATATTCACAATGACTTTGCATTAATCAAGCACAACCCCATTGCCTCAGCTTTATACATGTAGGGAGCTGATCGGGTCCACAAATCGTCGCTGTTTTCACGAAGTGACGGTAGTAAAAAGAAATTGCATTCACTTTGCTTAACGATTTTCCTCACTACCGTCACTTCGTGAAAACAAGGGCGATATTATGTCCTCACCGTAAGTAACTGCGGAAAATTCGACTCCTCTTGACTCAAAACTTTGGAGGGTGCTGAAAATGGGGTGTAATTTGATTTTGAGCGATTACGGAAGGGAAAAAATTTGTTAACCTTTGTATTTGTAATCAACATACAATGTACTGTACATTCCCCTCTCCATTGATATAAGGTTGTATTTTCATCAGATATAGGGTGATTAGGGTCTTAACAAGTCAAACCACAAGGTGATGAGTAGAAAGATAAATGAGAGCAATGACAATGGTATGAAATGAAATAACTCCTCTAGACAGTTGTACTATTTGTAGTGATATGTACTATTTCAAATTATGATAGATCTTGGTATTTATATGCTGATATCAACACTGAATTTTACTGTAAAGGGGAGGTCCATCCTGATATAAAGTTAGTTTTAATAGAAGCAGAAAAATGAGATGAACAGGTTAGTGAATGTTTGAACATCTGATTAAAAATAAGAATTATGAATTTTGAAGTTGTGATCTATCAAACACAAATTGGCAACTCTGTGACGTATCTTGCAAGCTTCCCTCACATTTTCTCTGTCCAAATTTTTTTTTTTTTTTTTTTTTTTGTATTTCAATCATACATGCACCATTGCACCCTAAATACAATGATTGCAAATATGTTTCTATACAACCCCTGTATGAAATAAATCTATTTTGTCATCCATTACTAAGAAAATGAAATTTAATATTTGTGTACAGAGCAAAGTGGACAGGACCTCGTAAGAGACGCCACAATGTTGCCAATATGTGTTTAACTAATGAACATTTCCTACTTTTAATCAAACATTGCTAAAACTTCACTACTTTGTTTCTCTTGCCTTTTTTCTACCTTATACCAGCTAATTATCAGGCTGAACTTCACCTTTAAATCAATATAGGATCTCACTTTTCTATTAGCGTTCAGGAATGTTTTTCACACATTCTACACAATTTGACTACTTTCATGAACATGTTACTTTTTTATTTCTTTTCCTAAGCGTTCAATTATGGTAACAATTGTTTCTCATAATGAAACTGAAACTGAGGTAGCAGACAGCATTTTAACTGTGTGAAGAATTACTTGGCTTGAAAACTTCTATAGGAGCGGATAGAATTTTTGTAGATGCTGGTAGATGCCTAAACTACATGTTATGATTACCGTAACAAATGAAAGTTTTCTGAATCAAATTTGTTCTACATACATTTGTAGCTCACTATGTTATAAAAATGAATTGTGAATAATAATGATAAAGATTAAAAGGTGACTACATGTACCATTTGTGATGAGTATAACTAGGATTCTACATGTATATGAACGTACATGTACATCTTTAGACAAGTAATGTTTTTACGGTAGGTGAAATAAATGAATTCTGTCATGAAATAATAAAACTGAATTTCATTTATTGGACCCAAGAATTTAACCTTCCTGGTACAGGTTTTTAAATACAATGTACATTATGTAGTTCACTGAACATGTAAACTTTGACAATTTCATTGTAGAAATAAAAAAATATTTAAAAAATCCCACCAATGCTACGTGACGTATCATGCTTGAGAATTCGAAGAAGACTAGATTTCAAGGAAACATTAGTGATTTTAATACACGCTAGAGAGACACTTAAATAGTGATACAGGATCAACAAAATAAGAGTCTTTATTCATTTACAGGCATTTCCAAAAGAAAATACATTTTTTTGTCCACTAAATAACTAATCCTATTCATTTCATTTACCTTAATTATCTAAGCCTTTTTAATATTTCATGTAAAAAAATAAGCATAAGCATGGTATTTAGTAAGTTAGAGCCTTATTTATAGACATTAGTTTCCACACCCAAATTTCCTAAAAAATTCAGAACTTATTCTACAAAATATCAAATTCCTGTATCAAATAACACCAGTTTCTTTTCTTTCATCTCCATTCAGATTTTAGTTTTTGTAATTTTTTCATGAAAATAAATGCTAATGAAAGATTTGGATTTCACAACAAAGTGGCAAAAGAGACAAATGAAACACTAAAAACACAAAACGTTTACCGTGACCACTCCTTTGTTTGGCATTCCCTGGAAAAAAGTCAATAAACAAATACATTCTATATATGGTTGCAACTAGTCTCTTGAATTTTGTGTGAATCTGAATTATTTTAAAATGTTGAACAAATAGTCTAGATCTAGGCCTAGACCAACACTTCAATTCAACAGTTCAATTTCAAGTTCAAGCTTTAATTTTAAAAAAGGGGGATGTCCTTCCTCAATTTCTGTAATTCATCCTTCTGAACCTTCTGAATTTGGAGTCAGCAGGGCGGTATACCGCATGTATTCTTGTCCTTTATCATTATTCATCTCATTAAAAATTAGTAGATCTAACATTTAAAGCCCATGTATATCTATCAAGTCTGTAGCATTGGTTAGCCCCATGACATGGGGCAAACAATGGAAAGAAATACTGAAGATGGGCAGAGCTCGAGCTCGCGCAGCTAGCACATACACACGAAGCGTTGCTCTCGCCGAGCTCTGGGCAGTTGAGGGACCAGCCATCCGATAGGTGTGTATCTGCACGCGAACAGCTGCCACTGTCTTCCACAAGGCCCAAGATGATGGTATGTTACCGCCTATATCATCTAAAATGCAAGGAATATTTCAGCTATAGGAATATTATACACTGTGGTTACCCATACTGACTCCATGAGTTCTACAAAAGTCAATCAATTAAACCTCCAAATCAGATAAACAATCACGAATAGCTCACCTGTGTCGCCATATTTTGCCTTTTCTCATTGTAGAATAAGACAGCGCCCTCAATTGTACCGTTTTGGTGTAATTAGAATATTAGATGAAGGGGAAAAAAGAAAAATATAACTAGGGCCTAAACAATGCCATCGTTACTGAAATTAATCCTGTCCCTTTTGGGTGGTTTTACTCTTATTTTGGGTTTTTTCTAAAATAATTTCATTGGTTTTAGCCGTTTTGATTTTGGAGGGGACAATGCAGTGTAACTCAATTATGATTTCTGTGACCCTTGCTCACTGCACCGATTTTGTTTTCTTCCTCGTATTTTTTAATCCCACCCCATTTTTTTTCTTCAACATTGGCACTAAATTAGCACTTATGTCTCGAAGTCATACCACTGGAGTTTATGGTTTGCAGTTTGCAACACGGACAATATTTACCTATAAACTTGGTAAATGATTGACTAATTTTTCTTCAATGCCTCGAACCGTAGACTTATAAGCTACATATTAGATAATGATTAACTTACATGTTTGGGTTTCCCGTGTCCGGACACACTTAATAAACATAAGGCCTTCTCTTTTGCCATCGGATTTAATGGGAAATGTTCACCAAATAGCATTTACCATCATGAATACTTGTCTGTTATAATACTGCCCAACATAAGTCTTGGAAGATTTATGAAATATATTAACTCCTTGTGAACTTCTTCAAAATTGCTGTTTTAAATCAGTTGTTTGAAAACACAACTTGTCTGGATGGATACACAAGGTTTTACAATTAGAAGCATTTAAAGAGAAAAATAACCCAAAATAGAATTACAAAGAATACTAACCCTCACAAATTATCAGTGTTTTTTTTAATATATACAAAAACCCGTATTTTTGGTTACAAAGAGTCAGGAATACGATAACAAGCCTTCTGTGTATAGACGAAGATAAATACATTTTTGAGCAATTTAGCCGGGGAGATGGATTTGTGTTTAACTCCAACGAAAGATAATACACCATGTTGATACAATAATATGTTTTGGATTGTTGGTTGGTTGGTTCACCATTGGTTTGTTCTATTGTTTATATATATTAACTTTTGCATTTCATTGACATGATAAATTAATGTTTTTCCAAAGTTTGTTCGTCTGTCTTACGGTTTTAAGATGTGGGGGCGCTGTCCCCTTTCTTTCCTAAACTAAGCGACACCAATGCATTCGCAAAATGTTAACACACAGGAATCTTTAAAATCTCATTTTCTGTACATTTTGTAAGTTCTGATAATCCACCTGCAAAAAACGTTGAAGTCATATTGAGGGTCGAAAATCTATCAGGCAATGATTGGATACAGTAAAATAGAGTGGGTGGGTATGGATAGGGTCTGCTTTGAACTGTACTTGAATTCACCGTCTGCTATCCATTTTCATTTCCAAAAGAGGGAGGAGAGAAAAGGGGAGAGGAGAAAAGGAAGGGGAAAGAAAGAAAGGGGAGGACAGGGGGAAAGACGGAGGAGAGAAAAGGGGGAAAGGAGAAAAAGGAGGGGACAAAGAAAGAAAAGGGAAGAGAGAGCGAAAATTTGCACGCATGTCAAGTGAAGTGTATAGAATAATATGATAATTTCATTTTTTTGAAAAATTTACTCATTTGCATATTTATGGTAATTTATGCAAATAAAGTCATATAAATCATATTTTTACCCATAAATCATATATTATTCATATTTAAGCATTTTTTTGTCACTACATATATCTATTAGACCATTCTGAATAATAATACGACGAAAAAATTTGGAAGAGCCAGCTTATTCCTTATGTTATCCCTTGTTTTGATAATTTCTTATGTATTTCATCGTTTTTAACTTATGTATTTCATTGTTTTTGTTGTTTTATTTCATTTCTTACTACAATTCAACTATTTTGACTCCCAAAACAACCAATCAACTTTAAACAAGACCCAATAACCAATGTTTGATCTGTTTTTAGGAAAAATGACTTTTCCATATGTTTTGTACACAAATCACGAAAATGAGCGATTTTCGGGCTGACATGCAAAAACAAAAGGTCACGTGACCTTGTGACCGTAGGTCCGATTTTCAAAAAAATTCTTTTAAAAGTTGCGCAAGACCCGAAAAAAAAAAAGTCAGCGAGCGGCGAGGCGCCATCCATATGCGTTCCCGAGCAATCAGAAAGATCGTGGAGGGGGCCTTATTAGGGTTAAGAGTATACAATGGTACAACGAATCGTCTCTTTTTCTAATAATTTAATGAAACGTCAAAGCTTCCGCGCTTAACGCGCGGGAGGGGGAAGCTGATTTCAGACAAGGACACGATACAACGAATCGTCTTCTTTATCTAATGAAACGTCAAAGCTTCCGCACTTCGTGCGGGATGGCCGAAAATAAATTCAGACAAGGATTAAGAGTATTAATTAAGAGTCGAGAACGGTACAAAAAGTCGTCTTCTTTCTCTAATAATTTAATGAGGTGTCAAAGCTTCTGCTCTCTGCGCGGAAGGGGAAAAACTGAAAAATAACTTCGTCCCTGGCCCGGGTTTATACGGTTAAATTATAGACATTAGGACATTGGCATTAATATTTGTCAGTAATTGGTGGCTTATTTTGTCGGTAATTGGTGGCCTCTATCCCCCCCCCCCTACTGAAAAAAGCCTAGCGACGCCGCTGATAACATCACAGTTTATACACTCGAGATAATTTTTGCAAGTACTACCGGTGAAGTACCAGACCACTATCTTTGTGCATTGTGCAGCAACGAAGCATATAGTTTACAACGTCTCGCGACGTGACAGATCACTTTTCTCTAACTTCTAACCAATCAGAAGACCTCATTTTTTCCAGGAAGTGCCGGTGGACATTGATGCGTCAAAATGGTTCTCAAATCGCATAAGATCCCTGCTCTTGGAGGGGGTAGGAGAAAGCAATTTTACGTCATATTACTCCGTGAAGTGCCTCAAACTACGCCTAATGTGGTTCTAAAATTGCCAATGCTTCCTACTCTATGAGGGGGTTCTGACCTCCTCCCAGACCCACCCCCGCTCCCTCGCCGCTGACGCCTCGCTCCATCGTTTTTCATATATTTCACACCATGCGATTTTGTGCCCCCCCCCCCCTCTCCCCCCGGTAAAAAAATTCCTGGATCCGCCACTGGTGTTACCCCCGAAATTTAATTTAAAAGGTACATGTAGAAAAAAATGCAAGAAACCCCAAGTTAGGCTCGAGCTCCCAAAAGTCCCCAACACCTGCTGGCGGACTGTCTTCCAGTCTTGGTTTGTCTCGACTGTCTGATCTCGTGTAAAGGCTTCTAACACCAAACCCTAACCCAAGCCCTAACATTTAAACCTATCCCTAACAGGTACACATAATACCGCCTAACCCTATACGAAAGCCCTACGCCCTAACCCTACCCCTGAAATACCTCTTAACCCCACTCCTAACCCTACCTGTTATTCTACTTCAAAACTTTTTCCTAAATGAACCCCTAACACGGGCTAACACCCTCCTACCCTTGACCATACCTCTACCCCTAGCTCTGAGCCCTACCCTCCGAAAGAGGATGAGATTGACTGTACCACATCTCCCCCACTCCCCCTCTCTCTCTATCATAGCTTTATGTATCACACCCCCCCCCCCCTCTCTCTCTCTCTCTCTCTCTCTCTCTCTCTCTTTCTCTCTTTCATGTCTCTCCCCCAGGGGGGTCACTCTCATACACAAATGCTATCCACCCGTGTCCATCAACATCTGAAATGGACCCTAAAAGTCCTTAATATCGTATCGCACTTTTTCTGAAATGACCCTTTTTTAAGTAAAAGCACGACCTGTGCTCCTGAAAAGGTACCTTTCTTTTGGTTTTTGTGCGATCAGTGATTGAAAAACACCTCTTTTTAAGAAAAAAAGTAGACGACGCCGAACCTGTGAATCTGAAAAGGTACCCTTTTTTGTTTTGTGTGTGATCAGTGCTTGAAAATCACCCTTTTTTTAAGGAACACGCGGTATAGCTGAAAAAGACACCCTTTCGCCGCTTTTTCTGGACGCGGGTGCGTAGTCAGTCATGTTGGGAGTGACCCCCTGGGGTCTCTCCCTATCTTCTACCATATCATATATTACCTAGCTATTACCCATCTATCTATCTATCTATCTATCTATCTACTTCATCAATCTTTCTGTCTATCTATTTATCATTCTATATAGCTATCTATTGAGTCATAAACTTTAATCGGATAGTAAATAACTGACTTCTTATTACAATAACAATTTTCGTCAATCGTTTAACTGCACTGATTGTCAAAGAAAAAAATAAACAAACAAACACAACGACATCGAACATAAATGTATTGAAGTATTTCATGATTGATTGCTTTTATCTGAAGTTGATAATCACAATAATTTTCCAAGGGTTTTGATATTTTCTAACTATGCTTTGAAATTATCGATATACGGATTCGGTTATGTCGTTCATTGGCTCAATCTCAGTCATAACAGATTTTGGTTCGTCATGATTATTGTTGACAAGTTGTTTTCCCCTTATTTATACTGTAAGTCATTCTAAATTTCGAATCTAAGTTTTGATTTGTTATATCTAAGTTATCTTTCTTCCATGAGACATGAAACACAGTTTGGGCCATTCATAGTTTGTATCAGTACTCTGCAGGCATGCCTTGTGCTTTATTTCTGTCGCTTAAAACTACACTGCAAAAACCAGGGTGTTAAATTTTTAACACCAGTATGGTATTGAATTTGTTTAACACCATTGATGTTATTTTTAACACCGGTCAGATTTAAGCATGCATTAATGCAAAAACCAGGGTGTTAAATTTCTAACACCAGTATGGTATTGATTTTTTTTTTACACCATTGGTGTTATTTTTAACACCGGTCAGATTTAAGCATGCATTAATAATTACTTGGTGTTAAGTAACAAGGTGTTGTTTTATGCTCGGTGTTGAAAGTATCATCACGTGATTTCGTTTAAGGTGGTTGATTGGTCGAATAAGTTTTCACAAAGTGTACGCGCGCTTAATGATTACTTTACACGTGTTCACAGAAAAATGCATTTATCATGATTTGTTAATCAAATGATGACAATGCACATCAATTTTGTGATTTGCATTTTCCTTTGGCAATTATTGACCAATAGATTATTTGTCTGATCTTGTTACAATTACATTAACGTTTTAGCAATAGATATATTGATTATAAGAATACTAACCAAGAAACAACATGCATATTTATTATATATTCGTGTACCAGCCTGTATCATTTAAATGTTAATCTTGAAATTACTTCAAATGATCTATGTGATGGAGTTAATGCAATGGAGATTAGAATATACCTATTGGTGGACAGTTGCCAACATCGATTATGAATAATCAGTTTACCATTGATCTGATCCTCTACCCTGGTCGATAATGGTCGATAATAGGAAATATGGAATGTGGGACCATTGGATCAACAAGAATATAAACACCAAAAGTGGAATTGAATTTGTTATGATTCCAGATATTGGTGTTAATCTACACCAGTAGGAGTTGTCAAATATTAACACCATTAGTGTAATTGAAATAATCTAATTCCATAAAATGGTGTTAAGTAACACCAGAGGAGTTGTCCGATATAGATACCAAGAAAGTGTTAAATTGAACACCCTTGGTGTTAATTTTAACACTCTGGTTTTTGCAGTGTATCTGCAAATTTCAAACTAGGGTCTTTGCATCATGATGAAAGATGAGTTGATTTTATCAAGGAGTTAAGAAACTCCTTGATTTTGTTGCAAGTTTCTCCTCCATCACTCTGGTTTCGTTTCCACCGGTTTTGTTTCCTTGTTGTTTATCTTTCTGAATAAAACGTTATACAGACGAGGTTTGGCTCATGTCGTCTTTAGTTTAGGCTTCATTTTAAAACCATGCCAGTATACATTTGGGCGGACCGCTGATAAGAAGACTGACTCCATCAACTCCTGCGTGAGAGGCTGAAATGAAAGATGGCTCTCACCATGTTCATTGGACACGATCTGTTGTCTTCGATCATGTTTGCTGGTTTTCTGTTAACCGCACTTTCTTGCCAACTGCACTTTTATCCAAAGCTGTACTAAACCATATTTGTTTTTAATCTAAAATGGCACAATTCTAACTGTTGGCTGTACTAATGATAATACGGTAGATTGATGAGAAGCACGCAGTGATGATTATGCTGGGTCTACATGCATTATGTTGCTGATGTTGCTTTAATAGTTTCCTGTAATGGTAAAACGATTGAGAAAGAAAAACAAGTGATTATACGAAGGTTAAAATGTCACATGTACATTATTAAGAGCAAAGACGAACAAAGTTTTGCATTATTTTAGGACTTTTTAAGGAAGGATCGAGTTAGAAAATACTCACTATGAAAATAGGGCGTAAACGGTTTCCTCCACTAGATTCCGCCAATGCAACAGACTACCATCATTATGATCCCAATCACCGCGTTTATTACCAAAGAATAAACTTGAGATGCATCCAGTTTCATTCATGCAACTTGTCGAGGCTTGGATGTTACACAGTGCATGTAGCCGATTTGCAGGAGGCCCGGCTGGTGATGATGGCCGCTCGCTTATATATGCTGCTGTTTAAATGACATGAACATGCAGAGTAGGGTAATTCACTAGAAGTTGTTTTCAGTGATCATGTTTATAGTTCTTCTAAGCTGTGTGGCATGCTACAAAGACGGTGCTCCATGCACATACAATGTAATGCTGCAGCAGTGAGGCTGACAATTATTATATAGGCATAATAATGTAGAGCATTATCATTGAGATGAATTTTAATTATATTTAAGTAATATTGACTGCCTTCTGGGCAATACGACATATATCGCCCGAACCGAAGGTGAGGGTGATATATTACAAGTCGTATTGCCCTGAATTAGGCAGTCAATATTACTATTATTAACCACATCAGACATCTAGAGCAAACAAGAAACTCTTACTATCTTATACTCTTAAATTATGTAGGCTACACAGGGTTTCCTAGCATTAGAAGTTGCAAAAACATTGTCAAACCAGCATTGTTCATCCAGTGTTTGACAGATTTTCGATACACTGCAAACAGTTTGCCTAGGGTGTGATTGTTACGTCACAATAGAGTTCGCGCAAAGTGCGCATTTTCTTATACACGATGCGCGATGTAAATTACAATAGCTGATGCGCGATGTAAATTACAACTGGCACTATATTATTGCTCACTAGTTTAACACGCATTTTGCCATTGACTTTTCTGAGCGGGCTAAAATATTTGTCCATTGGTTTAGTGTATAACCTATATTGCCCGCCAAATTACACACAAATCCCATTGACTCTTCTGAGCGGGCTAAAATATTTGCGCATTGGTTTACTGTATACAAATATTGACTGCTCATGAGGATGATGGTGGGAACTATCACTCCCAAGGTGGTTTTCACACCGGCCCTTCTATCACCCCGAGGCGAAAGCCGAGGGGGTGATAGAAGGGCCGGTGTGAACTCTACCGAGGTAGTGGTAGTTCCCTCCATCATCCGATTACAGAGCAGTCCATATTTGTTTTATATACCTCATCCTTTTTATTGATTCATGATTAGATCTAGCTGTAGGTCTAGATCTAGCTTTAAAAAACAGGAAACGAGATCAAGAGGATTTTACTCACCAGAATAAGAAAAATCCAACATTAAGTCCAAGGCAAGATCAAGAGTATTGAATTCCTACGCGCTGCGCGTAACCGCGCGATTGCGGTAGCCTAGCAACTCAACAAATTTGTGTGCGCAACTAAGTCGCGGGAGGGGTTAGGGGTCCTATCCTAGGGTTTGATAGTAGCTATCAAACCCTCTGACGTAATGATACTTGATAGATCGAAATGCTCCTTGACATGTGATATAGTTCTGACCAATCAGTGAATGACAATCTATGTATGAGGTATATAATATAACCTATATTGCCCGCCAAATTACACACAAAATCCCATTGACTTTTCTGAGCGGACTAACTTATTGTAATTTTGTTGACTTATCCACCAAACCTTGAGGGCAATAACATTTAAAAATTGCCCTGCTCAGATGTCTGATACGGTTAATAATTCATTTTATTTCTTTATTAGAATGATTATAGTTTATTAAATCAATAATGTGTTGACAACTAAAAGAACAACATGCAAAGACCAGCCTGTGGAAGTTCTTAACTTAAAACATCTTAAAACAAATTCTACGATAATGTCGATAATGCCAACCTCTTAATTAACTATAACATCTGTAATTATTTAAACCCATCATGATGACCAATCAAAGTGGGCGGGGGCGGGGGGGGGGGGGGGGGGGGGGGGGGGTGTAATGCTCACCGATGATTGGCTTATATCTTTGTTTTCACCAGAGCGACAAAACAGCTTCTTGATGTTAGTTGTATCTCCATCTCATTCATCCTCGTCCCTGTTTTCCAAGTGACGACGCCCATCTCTTCATCCTCTTCCTCCTCTTCCTCCTCCTCCTCCTCCTCCTCCTCATCCTCCTCTTCCTCCTCTTCCTCCTCTTCCTCCTCCTCCTCTTCCTCCTCTTCTTCTCCTCCTCCTCTTCCTCCTCTTCCTCCTCCTCCTCCTCTTCCTCCTCCTCCCCTTCCTCCTCCTCCTCTCCTCCTCCTCCTCCTCTTCCTTCTCCTCTTCCTCTTCCTCTTTCTCCTCCTCTTTCTCCTCCTCCTCTTCCTCCTCCTCCTCTTCCTCCTCCTCCCCTTCCTCCTCCTCCTCTCCTCCTCCTCTTCCTCTCCTCCTCTACCTCCTCCCCCTCTTCCCCCTCTTCCTCCTCCTCCTCCACCTCTTCTTCCACCTCCTCCTCCT
Source organism: Strongylocentrotus purpuratus (assembly GCF_000002235.5). Lineage (NCBI taxonomy): Eukaryota > Metazoa > Echinodermata > Echinoidea > Camarodonta > Strongylocentrotidae > Strongylocentrotus > Strongylocentrotus purpuratus. The sequence goes on along the minus strand of NW_022145598.1, from coordinate 3,515,236 downwards.
CCTCTACCTCCTCCCCCTCCTCCTCCTCCTCCTCCTCCTCTTCCTCCTCTTCCTCTTCCTCCTCTTCCTCCTCCTCCTCCTCCCCCTCCTCTTCCTCTTCCTCCTCCTCCTCTACCTCCTCCCCCTCTTCCTCCTCCTCCTCCTCCTCTTCTTCCACCTCCTCTTCCTTCTCCTCCCTCTCCCTTCCCTTCTCTCTCTCCTCCATCATTATGCCGTAGATGAACAGAGCGACGTTCGAGCAGATGTTGTTGATGACGGCCCAGAGATAAGATGTAGATCCTGACTGTCTCTCAGGGCAACCTGATTAAAAAAAAATATGAAATCATTGAGTACCTGAAGGTATGATAAAATAAATCTTTAAATCTTCATCGGCTCGGCGATTCTATTATTTATATACATGTATCATATCTGATTATTTTGTATAACAAAAGTCATATCATTTTTTTTCTGCCCCTACTTTAAAGGAATCTTTTTTTTGGGTCAGTTTTTAATTTGTTGTTGTTATTGTTCGTTCTTTGATTAATGTTTTTTTATTCGTTCCTTTGACTGTTCGCTTTATTTTGTGTTACATAACACATCTTTCTTTATTCGACCACTGATAAATGCACCCTTCAATTTTCTTTCTTTCTGCTTCTGTTTCATACTAGCACTGGCGTACTGCCCCCCCCCCCCCCAAAAAAAAAAAAATTAAACGTGGTTTATTTCTAATTCGATACCAATGATTTACACATGTAGCTGAAATGATATGATTTTCCGGGGTTTTTTTTTTCATTACTTTTTTGTAAATTATAACTCATTGTTTTTCTTTCTGCACCCAACTTTGAAAAAAATAAATCATTACGCCACTGCTTTCTACCAACCTAAGGGGAGTGCGATATCCTGTGTCCTCACTACCGACGATGGTGCACTCCTCATGGGCGGCGTCCATCTCACCCTCATCCTCCCCAATCGCGATATTTTGGACGAACTGGAGCCCGGTCTGGTAGACGCTGTCGCACGCGTTTCGAATATAAGCCCAGATATTAAATGTGAAGTCAGGATATCTTTCTGGGTGGCCTGATTGAGAAAGTAAATTTTAACTCATTGACTGAATGAGATGGTAGCTTTAGGAAAGGAGTATACTTGTATTTGATAATCGTTGTTATTGTAATTTTTATTATTATTGTTATTATTAATGGTATTATTATTAATATTATTATCAATATTTATTATTATCATTATTAATATTATCATTATTATTATCATTATCATTATTATTATCATTATTTAATTTATCATGTACAAACCTCAGGGGTACGATATTTTGTCTCTCCATGGACGACCACGGCTCTCTCCTCGTCGACGTCCATCTCACCCTCACCTTCCCCAATCCCGATATTCTGGACGAAGTGGAGCCCGGTCCGGTAGACGCCATATAAGGGGATGCGGATCAAGGTCCAGATCAGGGAGATCAAAAACATGGTCTCGATCTCATCAACACAAACTTCACCAACCTGTGACGTCGTCTCGTCGTCACTGGTGACGTCATTCCCTGAGGGGCCGCTAGACAGGTAGCTGCTGCTATCCTCATCTATTTAAGTAAGTAATATAATATATTGAAGTTTGAAGTTTGAAGTTTATTTATTCCATATTTTACATAAAAAACAGTTTTTTTTTTTTTATACAGGCGTATATTATATAAGAATCGATTTCACACAAGAAAAAAAAGAAAAAAATTAAAGAATTCAAAATCAAGTAATAATGTACGGAAAATAAGTACGAAATTTCGAAATATGACATTATAACAAGCAAGATAAAAACAATGTAAAATGGGCGTTGAAGGGATTTGCACCGTGAAAATCTCAAAACTTGTAAAAAGGGTCAAAATGTTGTTGTGTGGGAGAGAGAGAGGTAGAGATGGAGAGAGGGGGATCGAGAGAGAGGGGAGGGGGGGGGGGGGGGAGGAGAAAAATTGTGAGCATGCAAACCATCACATTTACACGTGAGTCATCGGATAAACCTCAAAGTAATATCATGTTATGATTTATAATCAATATATTGTAGAAATTATACACGTATTTGTAAAATTGAATATAACAACAACAACAACAACAACAAAAGGCGCACCTATCTGATCCAAACTCTTGACCTTGGTGATATGGACAATGTCACACGTCTTCACCATCATAGTCTGGTCAGTCTGTGAGCTGGTCTCATCCTCACTGGACTCTACGATTGTATACTTGATCTCGCGGTCGGCTTCCTGATCAACACTGCAATCGTCGTCGGTGTCTTGGTATGGAAATAATGAACAATACCACACAATATAGATTTGTCAATGAGCCATGTAAAATTGTTCTAAGATAGCTCATCAAGAAAGGGTTTTTATAATAAGACTCCCAGGCAGCAAATTAGTATTTCTCCTACCCCAACCCCCTCACTCTCTCTCTCTCTCTCTCTCTCTCTCTCTCTCTCTCTCTCTTGTAAATCTCCATTTGAAGAAAAAAGAACATATCCCTTTATATATTTTCTATCCTCTCTTTCCTTAGTGTTTATTTTGGTCTATCTTATGCCACGTCTGTCCTAATTCTAAAAGTCTCCCGAAAACAAACAAAACAAAATCTCTTTTGTCGAATTTTCCTACTCAGCATAAGTTAATTATTCTCGGTTGCTCTTCTTTTATTATGATTACTTACATTCATCCTCAGAATACACAAGGCCAGGGACTGGGGTCGTGTCGTCATCAGCGTTGGATTCGACATCGGCATTATCACCCTCTTCGTTCCCGTACTCGACATCGGATGTCACCGACTCGTCATCGTTCTCCTCGTCGTTGATGAAACGATCTGTCGTGAGGGACGTGAGCAAGACGTAACATACCGATTTCTAATACGTATGTAAATCTATTTTCTCCTCTCAAAGATTAAGAATTTATTATCCCTTATTTATTATTTCTTCTTTCTCCTTTTTCTGCTTCTCCTTGTCTAACTCTTTTTAGGAACGCAATATCATAAAGTCTGTCTTAAATACCACACCTAATTGTTCAGACTGTAAGTTTTGTCTCGAACTTTGCAAAAACAGTACAATGCATGCATAAGGAAAATCCATAATATTTCTAACGAAAAATATGTTTGCTTTCATTCACACATGGTCAATACCGTACCACGTTTTTTTTTCTTTTCAATATCGGGCAGAAACAAGACTACCTGTATGACAACCAAAAAAACAAAAATACAGCAAGAAACCTTCAGAGCCAGATTAGTTTTTATTAACGAAGAATTTTTGACACTTGCAAAGAGAACAACTGCACAACTTACGGTAGGACAGAAAGTACTGAGAGGAAACCCTCACGTCCTTCGGATAGGACGTAGAAGGCAGCTGTTCCTCCACCTTGCTCAGTGCTGCTGGCATCATGGCCTGGTGGCGATCTTGGCCAAGTACAGCAGGGGCAGACCAAGATGTCTGAAGTGCCCATGGCTCGACGCCATTGGCTGAGGGGATCGAAGTAGCAGATGACTTGCTGGGGTCGTTGACAAGGACGGCGTCATCATTGTCGTCATCATTGTCCATATCGTCCTCCATCACTTGCAATGCCATCGACTCTGGCTGTAGTAGTTTACCATAAACAAATATATTATATGATATTGCATATTGAAGCATGATATATCTGTATATTGATTTTGACTGATTGGAGCTAGTTCGATTCCTCTTAATTGATGGAATCAGCTTTACAGATTGTATCATTTTTTTGTTTTTCTCTGTTTGCTTGGTCTAACCATGATCTAAAATGTTTTGAGAGCTTAAAATGATTATCTATTACCTTGCCAAGAAAACTTTCTTTTAACAAAACTGAATCCTTTTAAGTATAAACTCTTATATGCACTTCTTAACTCTTGTCTTACCGTCAACCAAGTTTTTAATAGGATATCAATCTAAAATACTTGCATATAGAACTATTATTCTTAACAATGTACATGTACATGTATATATTTACTAATATAACAAAAAAACAGCCTGTCTCTACATGTATTCTTCTTTTTCTTCTTATTTGTATTTCTTTCAATCTTACCAATTTTACATGTATATTTGAGTATTTTAAATTGTACTATTTGAATGTATTTCATAGGTTGCATTTTTATTTTTAAATTCAAGATGTGTCAGATTATAGCTGTGGCTTTGAATTTTTATCAATAAACCTTATCCATTCAATTCAATTCATTTCAATATTTAAAGCTTGCTATACGGATTTAGCTTACTGAGTATTTTGTGCTGTATAAATGGGTCTACCCTGTACATATAAAGAACACTTGCCATCACTGTTCATCTCCACTACGTGCGAATATAATACATTAGCTAAACAAATTATAGATAGAAAGTACTTTGATTATTTTTAAATTGTTGAAATCATCCTTTTAAATTTCATAAAATTTATCTTGCATTATCGCTTGGTCAAATCCTGATCCTAAGAATCTTGTGAAAGCCTAAAGCTTGCCATAATAAAGCTCAATTTAAGTAAAAGCTACCTCTCATCTTAATCTGGTCTAAATCCCCTAAATAATGTTATTAACGACAGTCTATATAAGACTATAATAAATAGTATCTCACTACATGGCTTAAAAAGATTACAAGTATAATTAACAGACTTTGTATCTAATTGAAACTTCATTCTCTAATATTCCAACAATTTGTGAATGATTATATATTATGTATCGCCAGTCTTATTATTTTTCTGTTAAATATGTGTTTTCTTCGACTGTCACCTAGTTACAGATTGAATTCAACCCATGAATTAAATACACCTTTGGCGAAGGACACGGCATATCAATTAAAAGTTGTGTATCTAAAGATAAATAAAATCTTCGATTCACTTGGGGCAAATGCTGCCAAGAAATGACGGGAGAATGGTAAACGGGCTTTATCTACTTTTTTCTGGACCTTCATAAGCCGGCCCCATCTTATGTTGGATTATGCCACTGCAGATTGTGTATACTGACAAGTTTGACTCTGAAAAGATTATCTGCCCTTACCCTCTTGTTCTTGGAGAACAATTTTCTGATTCCTGTCCAACAGCAGGTCTCAGGGGTCTCAGAATGGTCTTCAACTTCCTCTTCAAAAGACAAAGATCGGGGTCTGGATTTAGCAGAGCCCATTTTGAAAATTGCCAACAGGTTTCGAAAGAATTTGCGAAAATCGCTCAATAACTCTCCGAAAGCTATGTGCGCAAGAGAAATGAATTAAGATTGTCATACAATAATGTATGGGCAGTGCTAGTGGTTACCAGGGATATGCGCATGCGCATTGTTAATCATGATGCGCGCTTGCCTCTACGTCAACAATGGTAAGGATGCGCGCGCAGCAAAAGTTTAGTAAGTTTGTCAGGTGCAGCGCAATGTATGAATCTTAAAAAATTCACAATTACAGGTCAAAAATTTTGATGTCATTTCTACAACATGATAAGTTCGATACCTTTGGATATCATATAATATTCTCAAACGGATTATTTTGTATGGTATCCAATAATCTATTTAGGTACTTCGAAATCAAATCACTTTGATAAATATATGGCTGTAAGTCACCAACAACATCCCAAAGCTCTGGAGGAAATCCAAAGTTATTGCCCTATTGAAGCCTGGTAAAGACGCAGCCAGTCCAAAGAGCTACAGGCCTATCTCCCTACTGTGCCATACATATAAGCTGTTCGAGCGGCTTATCCTCAACCGCATCGCCCCATTCGTGGATGAACATCTCATTCCAGAACAAGCAGGGTTTAGGCCAGGAAAATCATGCACTGGCCAAATCCTAAACCTCACTCAGTTCATTGAGGACGGGTATGAGAGTAAGCTAATCACCGGAGCTGCTTTCGTTGATCTCTCTGCTGCCTACGACACCGTGAATCACAGAATCCTTACCAGGAAGATCTTTGAGCTGACAAAGGACGTGAGACTGACTGGACTCATCCAGACGTTGCTGTCCAATCGGCGATATTTTGTGGTTCTCAATGGGAATCGCAGCAGATGGCGCAGACAGAAAAATGGCCTACCACAAGGAAGTGTGCTCGCACCGTTACTCTTTAACGTGTACACGAATGACCAACCGATCCACCCAAACACCAGGAGCTTCCTCTACGCCGATGATCTCTGCATCGCCACCCAGAACCAGTCTTTTGTGAAGTTGGAGGAGTCCCTCAGTGATGCCCTGGCCGGTCTCATCCCATACTATGCGACCAACCACCTGAGAGCTAACCCTGATAAAACTCAGATAAGCGCATTCCACCTCAAGAACAGGGATGCCAACCATCAACTAAGGATCAGCTGGTATGGGAAAAGGCTGAAGCACACTCCCAACCCAGTCTACTTAGGCGTCACACTCGATCGCTCCCTTACCTACAAGAACCACATTGCCAACACAAAGGCAAAAGTTGGAGCCCGCAACAGCATCCTCAAGAAGCTAGCCAACACCAACTGGGGGACTGATGCCAGAACAATCCGGACGACAACCCTCGCGCTTTGCTTCTCTGCTGCGGAGTATGCATCACCAGTATGGAGTAGGTCGGCCCATGCACCCAAGATTGACCCAGCTCTAAATTCAGCTTGTAGAGCGATCACTGGATGCCTAAGGCCAACTAAAGTAGAAGACATCTACCTGCTCTGCGGTATTGCCCCTCCACACGTCAGAAGGTTGGTCTTGTCCCAGAAAGAAAAGGACAAACAAGAAAACAATCCACTCCACCCACTCTTCGAACAACAGCCAGTGGGCAAGCGGCTCAAATCCAGACACAGCTTTCTGCACTCGGTAGAGCCTCTTAATACTAGCCCTCACAACCAAAGGATGACTTTGTGGTCTAACCACCTTCAGACAACTCCACATAAACTCTCCCTCAGCCCGAAGGAATCCCTCGCAACCGGCTCCAGTGAGACTTGGCCTACCTGGCTTAGCCTCAACCGCCTAAGAACTGGCTACGGTCGATGCAGAGTCCTAATGCAGAGGTGGGGTCTAGGAGACGAACAAACGGCATGTGAATGCGGCCAGGAACAGACAATGGAACACCTGCTAGTCTGCCCACTCCTGCCAGAGCCATGCACCCAAGATGACCTGGAAGCCGTTAATTGCCGTGCCAAAGCCACTGGACGGGACTTGTGTAGTGACTCGATAAGAAGAAGAAGAGTCAGCAATGCTCCTAAAATATGCGGGCAATATTGGGAGGACTGGTCACTCTACTCGACTATAACCGGTTACTTTATAAGACAATGGATTGAAAAGCGTCACTAGGCCTTTTTTTTATTAAAAGCACAGTAAAGTATATTATTATTATTATTATATAGTTATATTTACCTCGCTTTCACTAGGACTGAAATTCATAAATTGACCACCTTTATAATTACTCTATTGTTGATTTCTTTCTCTCGCTCTCTCCCTCTCTCTCTCTCTCTCTCTCACCCTCTCTCTCTCACTCACACACACTCTCTCTCTCTCTCTCTCACTCACACACTCTCTCTCATCCCTTTCTCTCTCATTCCCCCTCCTCTCTCTCTCCCACACCCTCTCTCTCTCTTTCTCACCCTCTCTCTCTATCTCTCTCCATCTATCTCTATATCCATCTTTCTCTCTCTCTCTCTCTCTCTCCTCTCTCTCTCTCTTTCTCTCTTCCTCTCTCTCTCACTCTCTCACTCACACACTCTCTCTCTCTCTCTCACTCACACACTCTCTCTCTCATCCCTTTCTCTCTCATTCCCCCTCCTCTCTCTTTCGCTCCGTCCTCTCTCTCTCTCTCTCTCCCACACCCTCTCTCTAACTCACCCTCTCTCTCTCTCTCTCTCTCTCCATCTATCTCTATATCCATCTTTCTCTCTCTCTCTCTCTCTCTCCTCTCTCTCTCTCTCTCTCTCTCTCTCTCTCTCTCTCTCTCTCTCTCTCTCTCTCTCCTCTCTCTCTCTCTCTCTCTCTCTCTCTCTCTCTCTCTCTCTCTCTCTCTCCTCTCTCTCTCACTCTCTCTAATCTCTCTCCGGTCTAGTTTGAAGTAAGATCGTTACAACCAAACTGCTTTCAAGATTATTTTTTATTCCATTTTGTAAATCAAGTATACACTATATTCTCTGATGCTCCAAACCGAAATCAAAGACAAAAATTATCATCACACTCATCAAAACATAATTATATTCGTTATCTTCACATAGTAAATGAATATATAAAGCTACATATTTCAGTAAAAAACTTTCGCCCAAAATAATAACAAACTCGTTGCATGACCTTCCCAAATATACAATGTAAATACTATGACCTCGTTTAATCGATGAATTTGTGCATGCTAAACAATTCATAATCTAAAGTAATACGACACAGCGGTCATGTTTTGTGGTTGGCTTAGTAACTTGCGATTCAGAACCCTAAAAATAAACCAGCCCGGTTGCACAAAACTTACCATTGATGGTAACTTTGCCATCAATGGTAACTACCATGGAAACCTTGATTTTGATTGGCTGTTGAGCCCTGTTACCATGGTAGTTGCCGTTGATGGCAAAGTTACCACCAACGATAAGTTCTATGATCTTTAGATAATTTTTTGTCCTTCAATAATGAATTATCAAAAATGTAAATTTGGTAGATTTGTGCCCATGACTTGTACTTCTCTTGAGAGACCAATGCCAGTAAAATGTGAGAGCAAACAGTGGCATGAATGGCTATTTTAAAAGTTAAGTCCAACAATCGATCTTAGTCTTTGTGAAACACCCCCCCCCCCCGATACATGAAAAGAAAGGACAAAAATGTATGCACATCATTATTGTATCCATTTGTTAAAATATCACATTCGACACCTGAATTTTAAAAAGTAAAGTAAATCTTAAAATCCATAAGTTGGCAACAAATTTATAGGTTCAATTTTTTCTCCGATTAAAATTGGACTTGCTGTGATCTTTTTGACGAAGGTCCCACGTATCATATATCGATTCAAGAGACATTGAATTTAGTAATACTCTATTGTTGCCCAATTTAAAGAATAATTTATGATCAATGTGGCCCTAACGAATCCCTGTTCTGAAAAGGAATATTGTACAATAAATTCATTTGTGTATCCCGATGTCGTTTCCATTGATCAAGATGAATTAACACTTAACCCGTTGACTACTGAATTTTTATATCATCCATATTATGCTTAGTACACGAAATGTAGGTAAGGGGACAATGGTCTATAATTTAATGGATCCCATACAAAAGACCAATTCCTAGACTAAGTAATGTACATGTATTTTCATCATAACGGTCTACTTTGGTAAAAATGTTTAAATGTAATTTTATGTTTATTTATAATTTGCTAATTCGTTTGCTTATGACTAATGGAATAACTAACATAGGTTCATTATTCAGTGAGAGAAAGAGAGAGATAGGGAGAGAGACACAGAGAGAGAGACAGAGAGAGAGGGAGAGAGAGATAGAGAGAGAGGGAGAGAGAGAGAGAGATAGAGAGAGAGGGAGAGAGAGAGAGAGAGAGAGAGAGAGAGAGAATATCCACATATTCATTCTACCGGTAATCTGACTCCCTTCCATTCTTACCATGAGATTGAATCTTGAAATTGTTGCCCCCGCATCCAAATATCCACATAAATATTTACTTGTAAAAATATATAAAACCCTTACGCTACCACTGAGGTAAAAACAAAAATCGATGCACTAAATAACTTCATATGGACAAACCAATTTATCTAAATTTAAATCACAATCGTCATTAATACCTGTCTATGATTATTATCGAATACGTTGTCATTGTCATGGTATGATGTTCGATGTAAATTCAGTTCTTTATTCCGCTTAGGCTTTCATCCAACATCCCCTAGACTCATACTTATACTGCTGTGATACAACATTGATAACATCCAAAGACTTTCGAGAAAGGAGATGAGAGTTGATCTAGCGGTACGTTCACTTGGTCAGCTCCCTGTCTTTCGCCTACAAGCTGACTCAGGCGGGCCCGGTTCGAAACCGAGTCACGTCTCTTGGATGGTGAAGTTAAAGGTAACAGGTCGGTCCTCAAACGCAAGTAAATAATCATATCTGATTGATACACGTCTGTAAAAACCAAATAACAGACATAGCAACTAACTCAATAGAACTCATTTTCATAGCCCATGCTATATTCCATCGAAATCATACCCGGCTCACGGAATGCGAAGGCGATGGATATGTTAAAATGGTATCAAGTTGATTTCTCGAAAGTCTTTGTGATCACGTTTCCCCTGCTGTTATAAACTTGAGAATTCCTTCTCCAGCGTCTTTAGAACAAGACAGCCCCTCACACCGATTTGTATATATAAGTTTAACTATAATATCAAGTAATAATATAATATCATTCTATATATCTACCATTGCATTGCATTGCATTATGGTATAATCTATTAACAACATCTCAATGTGCATACTTATATATATATATATATATAACATCACTACATGTATATCATAATCTAGTATATAATATTATGAAGGCTACATCGTGGGAAATACGCTGGGAAGACTATATGACTAGATAATGTATAAATATGTGAAACCTATATAGTAGTCTGATGATGTTGTAGTAATATTACTTCTACAGAATGATACAATTCTTGATATAAAATTTGTTTTGGATGCAGGTAGCGTGACCAATCATGATATTGAATGCAAAATATATATTATGCATCTTTACAAATATAGAACAACAGATTTTGTACATACTCATTATGTGAACCAATTCAATGAAATATTTAGCTTTAAGCTGACAGCACCAAACGAAAGCTGATTAACTTAGCAGTTTTATTCCCCCGATCAAGATGGTGTTTGCCTAGAAGTGCCAACTTAATTATACGGGTTGATTATTTCCTGTTAAAATAATGCCAACATGCTTGGAAAAAATGGAATATAAAAGTTACGATATGCCGATGTACTTAATAAAACGAAATAATAAGTTAGCCAATTACTAACATGATTGAGCGCATTTCTTTTCTGGGTTTTGTGTTCGGTATAATCTGCGGAATATAATTAAGCCCTCTGCAGATGGGAATACGAAACATTGTGAAAATGTTTCAAGAATAGTGGAGGGGGAGAGGGGAGGTTGGGGTCTGGGTCCTGTTTCATAAAACTGTTTATCTATAACAAATGCTAAATTTCTATGACAAATTTGCTCTCAGCCAATCAGATGCCATGATTTCAGTAGCTTATAACAGTAGCTTGAAACTTGTTATTGATATCAAGTTTTATGAAACAGGGTCCTGGAGTGAAAAAAAAAAGGGGGGGGGGGGGCTTGCATGGCTTAATGCAGACGAACTAGTGTCATTACACTTTAATGGCAATCATTTGTAATCACTATCACTATCCGTTTAAGTACACGTATGTTATTATTAATACATTACAATATATTAGTATAGTATTAGAGTTAGGGGCTGCGTAAGAAAATAATGCATATATAATATAGCTCGTTATATACAATTATCATAAGCGTAATATACAAATGGCCCAAAGTATACAAACACATATTTTGTACAATATTCAGCAGAGAATACATGAGATTTATTTACACAATAATTTATAAGATAAATTAAAAAAGACACTGAAGCAAGGTCGCAAAGTAATGATTTTTAGTACGATAATATCATTAACCGAAAACAGCCTTTTAAGCAGATAATATTCATAAAATCATTAGTTCAAGAGTCATTTCTTAGTTTAATAACAAACCAATACCGGAAAACAAACACTTCATTTTAGGAATGTGTGTTTATTCTAAAGGCAAGATAATATTTACCGATACATTCTAAATAAAGATCTCTAATCCAATTTCTGGAAATTCAAATTTAAATTTAAAAAATATAGAAATAATAACAACCTTCATGTGTCTAGGACAATAACCCCTGGACAATCACCCCCCCCCCCCCCCTCCCCTCCGGAAAATTACCCAAAGGACAACCACCCCGAAAATTACTCCCCAGGAACATTATACCCCCCTCCCTGAAAATTACACCCTCCCTCAAGGACAATTACAACCCTCCCCCATGACAATTACCACCCCCTGAAAATTACCCCCTTGGACAATCACCTTGGAAATCATTAACATTCGAAAAATCAAAACCAACTTATATCAGGGTGGACTACCCCTTTAATGAACAGGGGTAAGGGGGTAATTGTACTAGGGGTTATTTTCTGGGGTGGGGGTAATTGTCCCAGGGGGGAATTTTCCGAGGGGTAATTGGCCTCGGTGCCGGTTGTCCTGAGGGGGGGGGGGGCGATTGTCTAGGGGTAATTGTCCTCATACGATCTTCCTCATTGCAATATGTATAGACAGATCACGACAATCAATTACATGCCGTACACTGCCTCCAAACGTTACGCCTTGAATACCACTTAATATATTTACTGCATATCGACGTAAGTATAGGCCTGATAATCCCGATAGATGGCTCTCCTTATTAAAAAAGAACAGCAATTCTTAACCTTTATTTTTCTATTCAAATAGACAGGTGATCCATGATTCGATCCATGTTTTAAGCAGTGTTATTCTTCTTACATAATTCGATTTTCTGGAGACACTCCCGATCTCCACATGCTTCCTATGGACCGAACAAGATCAATAACTATGGAGCTTCATGTGTTGATAAGATAATGATGTGTGGCGCCCCCATCCTCTAACGGCACCCAGTGCACTTGCGCTGTTATTTGAACTCGCTGAACTTATAAAATAGCCAAGATTTCTACAACACCAATGGCAAGTGAATCTTATATTTGCATAGATGATTCTTAGCATTTGATTGAGCCTTCTCTGGTATCTGAATGGCTGGAATGACAGTCGTTTGATGACATATCAACCACTTGTTTCTCATCTTGTTTACTGTCTGGAAGAGTCTCTGACAAAAAGGGATATCCCCAAGCCTTGTGATTTGCCGAAGGAACTCCGGTGTGGTCAGGTGAGTTCGGAGTTGATCGGGACATGAGATCGGGTGGTTTTGGTGCAGATCGGGGCACACCGTCAAGAGAAAGTTGTTTAATGGGCATCGATCTGTTCAGGTTAGAAGGATTCGTGGATAACGTACCTTGCATGTCTCCATTGAGGAGTTCATCCACAAGAGAAGGAGCAGATTTAGGAATGCCGTTCGAAGATACCATTCTAAGAGCTGGTTTGCTATTAGAGTCTATGTTAACTAGTTCTTGGGAATTTGAAGGTTCATGGTGGCGGTTGTCGGGATTCGCATCGCCATTCTCCACCTGTACGTCAGAGGTGTTTGAGGTTTGCATTAAGTCGATAATATCTCCCTGAGGCTTATCATCATGTGAGCCGTTACTACCGGCATCTTCTGCACTGGTAATTGTTTGCATAGGGACGGGGCCGCTCGTATCGCGTTGTTTCTTGGAATGGAAGTTCAAGAGCCCTGCTTTGCTCCGATTTCTCGCCTTTGACTTTCCGTTACCACTATCACCTGGTTTCCTGGACGAGGATGAAGGTTCGTTTGGTCTTCTTGTTGAATCCCCGTCTTTGGAGCTTTGACGGCCCAACTTGATGCCAGCTGTGATGCTTCCTATACCAGCTAGGAAGCCTGGTCGATGCTTCTGTTTCCTTGATTTAGGTTTAGTACCAGCTTTCTTACACAGACGCGGGTGTGGAGCTGCACCAGAACTCGATCCAGAATCGGTCGAAGACATACTTCCTCTTCTCCCATCATCAATTGTGACCCGCTTTGGGTGTCCACCCTGTGAATATTGACTTTCCGAACTAGATTTTCTCGTCAAGGACAAGCGTTCCATGGGTTCATCGCCTGAACTCATTGTATGCTTTAACGACGGTTTCACAGGTTGTCCTGGTCGACCGGGTTCTGGTGCTTTCGTCCACGTTGTCGTAAAACCATCATCCAGTTTTTGAACTATGACTCCCATATCACCTGCTGCGTTACAGTCGGACACCGGAGAGGGCGTCTCCTTGCCATGCCCTTGTCTTGGTCCAAGTAAAGGTTCTGTCTCACTGGTGTCTGTATCTCTGGGAGACATCGACTGCCGAAAACCACCCTGAGAATCATCACGATGCGAAGGACCACCAAACCTATCAGGTAATTGCATTTCTACCTTACTCTGCTTGCTGGGGGAGCTAATAGTATGGATTCCCCCGTCGTAACCACTCGACTGTGTTCTGTCTTCCGAATGTGGCCTTCCATCTTGGTACCCGATTCCTGACTGACCAGCTAAAATTCCTACATTACCTATAGTCCGAAGAATTCTTGGTAGTTCATGATGATCATGAGTTTCTCCGAAGGCATCGGACGCGAGACTACTAGAGCTTTGCCTGTTTGCATGATCTGTGTACGTGGTAGAACTGTAGGTGCGGTCTCGCTCATGCGGATACATTCCACTATGTGCTCGATCATTAGCCCTCCATTGGACACCAGTATTGTCCTTTATACCCTCATCATGAGAGTGGTATCTACGATTCAGTCCTACCATATCAGGCTCTGCTTGGGCGCCTTGTTTGTCCTTGCATCTCAATGGACTAGAGCTACTTCTCATACGCGTCTGCACAACTGGATTCAAAGGCTTCAAGCCATAACCCATCTCAGAGAGCTCAATAAAATGGAGATCTCGCATATCGAGACTGACAAGACTTCCGTCGCGTTTCGCCCGATTAAGGGCTTCGTAACGTTTAAGCGCTTTTTCCTGCCGCTTTTGCTCCCTGTAATATTCCGAGAAATTGTTCACGATGATAGGAATGGGGAGAGCGATGAATAGCACACCACATACACAGCAAACAGATCCAATGATCTTCCCCAGAACAGTGATAGGACTAATGTCCCCGTAACCGACCGTCGTCATGGTGATAGCAGCCCACCAAAACGATGCAGGAATACTTGTGAATTCTGTAAATGGAACGTCTTTCTCGGCGAAGTAAGCTAAACTTGAGAAAAGCATGATCCCGATGGCGAGGAACAGTATCAGAAGTCCGAGTTCCTTGTAGCTGGTACGAAGCGTGAACCCCAGCGACTGCAGCCCGGTTGAGTGCCTGGCCAGCTTGAGAATCCTCATGATCCTCATCACACGAAAGATCTGGACAACCCTCCGCATGTTCTGGAACTGCATGACGCTCTCACGCGACTCGGTGAGGAAGAGAGTCACGTAATACGGCAAGATGGCCACCAGATCTATGATGTTAAGGACACCCTTGAAAAACTTCCACTTGTTTGGTGCGGAGATGAGGCGCAGGAGATACTCCAGAGTGAACCAAGCGATGCAGATGCTCTCTATCAAGGCGAGTTTGTCGTTGTCGATAGGGTTGTTCTGGGCATCTCGTTTCTGTAAGCGTTCCATAGTGTTGAGTGACAGGGCGATGGTGGATAGGATGATGAACAGGATGGAGATGATGGCGATAATCTGAAAATGAACAAGACAAAATATTTGTGCGATTAGAAAAACATGTCATTAGATTAATAATTTTTCACTAAGATTCAATCAATCGTGTCATAATCAGAAGACTTGTATGTAGTCTTACCAAGATACAGTTATAAGCATTTGTAAAAACATTGGCCCGAATTCACAAAGGAGGTTTGTCGACGAACCTAGGTTTATGTGCGTCATATGACGTGTTTCGATGCGTTTCAGACCAAGGTTCAGACAACCTTGGTCTGAAACATATCAAAACGCGTCATATGACGCACATAAACCTAGTTTTGTCTACAAACCTCCTTTGTGAATTCGGGCCATTGTGTTCAGGGATAACCTCCTTTAAAGACAGGCCTGAAATGAGATGTTGTTTCGAAGTGTTAACTATGAATTAAATCTAGAAATCTGACAAAATGTAATGTGGCAACTTTCAAATTATGTACGTCCTAACAAATCCTTCACCAAGTCTACACTTTTATATTTTATTCTCCCCAGAACTTTATCATCCTTACGTCGGAGTGCAAAATTCTGGAGGTCACAAGGTCCTGATGTACCATTGCAAACAACATTCTACACGTCGAGCAATATTAATACACCTGCAAATCAAAGTAGTGATACCCCTGTCACATCGAAGAGAATGAAACCAGACCGACAGACTGAATAGAAATTTCATTACTCTAGATGGCCAATAATTTGGTTGATTATCGGTTGCTTTAGAGTCCGTTTGGCGGTGTAACCGGGATCATGAATGCATCGAGCGGTGCATAGGGATACATACAGCTATATGTTAACGTATTTTTGTTAAATCCAGTTTTCTCTTTTGTGTTTCTTCCTGCCTTCATTTGATCACCTCGACTGTCATTGCAATTACACCTGCATTTGTGACGGCTCCGGCGACCCGTTGATGCCTTAATGAACATCGATGGCAGGTAAAGACATTAATTCTCATTCATTCAATCTATTAGTGACGAATGAATGGAGATGATTCTTGAGGCATGGAAGATTGGCGTTACATACAATAGACGTCCGTGTATATTACAGGGTTAAAAGTACGGTGGGTTCTTTTCATAGATTGTACCTATAAAATATAACAGTTGAAGATAAAAAATAATCTTATTATCTGCTCTCTGATCTTTCACTTTCTATTTTTCCTTATTCCTTTATTTCAATGATTTAAATGTACGTAAGCCGATTCACTCTCTTTCTTTCTATTTCTCTTTCTCTCTTACCCTCTATTTCCTTTTTCTTGATTTGTATTTTGCATGCATGTTTATTGTTTCTTTAATAATTCCCTTATTTTTGCTTTTCGCCTCTACTCTCGACTCTCTTTCTATTATGTCACCGTGATCACTTTCTAAAAGTATAGGCCTATGTACATGTATGTATGTATCTCTCTTTCTCTCTATCGCTCTTTTTTTCTCTCTCTATAATATATCGCACTAACATACGCACACGAAAACACGCACACACACAAGCATGCACACCCACTAGATCTCTCCCTCTCTTACACCAACCCACACACTCTTACGTCGAGTCTCCATTTCACACACCTTTCTCTGCATCCCTCTCTCCTCTCTCTAAGTGTCATCCAGGCCCTCTCCCTTTCATTAATCTCATGGGGTATGGTCTCTCCTTGTCTCCCCTCTCTTTCCCATCTCTCTCCCTCTCCCTCACTCTCTCTCTCACTCTCTCTCTCTCTCTCTCTCTCTCTCCATCTCCCTCTTTCCCTCTCTCTGCCATTTCTCAACTAATACGTTCACACACCTCGGGGCGTTTCAATAAATTGCTCCCATTCTTTGATGTTCTTATAGCACCTACGGTACAATGTTCTCTGAAATATTCAGAGACACGATTCCACAACCCATTCATGTTCATGCACGTCATACTGTAATCTATATACTACAAGCAACCAACAATTTGATCTACTATATTTGGAACCCGTTTCTATACTGCCCCTAAGCTAGTAATATGAATTTGTGTTTCCTTCTTCTTTCTGTACTTTTTGTTTTATTACTTTTTCTATACATCTAGACAGACTTTGCGTTGTATCTCTGTCCTTTATCCTCTCTCTCTCTCTCTCTCTCTCTTTCTCTCTCCATCTCTTCATTATCCTTCTTCCTTCCTCTCCTCAAACCCAACCCATTCCCCCTCTCTCTGTGTGTGTCTTCCTTCTTCTTTTTCCTTCTCCCTCTCAAACCCAACCCATTCCCCGTCTCTCTCTGTGTCTTCCTTCCTCTTTTTCCCTCTCCCTCTCAAACCTAACCCATTTCTATCTGTCGTTCTGTCTTTCACTTTTTCTCTCTCTCTCTCTGTCTCTCTGTCTCTCTCTGTCTCTCTCTGTCTCTCTCTGTCTGTCTGTCTCTCTCTGTCTTATCCTCCTTCTCCTCAAACCAACCCACTTTCATTCTCTCTCTTTCACTCTCTATATGAGTTTTCCTATCTCCATTCCCACTTCCCCTATTAATAACCTTACTGCCAGACCAATGCTTGTCCTTTGTCTTACATCATTCTATACTTCTATAACCTAGCTTTATTTTGCATAATGTGTATTCAAGACTTTAAATTGTAAGAGAGGTAAATCTCAGAAGGAAGTAATTTCGAGAGAGAGAGAGCATTTAGTTAATTGTACCGGATATAGGCATTCGTTGTATAATGGATGTTTTAGCTCAAGGCATTCCGGTTTCGTTTTGCTACAGTAGTGCTTTGAGGTGCTCATTACCAAGACAAGTGGTGTCCTCTAAGCGTTGATTTTGGGTGAGTTACATTAACTTAGTTCCGCCAATCTTTCATCTTCGCACTCCTATCCTCCTCATGCAGCCTCATCGCCTCCAGAAGACATCTTCCAGGAAAGTGAAGAAGACTGTTTTTAACCGCACCATTGGGTTATCATCTACTCGACAAGGGCACCTGTAATCAGGTGATTACATAAAGCAGAATTTAGGCTTGATACTTAAAAAACAAAAGAGCCGGAAGATGCATCTTTTTTAGATTTAGCAAAAAGTACTGCCGCCGATCTTTAAACCGTCGAATCACTTCATTCTCCCTTTTCAATGCAGGTGACAATTGGTAATGATGTTAAATTATATTTTTTTTGTTGATGAAGATGTAGAGAATCTTGCTTTGACTGTGAAAAGTGTGGGTAGAAGGAGTAGGGGAAGAAGGAGGATACTTTGGATGGACAGTCTGCAGAAATTGTTGGAAGAGAGAGGAGTGAAAGAACTGGGAGTGGTACTAATACAGAAGGCTAGGAGCCAAAGTCAAATGATATGGCACTAAGAGAGAGAGAGAGAGAGAGAATGAGAGACTGGGAGAGAGTAGAGTTCAAGCACCAAGTCTTACACTTTGTTTGATGATTAGTTCGGTAGGAGAGCGCTTTCTTCTGTATCACAGTTTGGCCAACTTGGTTTCACTTTGTCACAATATGGCGTATAATCTTGTGTCTTGTGCTTTGCCCAACAAAGCAGCATATTCGCCATATAGTGTGCCCGACCTGTACCGGGTAGGCCAAACCATCTCAATGACTCTGTACCCTATATGTCCCTGATGCACAACGGTAATGGTAGGAAACTGTTGTTTTTTTCTCCCTTTTCCCCCCTTTCCCCCCATATATTTCTTTAATGTTTTATTATGTCGTGTTATTTTTCATTTGTTAATTACCATCTGTTGATTTTGTTATTTTCTGTCTAAAAAAAAGCATATGTTAATGGGGGCTTCATTTCTTGCATTCATGCCCGCTCCCTCCAAAACGACTTTAGATTGATGATCTGATACCAAGTGCTATAAATACATGTATTCAAACTGCATACCAGGATGCAACCGATTACACAGTCGTTAATATTTATTGATCTATAAGTCTTTATGAGCGAGATGAGATGAAGTGAGATACGTAAAGTACGGCAGGTGTATTCACCGACAAAGGCGTACACATTTTTGTTTTTTCAAAAAAGTGACGTCAACAGATCTTTCTACGATAATGCGCCATACACCGCTGCCAAAATGTACCCACATAATTCCTATAAAACAAATTCATATGAAAATATTTCCTGTGCAGCTTGCAAGCTTGTACGCCAGGTAAATAATCTTGAATATCACGATTTAAATAGTTTCAAAACCATTTTTAATTCAACGGCAATGCTTAAACGCTTTAGTTATCCGCATTATTTTAGCATGATCCATTTAAGCTCCTGTGGAGAGTGGGCTATTTAAGTGCGTCACGAAATAGGATGTGGTTTCATACATGTGTTTTGTCACATAGGACTACATATAGAACATGTGTGAAATTATAAAACTTGATGGCAATTTTTACAAATATACATATCCATGAAATACATGTATTACCAACAAATTAAGAACATAGAGTCTTATAGGGCCACTCCAACCAAAACGGACTAACAAATGAAAAAACGACATGCTGAATAATTTTTGATGGAGATTCCGAACATGACAATATGATTTTTTTTACAAATCATTAATAATTCTGGAATCTAGCTTAAAAAATGACGACTCGGAACGCTAAACAAAAAAGCCCAGTTTCGGAGCTGTATTGCGCTATATCATATGACGTCACTGCAGGAGCCTCTCCGGTGAAATGGAGGGTGATTTAGGCATTGAAATGTCATTAAAAAGGCAAACTATGATATTAATTGGAAAAAGACATTTATCCGAAAAATAACATGCACTTGATAATCCCAGTACGTTTCTGGCAAGTTCGTCATTCCTAATTATGAATTACAATGAGATTGTAAGATCCTTAGTTGTAGGACAAATCGGAAATGCCCGCAATGACGTCAATTGCGTCATCAAGCCACGTGCCCGTACTACCTTTTTTCGAGGGGCGTAGCCCAGCAAGCGTGAGATCTGTGAAGAATGGATGGTTATTATCACTTTTTGGTCAATTTAGAGATTTTCTGAAAAATCAAAGGCTGGAATATTAATAAGTAGAGGTGTATTCATGTTTTTGAAGACTATGTTAATTGGGTTAGAGTGGCCCTTTAAGACACTTGATAATAAAAGTGCTAACGATTTCCCACTGAATTATTTTCCGAGAAATATTTTGCGAAGTGATTACGATCATGCTTATCATCCATCTTCAACACTCTGGATTGATTTGTTTTCATTGCCCATCTTTATAGCCGGGCTTTATAGGTCGCAAATGGCTGGCATTCCGGCAGCCCACCAACAAATACGACATTAAAAATAGCCGGAAGCCAGGGAGAATGCATGGCAGACATGGAGGAATTCTTTCCTTGGAATAAGAAGTGATTGCAGCCGTTTAAGATTAGTATGATTAATGGCGGTGTTTACCGCGGTATGACGGCATCTTAAGGAATTCGGACTCTCGATTCGCTCACTCCCAGGGAATCTCAGCTATTTCTCCTCTTCTTCTCTCTTTTATGTGCAGTCTCACTACTGAATCTTGTACTTTCCTGTTCCCCTGCTCTCATATTCCTTTGTCATTTGTGTCCTGTTTTATTGTGTCATTCTGCGTTTTAGATCTCTGATTGCCTTTACCATGTTCTCCCCGATGTAAAATATGCATAATTGTTATAACTTTTCAAATAATGGATTTGTGGTTATAGTATCATTTCCTACTTGCAGTTAAATTTTTTCATTCGTACTTTTTGTATATGTATTTATTATATTAATTCACGATTTGTATAATTTGAGGGACTGCGTTCTACAAGGTCTGCTTCTCAGTGAATCCCTCCTTTTCCACATTTTTCCTTTAAAAGGTGTATTCATTTTCTTGTGTCCTTCGATTAATAATTTGCAAAATGCTTTATATTATTGTACAATGATTTAAAAGAAATTATTTTGTCATAATTCGTTACAGCTGGAAATACAAAAAAAAACTAAAACTGAAACTGAATTACATACAAGACGTGTTAAAAGGAAAAAGGTTTATAGTCAGATACGTTAAAGAACTTTTTATATGAAATACCGCCTCTCTTCCTCTTTGTAATTTTTTGTTTAATGACGTATTCGTCATCTCGTATGCGTATATGGTGATTAATCATCTTCTGATTATTACAGAAGGCCATTCTTAACCAGGTCTGTAATCACTAAATTTAATTTTTAATTTATTATATCGCCTAGCATGGGAAAAAGGACGCTTGGTTTGACGTACGTCCACAAAATATTATAGTGTTCAGTTTTATATACATTCCTTTAAAACAAAAACAACATTCTTACACTCAGTCGTATTCAATGACGACGACGAAGAACGAACAGTCTTGGAAATCCTTCATTTATATAGCTAGATCCAGATCTAGATTCAGTACACCACAATGTATATGAAACATGTATACTAAACAATCAGTTGATTAGGAATAAGCCACATGGTTCCACGTGTGAAAGTGGGAGGGGGCATATTGCAAGGATAATTCTCCAAGGCCTTAGCCATCCCCTAACCACCGGGCCCATCTAACCATTTCCGTGCGTACTGTACATGCCACTTGGTTCCTAATTATAAGTACGGCACATTATTATGCAAGGATCTTTATCATGGCCATCAGCGCCATCCTCCCACCACCACCACCACCACCATCACGCTCGCTTCCCCAATAATCCAACCATGCATGAACATACAATTCATGTTAGCACTATGCACAATATGGCACCTGGTCGCTCTTGTTAAAGTAGGGCACAAGGTTCCCATATAAGGATCTTTAGCCCAGCCCAGCCCCCCCCCCCTTCCCTTCGCTCCCAAATCCAACCACTCCTATATGCAATTAATGTTAACACCATTCATCCTGTCGAGATCACAGTATTGAGAGAAGAAGTCCTCCCCAGGCGAAATGAATCCTAGGACGAAAAGCACTTCATCTTTCTTCCTTAGCAAGCCTGTGATAACAGTTGACTTGGTCATAAGCCCCCCCGCTTCATAACACAGACTCTACTAATAACAAGATATCTCACTCGATCCCAAAAGGTGTTAACACTGTCACACATTCAGCGTTTTCAGACAAACAAATTGTTGTCACACTGTGATGTGAAAACACTGACAGTTTCTCCGGTCATGATTATTGACCACAATGTAGCAACGGTTTAGAAGTGTGAACGTACACGATATTCATTATGAACCGATTTAATATAAACCACAGCAAAAGTGTTCAATTTTCACCCTCTTGTCACAATGTTATGTCACATTATTTGTGAGATTCATTTCTCTTCGGTCAGTGCGTCGACACGGCAATAACATGGAACAAAAACTGTGCACAAATTATCAAACATGAAGATTTTCCATTCACCCATGTAAAATCGGCATAAATATGGAATGAAAAATGCGTACCAATGTTATTAAACGCTCTGAAATATTTCCACATTTGCCAAATCATGTGATCATCTCTACATTGTATCGCATTATCTGACAAAATGTAACAAAGAGCCAAATTGGCATTAGCTATAGCCGGGTAATAATGTGATATTTTGTATCAAGCGCAATATGGCATCCAGTAGAGTATATTCATAACTGCGCTATTTAAACGGACATTAAATCATTATCAAGATGGTCTACATTATTTTGGGTCACATAATGTTTCTTCCTTCGAAGAAAACTTGTCTCTACACAGTACATGTGTCTTTTTAATTATCGTAGTATAAAATGAAATAATGACATAAGAATAGAATAATACTGCTACACAACATCTACGTAAGATATGAAACGATTAAGAATGATAATGTATAGTTAAATTTCATCCGCTCCATAATAAAATTGATTTCGAAAATTAAGCTTGCGTTGGCCGGATTTATCATGGAATAGAACCGTATAACACATGCAGAATGTTCACATACAATTTAAAGGAAATGATACTCTTTTAAATAAACAATGCTTATGACAATATGTAGTCCTTTCCCCCGAGACTTATGTGTACAATAGATGCAACTCTAAAATGACAGGACCACAAACTCTACCCTGAGCACGATTTCTACCCTGCCCTAAGTTAATTCTGAAATAGAAAACGAATCAATAGATATTCGTGCTGAAAAGGAATGCAGCCTGCATTCTTTTTAAAAACGACTTTTCACGAGCACACGTACTGCCAAAGAGGAAGTGTTAGAATAAAGCCATACATCAATTTATGAATATTGACTTCCGAAAATCAATTTGAGTAGACAATATTAAGGTGTCGTGTTGCAAACAAAAGAGTCCCGAACACAGTTGTTTTTCACGTGAATTGGGGGATGGTATTTGTAAACAGTTGTTTATTGATTCAGGAACATAATATTTATTGCTTCAGAAATAGACTTTTTTTCACACCAAATAATACAATCCTCAGGATAGATACTTAAACAATCATGATTATGACATTAACAGGCCTTAGAACTTACTATATGAACTTCCCCACAAACTAACACAAAGAATATCTTTTGGATTTTCGAAATAAATGTAGTTATATTTCTATCTATTTTTTTAAATTACAAAGCGTTATCTTTAATTTTGTGTTTTAAGTTTCTATTCTTCAGCTTTTGCCAATTAAAGCAATGGTATTTATAGGCTAGATATTTCTTTTCGTATGAAATATAATAACAAAACTATTATCGTTTTATATTGCACCACTGCTCACCATTAAAATAAATATATGTGACTGTAGATAAGAGATTTCCACCCAAGCGTAAATAATAACTTTACGACACATATTTTCTCCCCTCCCCACCCCATCTCTCTCTCTCTCTCTCTCTCTTTCTTATTTTCTTTCTTTCAGTATTTCTCCTTCTTTCTCTTTGTCTCATTATTTATCCCATCTCTCTCTCTCTCCCTCACCCCCTCTCTATCTCTCTCGCGTTTTCTTTCTCGTTCTATATTTATACATTTTTATTTTTTTCATCGTCACTCTCTTCTACACATTCCAGCAATATGAAGAAAAAAAAGGAAAAGAGAGAGAGAGAGAGAGAGAGAGAGAGAGAGAGAGGGGAGAGAGAAAGAGAGAGAAAGAGAGAGAGAGAGAGAGAGAGAGGGAGATAGAGAGAAAGAGAGAGAGAGGGAGATAGAGAGAAAGAGAGAGAGAGAGAGAGAGAGAGCGATTACAGGTGGCAGACGGTAAAATACGTATTACTATTATTATTATTATTATTACTGTGTCCTTGAGTTCATTTCGGCGCCTTTTCACTCTGCTCTCTGTGTGTCGTGTTACTGTGATGGAGTGTGCTAAGGCGCCAAGTGGCTAGTCTTTACTTTTCAACAGATTTTACCCTATACAGTGTGTGAAACACAATCTGTTTGCACTATGTCTCGTAAACTTGCGGTCTGAGTGAATCTATTGTAGTTTCAATCTCGCCTGTGTTGATAGTACAAAATTACAGCTACACTGGCAGACAGTAATCTACGAAATGTCGCAATAAATGTCTTGATATTGAAGAATAGTGTCTGCCGGTGAGAACTATGAGCTTTAATCGATGCAAACTAGATCATCAGTTCGTGATATTGAACTTGCCCCTGTGCACCTGGTATGCCTAAGCGGGCTGATCTAGGACAGCCAATTCCTTCAGCGGTTTTCAGTTTCTCTCGGTTCGATATTAAAGTAATACATGTAGGTTGAAATGAAGACTCTCAGCATAAAGCCCATTTTCTCTTTATTTGCAATTTTCCTAAGCCTTGCGGCAGCATCAGGTACATGGTAAGCACAATGGGAAGCACATTTACAGGCAAGCTCTCAAAGGCAAAATATACCCGAAGGTTATAGAATTGTTCAAATGCATTTGTATTCTGATTGCTTTGGCGGATGGACGTGTGTGTTTGTGTGTATGTGGGTGTGAGGGTTGTATGAGGACGGAGGGGGTAAGGTAGTGTACGCAAATATAATAATAATAATAATAATAATAATAATATTAAATTTATATAGCGCATATTTTTGTTTGTAATTAGTGTATGTGAGATTGGGTTTTGCTGGTATGATATACCAAAACACATCAGGAACACTAATTCTTTTTCTTTTTTAATTATGCAATGTGTGCAGAAATTGTTGCCATTTCTACTCGTGCATCTGGCATATTTTGAGGGCTCTAATAACAAGTTTAAATATGGTTATCAATTCATATTTCTCTGTGCTCAATTTTTTCCTTCACTAATATATTTCCTTTCTCTATTTGTGATGTATATTTCGTTTTCATGTTAATAGGATCATTTTTACAAATTGTACCAAACCTTTTATGCTCCCAACACATTAGCATAAATATCGTCTTATTTGTGTATTTGCTTGTACCATGCTATTACAAAAAATATATAGGCCTAAATTTAGTCATGCGTTATACATGTTTTTTTTAAATGGAGATGTGGAAATATATTCAATTAAAATTTAATCAACGAACACGTGTCCCCCCCCCCCCCGGCCCCCGAACCCCAGATCCGCCACTTTCTACCTGACATGACAATCCTGCCTGCTATGACAAACTGCAGTACCCTGGTAGCTGCTGATCTCCGATAGAGCGGAGGAAGAAAGAAGAAGAAGAAGAAGAAGAAGAAGAAGAAGAAGAAGAAGAAGAAGAAGAAGAAGAAGAAGAAGAAGAAGCTGGTGTATCCAGTTATACAAGCCTGCCTATCAATTCCTCGGTATAGCAAATATACTTGATTTTCATCGCACATTCGAAACCCGGTTGGCAACACCCTGTCGCTAAGCGTTCCCTTGGGTTAATTTGTGTGTATTTGCAGACTGATCCTCAAAGTCTCAAACGGCCAAAAATGGCCAATTGTCTGTTTCGTCACCACCCCCGTTTATACCAGAACCCTGGGGGATGTCATACTGTGAAAATAAATATGCCCCTTCTACCGTTTTAAATTCAGCTAGTAATAGAATAAGGTAATAATTATTTAACATTTTATCTTATAAATCAAAGCAGTGGAACTGTGTGCGAATTTCTCATGAAAGTGTTTGAAAGGAACAAATTTAAACAATTCAAGCAAAATGAGTAGAATAATAATAGTTTCAATATTTATATATTTTTATATAGTTATTTTTTATATTGGTTTCCATTGCATTTTTACACCCAAGACGAAAATCTCGTTAACTGAATTGTCATTTGTGAGGAGTTTTCACTTTGTATAGGCTTTTCGTGGATACGTTGATGTCCATTTTGCGTTTCCGATTGATTTAAACAATACCTTCAAAACGCAAGTATTACAAGAGCGGAATTTATCTGAAACAAGGTTGCCTAATTATGACCTATTTCAAATCTTCAGCTTCTATTTTTGTCACAGTAAATATCATAATTTCATATGAAACGTAATGAAGAGGCTAATTCAATATGAAGAATGGAAGGATCCTGTACAAATAGTATGATGTAGAATCAATATGGTATGGCGACAGGCGAATGCATATTTTTGGACAATGCTATTTTAGATGTCTACTTTGCGAAGAGCTAGCATTGATCTCTGTTTTTTCTACGACGAAAAGAGGTCTCATAGCACAAGTTTCCTACGATTATTAAAGTATTTGGACGTAGCTGCTTGCTTTCGTATAAGATGTAGAACTTTTAAAAGGGTACTGTCCTATTTATCAAATGTTTGTATTTTGCCAACTTTAGAAAGTTCTCATCAAAATATCGAAAATGAGACATTAGACCTGTAAGATATGCATGTAGACCACATTGGTGCACGGATCTATCATGGACCGAATACTAGTAATTTCAAAATGCATTAAGTTTTGCTATATCTTCGTTTAAGAAGCATGGCATATATCTATTTTGTTTTTTGCTTGCACAACAAAGCAGTATTAACCATATTGTGCTTATCTATCAGTTGAATGATATAGTTAAAAAAAATGGCAACTAACTTTAGGCTGCCAGTACACGTCTGTGGTAGGTGCCTGGAATAAATTTGATCATAGTGTCCAATATATCTTTCCTAGACTATAATTTCCTCCTTTGCCTTCTGAAAACGTTTTTAAAAACAGGCCCCTATATTGCGCTTATGTATCATTATCAATGAAAAGATATAGTACAAACCTTTGCTGCAGTTGATGAGTTTGGTTTCTCCATTAGATCCCACACCTGCCTTCGCCTATTCGACATACACCCAGATCCAAACTCTTCTTCATCTCTCAGTCTCAGACTATCATCTATCCTTCTCTGCTCGTCCAGCTGCTGCTCCTTCTTAGCGTGGTACTTATGCTGGCAGCAGGACTCCATGTAGAGTTCATCAATGCCCCAGTACTCCAGGTCCTCACTGAAAGAAACCGGACAGACGTCTTCGATCAGATGAAGTTTGCCGGTCCGGAAGAAGTTGAGGATGGAGCAGAAGGATCCAGGATGTCGATCGAAGAAGTATTCGTTGTCGATGAGTACGTAGTCATCGCAGATGGCCATGATGGTCTCGTGCGTGGTGCATTCACGGAGTCGTCCCAGCCGAGATCGTGGCAATCGACTCAAGGTGCGCCACATTACCTCGTGTCGCACGCCACCAACGTTGACCTATCAAAGAACGATTATTTAGATTCATTGAAATAATTTGAACGGTGCTAAGACACCTACCCCTGGACAACTATCCTAGGGGTACTTGTCCTAGCGGTTAGTTGTCTGGGGGTAGTTGTGTTGGGGTAGTTGTCCAGGGGGTTGTCATCCTAGAGGGTAGTTAACTGGCGGTGGTTATCCGGGGGTGGATGTCTAGGGGGTAGGTGTCCGGATACGAATTTGAACAATATTTTTACATTATCTCGAGTTACGTTAACGTAATTAGTGAGGAAATCTACTGACAGGACTTGAAATAGCAAAGCTAAAACTAAAATGTTTGTTATGGCCATATCGAGCAAGAATCGGGAAAGTTGTGTAATAGACAAGTTTAGTTAACAACAAGTAGAATATTGTGTTAACAGGTATCAATCTGTATACTAACCATATCTAACCATGTTAATATCAATGACAAATGGCTAGTCCATATAACAACTTACTATCAAAACGTTGATTACTCTAAGAGCTTTAGTAGGGCCTTAAGTATAACGACCGTCCTATCCAATCTGTAATAAATTACGGCACAGATATAAAAGTGTGTTACAGTTTAGGATCAAGAACTTGGTACTTGCCCTGACTCTCCTGCTAAGAGAACGAAGCCTCAAGATCTCATCTGGCGTTGGAAATCCCGGCGGAGGAGACGACATAATCCTGTGTCCAGAGAGAGGCTTCAACGGGAACGACGACCCCTCATCATCGCCCTTCTCGGCCCCCGCTCCGTCGGAAGACATCGAAGGACCAACGGCAGTGGGTGCCGCTGAGGACGTCGGGGACTTGGACCCCGAGGCTTCGGCGTCTCCGTCCGACGACATCCTGACCGAGTTCGGGTGTGTGGACCACACGATTAAGCCTTTGCCGTTCAACCCAGTGAAATTCTTGAGGAACTAGCTCTTCTTTCCGCATCCGGTCAGCCAGTCTAGTCGGTCCCGACCCTGAGCATAGGTTCTTGGTTATGTTCCTTATCCTGACGGTCTTAGATACAATTCATCCATGTGATTTGTAGCCCAGCTTTGAATAGTTCACAGGACGTCTTGGGTACGTTACATGTTCAAAGATCTGCAGAGTAAGGGAAGAGAATGAGGGTGTATGCGATAATTTTCTTATATAACTTACATGTTCGACATTTGCCAATCTCAACACAGATACATGTACCTGATACTTGGTAAATGGAAATTCCTTGAAAGTTTTCAACATCAAAGAAAAGCTAGGGAGATAAAACCATTTCTCAGTGACGGCTGATTCTTTCTTTATTAAGCCGATGTGTTGGGATGGTGATATCCAATGATTACTTTATAATATTGTCTAAACATAATGAACCTGATTTGCCCCAGTAACAGCAAACTAATTAAAAAATGATGGATACAGATCATTATGACACGGTACATATCAACTATGAAATGCTTTCGGCTCTAAGTGTGGTACTATTAACGTCTTTGATCTTTATCGTTTAACCAAAGAGGCGCATTGAATAAGGAAAATGAGGAAAATGGACATGTATTATTATCTTGACAGCTCATCAGCGCTACCGCATGCAAAAAAAAACGCACAAAATACTCATCACAGAGATTAGAATCTGCTCTTTCGATTCATCACACTCGCAGATGAGAGAAACATACGGAAAACCAAGAAAAAGGGTCGACCGACCCAGCCTTCATTATCATCATGATTTACCCGCCACGCGAATGAAGCATCACGCAGGTTGATTAGAAAGCATCTAATACACTGTAAGGGCTTCGGGCCTGGTGTGTTCATTATGATGGTAAGCACAGACTTGTACAGGTTTTGTAATAATGATAATGCTGGCGCTTAAATTAACCAGCCATCGTTGCATATTGGTATACTGTGTACAGGAAGGTACCTTGATTTGCGAGTAATATAGATGCGTTTATGGGATGGGGCTCCTCGTTGAGAAATGTATGTGATCAAAATCAAATGAAATCAATTGACTAAATACACTATTTGGATTAACGTCATATTTACGTTTTGATAACATCAATTTTAATAACAAATCCTAAATAAACTGATATTATCACATTTTTTAAAGTCAAAATATATTTCAAAATTCATAGGAATTTCCGATCATTCTCACTTACTCTCTCTTCGTATATCCCATTTACTTTTCTTTCTCTCCGTCTGCCTACTGTCTACTTGCTTTCTTCAACATTGTCCCCATTTAAAGCTCTCTCTTTCTCTTTCTCTTTCTCTCTCTCTTTCTCTCTCTCTCTCTCTCTCCATCTCTCTCTCTGCCTCTCTCTTTCCTTCACTTCTTGTCTCTTTCCCTCTCTTCTTGTCTCTTTCTCTCTGCCCCTCTCTTCCCCTCTCTTCTTCTTCTTCTTCCTCTCTCTCTCTCTCTCTCTCTCTCTCCTTCTCCACCATCTCTCTTCACAATCTTTGCTATGTAGACAAGCAGACAGACATACAGACAGACAGACAGACAATAATCCAGACACAACAAGTGCCGACACAGAGCAACACTTCAGACTAATATCTTTCTCTCACATCGAGCTGGCACGTGAGAAATTGACACCATCTAAGAGTTCTTCTCCAATCTAAGCCGGACCGTTTCAAAAGTGCAAACACTCCGATCTAAATCCAGCTAGATTTCTCCTTCAAACAACGGTAGATCACCACAGAGCTGCTAGATTGATGGCGAAGGCTTTGGGTGAAAGTACAAAGCCTTTATACATTAAATGTAGTTTTTAAAGTCCCAGTAGTAACGAACATTATCACATTATAATTATACAGAGCCAAACAAAATGTCATGATATGAAAATTTAAACAACTGTTGCTAAATGAGTTACAACGAAAATGTTTGGACGCTGTACCCTAGCGATACGTATTTAAATTAAACGTTTCACTTGAGAAACGAGAAGCTTATGTTTTGTTCCGGCTTTTTTTTTCTAGCGACCGTCATATTGATTCTTGCTTACTAAAATTACATTTTTATTCTTTAACAAAGAGTATGGTTCTGAAATTAATTCGACCCATACATTTTGGTCTTTCAGATTTTGAATAAAATATAAATAAGGTCATCGATGAGTGAGAGGGCACAACAGGGGGGCCTTTTATTTCTTGTTTCGTCCAATCCCCTACCTATTTCTTTTCCTTTCCACCTTTATTTTACATTCTCTTTTGTCTTTTTGTACGCCATTTGATTCGGTACTCCCTTTTCTACACCTCTGAAACTATACGAATCTAGCTAGCTCAAAGTCTTTTTGACGTGACTTTACCTATACACAAGTCATGATGTTGAAAGTCCAACCAATCCTTCTCTATAACAGGTATGATCAAAGAATTAGTATTGCAGCTGGATCAGGCTACTAAAGTAGGTCAATAACAGAAGGTCGCATTCAGAAGGAATGCTCAGTATTAGTTAAGCCTACAGCAACGGTGAAATAGCAAAAGAAATATGATGTGAAAACGGCGTTAGGCAGTGGAGTATAATAAGCGATATGACATATGACAAATTATTCAGATGTCCTGGTCAATATATATCAATAATCTTCTTGACCATGTTGACCTTATGATTCGTGTTCACATTTAAAAACGTAGTCATAATCAGGGGCAGATCCAGTATTCTAGAGGGGTAAACTATTAAAGGGGGGGGGGTGCACGATGGCGAAAATTACCAGCTAGCAGCAAAAACAAATCTTGCTCTAATATTAATTAATTTTGCGGTTTCGAAATGAGAGTATAGTCCTAAAAAATATTGTGTTTTGAAAGTGGATAAAAAGAAAAGGAGAGTGGGAGAGAGGTATTTTTTCAGTCTCGTCCAATGGAGGACTACTTAATATTGTAGGGAGAGGAAAATAAGGTGTACGTTATTTACATGTATATCGAAGAGTTGATACGTTCAATCAAGTTGAATCTACGGAACAACAGGCGTAAGTAATTAGCAAGCTCAATTAATGGTTCCGACATATTATACACGTATATTTTACCAAACTGAAGTTGCCATCAGGCGTATAAATAGAACTGAATTTCATTACATTTAATGTAATTAATCATGCCTTGCATAATGTATGGGGCTTTATAATCGGAACGAAACTGGTATAACAAATTACAGGGTTTTCGAAATCAACACAAATGCATTTATTGCTTTACATATTGCTGCAAAACGTAATAAACTCATTATTCTACTTCAAGGAGTTCTCTTCAATTTAATGCAAATAGTGTAAAAGCGGAAGAAATTGCCAATATTGTACTAATGTATATTTGACTATAATGGTTTCATATATGATTAAACCAATAGTGACTGCACACACAGTACATGATGTATACAAAATAATTCGTTTTTTTTTAATGTAGTAAAGCACTTAGCTTTCAAATCAACTAGAATGTGTTTGAGCATAATAGTTATATTGACACTCAATACAGAGGCGACTGATGCGACTAAATTGAGAATTTACTCATTTTTAAATTGACACCCTTGCTCAATTCATCATCGCCGATTGAACAAGTAGTGGTGTGATTCTAAAGCGGATGCCCTCTGCATGTACATGGGCTATAAGAGACGAAAGAACGTAAGTGGTCTCTGTGAAGTATGTCTAAAACACAAACATTTCATAGTTATTTTGGGCGAAAAAAAACTTCTAGGAAAGAACCATTTGTTCAGGCTTCTGTGTCTTACAGCTTATGAGACCAACAATGTCGGTCTCACAGACCTTCTGAAAAGTTATCCGAGCAATCATGAGACCAACGGGCCGACGATCCAATACTGCGGTCTCGTGGGCCTTCTGTCAGTTGACCTCAGGGGTCACAGACGGTCCATATAACCAACATGTCTGCCTCGCTACAGGCCTTGTGACAATTTATGCTAACTATAGGCTCACGAAAACTACAGTCATTTACGAGGGTTGTTGATGTCTTGGGCTGTCGATATATCGGATATAGTTGCAGCATGTCGCTTGCATCCTTTTGCCCATGTAGGCTTCAGACCGAATTGTTAGCGTTGGATTTAGCCATCTCTATTCTGTACGATGCCATCCACTTTGGGTCAAATTAATCCATCTACATTTATAACCTTGGCGTAGATTACTTTATAATAGATGGCGATATATGTTGCTTAGCGACGGGAGACTGCGATACAAACCCATCAAATTCGATTTGATATACATAAATAACATATTTTCATGAGCAGGTGATATTTTTGTCGTAAAATACAGTACGGGAGTCATCATTTTACTTTCTATATACATGATCTAAATGCGAAACTTACTATTTTCATGGTTTTAGTTCTATTTCTCCCTTTCGACTGTAAAACTCAAATCGAATTGAACAAGAATACACCATGAAGATACTTCACTTAACATATACCTCTTTGAAAAAGCCATACATTATGTCTGAATAACAATAATTCAATCTTTGAAATTTAATTTATGAAATTAGTGACTAAATATTTCATTAGGGGATAAAAATTTAAAAAAATAGAACCTAGAAGTTAAAACACATGACACCCCCCCCCCCCTCCCCATAATAATAATAATAATTTGTTCTTAGTAGCTTCACTAAACAAGCTAAGTCGAGCAGAAAGTATAATTGCGAGGCCGTTAAACTATTGTGGCCATACATTTTGTATTCGAAACTTGAAACGTAAATTTGACGTTCTTAGGTTACCCATTACGTGTGCTTTTGTTGTATAGCGTTTCTTTTCAAATGAGAGATCGTTTTTCAAGTTGTGAACGACATTTAGGCAGAACTGATTACCAACAAATATTACTCGATAATGTAAGAATTGAAAAAGTTGAGGCATAGGATTGGTTTTTAGTTCTCTTTAAAGAGATTGGGTAACTTTGTCTCAGATTCTGAAACAAAATCCTGGATTTAGCTCATGCTGCAATGATGATTATAAACCTCTAGGTCAGTCAGGAACCCCATGACTTTTACAAGCCGATCGCCTGTTTGATTATCAAGATATTTATGAATGGAAATAGAAATCAAATTTTGCGTTTTCCTAACGGTTTACATAACACTACAGTATATTGGGGAAAACCGAGTATGGTAAAACCGGTCACTCAAAGGTTTTTACTTTTTTGAGGCACTTCTTGATCATTTTGAAGCGCATTTTAGTTAGAGCTTCGATATTACACCATATCAAAGACGCTGGTAATACGTAGGGCCATGCATCTCAGATTTGGCTTTGGTAAACAATGCCTTTAAGTAGTACAAAGTAGTACAATCTACGCCATAAAAACACAGGAAGTGCTCCCAAGGTTTATACAGAATAGTATGATCGAAGAAAGAGGTTATTTATTTGTCTGCAGACGTAAGAAGTTGACGGAGACGCGAAGGTTCAGTGGAAGAGGAGTGGTCTCGTAACCGTGAGGTCCCGGATTCGAAACTGAGTCGATACACTTGTGCCCTTTTGGTAAGGTATTTAACCTCATTACCAAACCCCTCGGAGAGGAGATGAAGCCGTCAGTCCCCTGATCGTTTACATACTAGCATAATAAACCCATGCTTTCTCATCAGTTAGCTAAACCAAACCATTATACAATTATAAAGTCAGGGGCCCGTTTCATAATTTTTTTTTATCTATAACAAATGCTTAATTTCTTGGATAAATTTGCTCTCAGCCAATCAGATTTCTTGATTTCAGTAGCTTATAACAGTAGCGTGTAACTTGTTATTGATATCGAGTTTGCTCTCAGCCAATCAGATGCCTTGATTTCAGTAGCTTATAACAGTAGCGTGTAACTTGTTATTGATATCGAGTTTGCTCTCAGCCAATCAGATGCCATGATTTCAGTAGCTTATAACAGTAGCGTGTAACTTGTTATTGATATCGAGTTTGCTCTCAGCCAATCAGATGCCATGATTTCAGTAGCTTATAACAGTAGCGTGTAACTTGTTATTGATATCGAGTTTCATGAAACAGGGTCCAAGATGAAGCAAATCTTCGTCCACATCGCTTCATCTACCGAAGATGTGAAGTTATTAAGAAAGTTGAGCTCTGATAAAAGTGACAATTAATTTGTGAGCTTTCTCGTTTTCTTTATGCTACTAGAGCAGAATAAACATCCCTTAAAGCCCTGTACTAGTTCGCCAGAGGGATTAGACCTCCCTGCAAGGTCACTGGCAGGTGGTTATCTCATCACATCAGCTCTCAATTAACAAAAGAAAAAGAGGATAATGGGGGACCAACAGGCATCGATTAGGCATTGTTTGCTATAATGAGGGCGCAAGTAGCTATAAGTAGTACAGTGGGGCTTTAAAGGATTGCTCCTCAAAGGCCTCATATTGAATAGAAGTAGCCGAGATGTTTGGACCAACGATTCATGTCAAATGCGTATGTAGTCCCGGATCCTCGTTTCTCTGTGCGGTACATGTGAATTTTAGCAAGACTTTAAGCCAATAACGATTCTTAACTTCACATTGTACACCAAACCAAGTGTGATGTAGGCCTACGCAGGCCTGGGCCTACGATATACTAAACCTTTCCCAATGACTTTCAGTTTCTTTCACGATGTAATACTTCGACTAGGATTCATCTTTAAGCCCCCCCCCCCCCGGATTATCGTTAATACATGAGAAGTAAATTCAATAGAACTAACTCAATATTTCCTTATTCACTACGATTATAACAGATTACTGCGACGACATTATGGAATCTCTCTTTTTTTTTTTTTAATTAACGTCATAAAAATCTTTTTAATGTAATTAATTTTCGATCACTGGCATATATTTCAAATTGTTATAGACCAAGACTGAATTTTTAAACATTTTAATGTTTATATAACACAGCAAGATGCATCGTCATCAGATGTTAAATGAGGATAATACAAGGTTTGAAATGAAAGTACAACAGCATGAAAAGTCTATTTTAAAAAGATGCCTTGACTTTTCTTTTGGAGTCAAAATGTATGCAACAATACTTTATTTCCTATGGTTTTGTTCCAAATTCACTACTAAAGATAGAAACAAATGATTAAAAAAGTGAAGAAAGAATGAAAGAGCACCCGCCTCCATTTACAGTGCACGGCTCATGTTTCCATTTAGGGTAAAAGCATACTTTCTTCCATCAAGGAAGCATTGCGTGCAGTCATCAAGTATACACTCAAATAATGAACCGACAGCGTGCTTGCTTTTGTGTGGTTAATGCAAAAATACATAGCGGCACGTACTTACCTTGGAGTCGTTAAGCACTATATACTAGGGTATGAATAAAGCCTGGTTTCTAGCACAAAATCATCGCAGTAATGGCTCTTAGATCACAATTGCGAGTCACATTAAAGCAGCAAGCATTCCCGTTAATGCAGGGAGCGAAGATGGTAATGCATTCATTGTATTCAGAGGAATTACTCCATCAGCGCTGTGTATTCCACATGTGTTCGCAGGCAGACGATCAAAAGCGATCCACACACTGCGAGTTCTAAGCGGGGAAATAAAAGAGCGGGAAAGACGAGAGAGAGAGAGAGAGAGAGAGAGAGAGAGAGAGAGAGAGAGAGAGAGAGAGAGAGATAGAGAGAGAGAGATGTATATCAGAGGCTATTTTACGTACATGAGCCCGGTATGGGTAATCTTTGCATCTACCATACGCTAATGCAGCACCGTCGAACGAATTGATTGGACTGAAAAAACGGGGGAAAGGGATAAAAAGGAGAGATGGAAGAAAGGGAAGGGAGGGAAAAGAAGAGGAAATTGATCTGTTTTCATTCGCATGCATGATGGGACTTCAGTGTCCTTGATGTTTGTAAGTTTAAACTAACTCTGACAGTGCTGTTGCACGTCGCACTACTTAATAGCGATAGAAATTAAGAGAGGTAGCATAGAAGATAAAAGAGGCAACGATAGCAAGAGAGGGAAAAACAGAGCAATGAATATTCTCATATTTATGCATGAAGGCCAACCAGTCTTGGTGCATTTAAATGAAATAGAAAAGTAGACATGCAGTTATTTGGGAATGGCAGTGTACTGCAGAGTATCTGCAGTCCAGCTGTAAAAATGCTGAACCTCATTGTAATTCATTTAACGCCTGTAAACGGTTAGCCCCAAACATATGGCCATCCGGTCAATGCACAGAGAGAACTCACACCTACCATTATGCTAATTGATGTTCTAAAACATATGGACTTTTGGTACGTCCCAGGCGCGGATCCAGGGGGGGGGGGGGCGAGCGGGCCTTGGCCCCCCTCCCCCGCAAAAAAAAAAAAAAAAAAAGGAGAGAGAGAAAAGGAAAAGAAGAGAAAGGGAAAGAGGAGAGAAAGGGGAAAAAGAGGACGAAGAAAAGAAGAGAGGGAAGAAGGAGATCGGGGGGGGGGCAAAAGGACCAACCTTCCCCCTCCAATCAAAAAATAAAAGAGAAGGAAGGAAAGGGAAAGAAAAAAGGAAAATAGGAGATAAAGGGAAGGAAAAAGAGGAAGAAGAAAAGAAAAGAAGGGGGATATCAGTTGCAATTTTCCCGCCAACAAGTTGTGGATCGAGGGGAGGCAAAAGGCCCTTGCCTCCCACCCCCCCCCCCCCCGTCCCCGCTAAACAAAGAGAGAAGGAAGGAAAAGGAAAAGAGGAGAGCTAAAAGGGAACAAAAAAGAGGAAGAAGAAAAGAAGGGGAGATCAGTCAACAATGTGTGGAGCGGAGTGGGGGCCAAAATGACCTTGCCCCCCCCCCCTCCCCCAGCAAACCTAAAAGAGAGAGAAGGAAGGGTAGGGAAAGCGAAAGAGGAGAGAAAGGAAAGAACAAACAGAGAATGAAGAAAGGTAAAGGATATCAGTTGTAATTTTC
The DNA here is from genome assembly GCF_000002235.5 of Strongylocentrotus purpuratus. Lineage (NCBI taxonomy): Eukaryota > Metazoa > Echinodermata > Echinoidea > Camarodonta > Strongylocentrotidae > Strongylocentrotus > Strongylocentrotus purpuratus. Next base: position 3,477,714 of record NW_022145598.1, on the reverse strand, counting down.
TCGTCAACAAGGTGTAAATCGGGGGGGGGGGGGGGGGGGGGGGGGCACTGACGTACTGATAGGGGAGGGGGGCTTTGGGGAAATCAAATTCAAACGTGTTTTTTTTCTAATTCCATAACGGTGGTTTACAAATAATGCAGAATTGACATAATTTTCCCCAATTTTTCCTCACTTTTAAGTAAATTGTACTTTTTTATGCGTTTGTTGGAAAATGACAAATTCCTAAATTTATAGCCAGGCAAGAAAATGCTTCTTGAGATGCCTACATGTCACGGCCCGCGGAACGGCGGGGATCGGGATCCTCGAGCCCCCCCCCCCCCCACTTTTTTTTGAAAAAGTATATTAAAGAGAAATAGAAAGAAAGAGAGCAAGAAAGAAAAAATAGTTAAATGCCAGTGTCACATTATAATGAGGTATCAAAATTTGCTCATCTGACCATGATTAAATTAAATGCCTAAAACCACGAGGGCTCTGCCCCTTGGGTTCCACCTAGGGCCCTAAGGTGGGCCCTTAGATGCTCATCTGACAGTAATTAAACGCCTAAAACCCCTGAGCTTCCGGGGGCTCTGCCCCTGACCCCAACCAAGAGCCCTAACGGGCGGGCCTCTTGATACTCATCTGACCGTAATTGAGTGCCTAAAACCCTTGAGATTCCGGGGGCTCCGCCCCCTGAACCCCACGCCAATTAGTGACCTGCCAGTGTCACAATTAGGTATCAAAACAATGCTCATCTGACCTTAATAAAATTCCTAAAGCCCCTAAACTTCCGGGGCTCTGCTCCCTGGACCCGCCTAGGGCCCAAAGGCGGACCCCTGAATGCTAATCTGACCGTAAATTATTGCATTAAAGCTTATCTGCCATAGTTTACAGGAGGGATTAGACCGCCCTGCAAGGTCACTGAACAGGTGGTTATCTCATCAACTCAGCTCTCAGTTAACATAAGAAAAAGAGGATCATGGGGGACCAATGGTCACCGATTACGCATTGTTTGTTATATAGAGGGGCGCAAGTAGCTACAAGTAGTGCAGTGTGCCTTTAAACCCCTGAGTTCCGGGGGCAGACAAGGTATCAACATAATGTTCATCTGACCGCAAGCGCGTAGCCAGGGAGGAGGGGGGGGGCGGTGGGGTGGTCCCCCAAAAAACGCCGGCCAAAAAAGAGAGGAGTGAAAAGGAAAAGGACGTAGGAAGAAAAGGGAGTAAACAAAGAACATTTTTGAAATTCAGACAAAGATTAAGAGTCGAGAACGGTACGAATCGTCTGCTTTGTCTAATGATTTAATGAAACGTAAAAGCTTAAGCGCGGGAGGGGGGAAACTGAATTTAGACGAAGATTAAGAGTCGATAACGACACAACGAATCGTCTTCATTCTCTTAATGAAACGTAAAAGCTTCCGCGCTTCGCGCGGGAGGTGAGGAAACATAATTCAGACGAGGATTATATTTGGGGACGGTACAACGAATCGTCTTCTTTCTCTAATAATTTATTGAAATGTCAAAGCTTCCGCGCTTCCCGGAGGAGGGAGGGGGAAACTTGCTCCTCCCTGCACCCACCCCTCCCCCCCCCCCCCCCCAATTACGTCACTGCTGGTCACCATAACGTACCAATATTTGGCTCGCATGATTTCAAATTTGGGCCCCCCCCCCTAAGAAATCCTGGATCCGCGCCTGTTCACTTGTTCACTTGAACTACATGTTAACAAGTAGATTGTATATATTGTTTCGAGCTTTCTATACTAGAGGTGTCTACGATTACACACTCATAGCCTTGAGCTCGAATTGGAGCCACCATAAAGGGTCGAGATATCTCTTGAGCTCAACACGCGAATCAAAACAAATGAAAAGAATCACGCGACGCAAAGCTTCAATCTTTTTACTTGAACTTGATTGTCGCTTTATTCCTTAAACTTTTGCTGGTAGCATAATGAGTGTATGAAATCAAAGGCGTAGAAAGGGAGGTTGGGAGAGGAAGAAGGAAACAATGCGAACGCAAGAATTTTAGGTGAGCCTGGTAGGCTATACAGGTGGTTCCATTTCAGGTCGCCCAATGTCGGTCCGCCCCCTTACAAAGTCGCCCTCAATTGGTCATGTCCCCCTCCCCCCCCCCGATTTTTTTTGTTGTCGATTTTGGGATTCTTGGTCAGCTCGCCCCAGCTTTTTTGGTAATTTCGCCCCTAAATTTGCTGTTTTAATTTGATGCCTTTTACAAAGTCAAGCAATTATTGGTTCCTAGCACTAGGGTCTGCGTTACCCTAACTCTAACCCTAACCCTAGGACACCGGGCCCCGCGTTACCCTAGGACACCGGGCCCCTGCGTTACCCTAGGACACCGGGCCCCTGCGTTACCCTAGGAAACCAAGGTCCGTATTAACCTAACTCGAACCCTAACCCTAACAATAAATACAGTTTTTTTCCCATGTTTTACATATTATATTATTATCAGGTATATCGGTAAAAAACCGGTATATCACTTTGAGTCACATATCTATATGTTTCAGATTTGTTGGGGGTACAATATTGAACTCTTAAATTCAATTTTATTGGTCCAAAAGAAAATTCGTTGCGTTTAAATGCATTATATTCACAGAGGGGGGCCCCAAAACGCCGGCCAAAAAAGAGAGGAGTGAAAAGGAAAAGGACGTAGGAAGAAAAGGGAGTAGACGAAGAACATTTTTGAAATTCAGACAAAGATTAAGAGTCGAGAACGGTACGAATCGTCTGCTTTCTCTAATGATTTAATGAAACGTAAAAGCTTCCGCGCTTCGCGCGGGAGGGGGAAGATGAAATTAGACGAGGATTAAAAGTAATAACGGTAGGCCTACAACGAATTGTCTTCTTTCGCCAATGATTTAATAAACCCCCCCCCTCCCGCGCTTTGCGCGGGAGGGGGGGGGGAAACTGAATTTAGACGAAGATTAAGAGTCGATAACCACACAACGAATCGTCTTCTTTCTCTTAATGAAACGTAAAAGCTTCCGCGCTTCGCGTGGGAGGTGAGGAAACATAATTCAGACGAGAATTATATTTGGGAACGGTACAACGAATCGTCTTCTTTCTCTAATAATTTATTAAAATGTCAAAGCTTCCGCGCTTCGCGGAGGCGGGAGGGGGAAACTCGCCCCTCCCTGCACCCACCCCCCCCCCCCAATTACGTCACTGCTTGTCACCATAACGTACCAATATTTGGCTCGCATGATTTCAAATTTGGGCCCCCCCCCTAAGAAATCCTGGATCCGCGCCTGGTACGTCCAACTCCATCCCAGAAACAAGATTCAGAGTTATTTGATTTAGCTTTTCACAAACAAAAACCAACAAGCAAGATAAACCTAGGGCAAAGTAGGAAGTTAGAATAGAGAATTGGAAAAAATGAAAGAGGGGAGACAAAATATATTTATACGTAGTTCATCGGAGTTGCCGTACGTTCCGCTCCCTATTTTGTAAGACCTACTCAAATATGATGCAGCTGCAGAAACTATTTTCAAGGTAGGCTCTTTTGTGATATCTGCATTGATTCCAAAAACGTTTTGAATCGCATTTGTTATTGTGAATGGAAGTATTGGAATATAATCCTATGTTTTTTTTGTTACGGCCTTTTATGGTCTATAATATGTTAACCAAATCTATGTCTCTTTAACACACAGATAAAGACTGTGTATGCGTTTATTTTGCTGCAGTTTACATCGTCAAAGTGTAAACGAGGGTCGAAAGATTCGCACTGCTATGCGTAGATCAATGCAGAGAGGCGCCATGATTGATAGTTATTGTGACGTCAGCACTATCGTGACCCTCTTTTAAGCATCTAGTGCAATATCATATGTATCATGGCGATGCTCATGTGTTGCCATAGGTTTGTATAGAAAGAGCTTATTGCTTCCGCATTTGCCATGTTCAATAGCTTATTTTCGTGATGTAACCAAATTGTATGCATACGTCTTTGTTATTAAAGTGCTCTGATGCAAATTATTTCTTTCACCTGTTACGAATAATCGTATTTCAATAGTCAGTGTGCAGATTGCAAACATTAGTTGTTGCTAGGTAGGAAATACAATATGGTTTGGCTTACCTAACAACATGCAATATACGCAATTTGCGCTGACTTTTGAAATACAACTATTTATAATAGGTGAATGAAACAATTCGTATATCAAGGCGCATTGCAAGGACGTATGCATTACATTTGGTTAAATTACGAAACTGGCCTATTTAGTTGCATTTTCAAAGCGATGAGTAATACAGTTCCATGCTTGGCCGCAAACCTGTAAACTTTTGAGGTCTATTTGCAGATATTTACGGGATCAGATTACACATTACACAGAATAGCCAGTGCTCTTGCATTTTGATTCGAATTTACTCGTATTTGAGTCCGGTCCAAGACGAAATGACCACACTCTGTTCCTGACTATATATTTGGGTTTTGACTTATATCAAATAGGAAATTTAAAAAGAAAAACAACGAAAAGGAAGGAAAAAAGTAACCACCACAAGAACAGATTAGATTGTGTAAGGTGAAGTTTTAAAAGTGAATTGATCAGAAATATTCAATCATTTTGATGTTGTATGGCATCCCCATGATCCCAATTCGGATTGTCGATTAATTTTAAAACACGTTTGTAGGCCTATATGGAGAGAAGTGCGGTGAGGTAGAGGGAAAATGTTATAGGGGGTAGGAAAGCGAGAGAGAGGGGGAGAGAAATAGAATGATAGAGAGGGAGAGATATAGAATGAGAGAGAGAGAGAGATAGAATGAGAGAGAGGGAGAGAGATAGAATGAGAGAGAGAGAGAAAGAGAGAAAGAGAGAAAGAGAAAGAGATAACAATAAAGAGAACCAGAGAGAGAGAGAGAGAGAGAGAGAATGAGAGGTACATAGAAAAAAAAACACAGGGGAGATAGAAAATGGAGACACAGATCAGGACAGAAATAATATATTAAAACGACAGAGAGGGAAAATAGATCTTGCTTTATTTGCTTTCTGCAAATTGGCCCATTCATCATGATTTGCCACGCTATGTTCATCTGTCACTTGGGAAATATGACTGTGGTATGCGGTCTTCCACGGGGGAACATGAAAGAAAAGAGATGCAAAGTAGGTGCTATACAGGGGGCTGAAATACACGCTTAAAAATATCGAACGCGATTATACCAAAACAATGAGGAACATCATAGAGTTGCAACAGTTATCTTAAAACCTGTAATTTTAATGTAAAGTATACATATTATATATGCTGAATATAGAGGGTTTCTCTTTAATCGGCAGCTAATTTTAGATCGCCAATGAGCTAGTGTAATAACATACACCGAATCTGTCAAGCAAATACCTTTCCAGATGTGTCATGAAACTGATTCATGATGGTTTAAACCATCATGATGTATGTATTCACCAAGACATATTTACAACGTCCTATCAACCATTTCAAAAGTAATCATTCAGGGCGATAGTATATTCTACATTCACATCAAACACGTATAATTCATCCCCAGTTTTAGCACACACGGTCTATAATCTTTAAAGGGTCATACTAAGAAAGAGAGAGAGAGAGAGAAAGAGATAGAAAGAGAATAAAAAAAAAATAATAGAGAATGTTTGAGTACAGGAGGGTTGAGAGAGAGGCTCGAGGAAAAGGCAAATAAAGAGAAAGAAATAAGAAAGAAAGTGAAGATAAGAGAGACAGAGAGAAAGAGAGAGAGAGAGAAAAATAAAGAAAAAGAAATAGTCTCAGAAAGAGAGAGGGAGTGAGCTCAGAGATCGAGAGAGATAGATCAAGAGAGAGAGAGAGAGAGCAGACAAGAAGGAGGCGTAGATAAACATAAAGAAAAGGAAGGAAAATGGACTGATTTTGTAGAGAAGAGACATACACTCACGTACAGAGTGAATGATTTCGGAAGGAAAGACGAATGGTTTCAAGGGATTTTACCAGCGTGATATTAGCCCATAAATCATGTTTATGAAAGGGAGAAACGACCTCACTGACGGGAGCGTGTCTATGCATAATTGCACAGGTAGATACCCCGGTAGATACGGACAGAAGGGTTCTCAAAAGGTCCCAAGTCCATCTTTTATACAACAGCAGAAGTCTGCTTCCAAAAGGAATTTAGATTCATTTCGTCCTCTAATTTGTTATTAAACTCCCCCCCCCCCCTCCTTCCTCTCCCCTCCTCTCCCCTCCTCCCCTCCCCTCCTCCTCTCCCCTCCTCCCCTCCCCTCCCCTCCCCTCCTCCCCTCCTCTCCTCCCCTCCCCTCCTCCCCTCCCCTCCCCTCCCCTCCCCTCTCCCCTCCTCCTCTCCCCTCCTCCTCTCCCCTCCTCCTCTCCCCTCCTCCTCTCCCCTCCCCCTCTCCCCTCCCCCTCTCCCCTCCCCCTCCCCTCCTCCTCTCCCCTCCTCCCCTCCCCTCCTCCTCTCCCCTCCTCCCCTCTCCCCTCCCCCTCTCCCTCCCCCTCTCCCCTCCTCCTCTCCCCTCCTCCCCTCCCCTCCTCCCCTCCCCTCCTCCCCTCCCCTCCCCCTCTCCCCCCCCCCTCTCCCCTCCTCCTCTCCCCTCCTCCTCTCCCCTCATATGACAATTACCCCTGAGGACAATCCCCCCCCGGAAATTACCCCCTGTTCATTAAATGGGAAGTTCATCCTGATAATAATTCGGTTTTATTTTTGTTCGGGGGGGGGGGGGAGGGATGATTGTCCAAAAGGATAATTGTCCCGTTGGTAATTTGCCAGGGGGAGGGAGGTGGGTGTTTGTCCAGGGGGTAATTGTCCTAGAACCCATATATATATATATATATATATATATATATATATATATATATATATATATATATATATATATTCTCTCTCTCTCTCTCTCTCTCTCTCTCTCTCTACATTTCTCTATACAGGGTGTACATGCATAACATGAATGCGTATAGAAACAAATCCAAATTACTCTCTTACAGATAAATATACATATTATTTCATAATTGCCTTCAACTATATCAAAATATGTTCGAAGAAAGATATATTTTGATATCAATATCGTAATGAACACCAGCAGGTCACACATTGACGAAATGTACGTGTCGCTCTCTTGCTCTAGAGATCCGTAATCCAAACGGACTCATGCAGCTATCCACAAAGCAGGGTCTTGCATGATCCATTCTATGTGCATCTACATCATGATGGCAACAACATAAAGGATGGCTCATTATGAATGTCAGCGAACGATTAGCAATCGCAGATTATTAACATGCAAAATGACGTGCGATTCCTTACATTCATGAAAGACATCAAATGCATCTGTCAAGAAAACGGAATTAACATTTTTGTGCTAATTAATATTGGAAAACCAGGCGAATACGGTCTACCTTAACAACCCTCTGATAGATATCCCCGGAAACTTTCTCCTCGTTTTGTACGCAAGTCTACGTTACACTACGCTACAGTACGCCAAGCCTACGCAATAGTACGCTACCCTATGCCAGTCCGACGGAGCAGTAAAAGCTTGCCACACAGAAAGCAACCGTAAGCAAACATGTACGCCAGGCCTACGTAAACGTACGCAACCCTACGCTTGTTATACGCGTAGGTACGCAAATTGCATACGCCGTAGGTACGCAGTGACCATTCACAGGATACGTAACGGCGTCGTACGCCAGCCTACGCATAACCTACGCAAAGACTACGCCAGAGCAACATTTTGTTATGAATACGCAGCCTAATTTCGGCGTAGTCGGTACGCAACACTAAGCAACTCTACGCAGATCCCGTGTGAAAGGGGCTTTAGACAATAATCGCTCGCATATCTATGCCTTGTTACCCAAAGAACAATCACCCTAGTAAACACGATAAATCTACCTCACCTTTAAAATATCAGACATCTACGATAGCTTAGGGTTAGGGTTAAGGAGGCACCTGTTTGCTGATTTATAATTTTGTTTTACAGCGTGAGTTTTTTTCTCCTTTTCTCCTTGGGATATGCTAATCCCTCCTTTCCTATAGCGCGCCTCTTCCCGTTTCAAACCGGCCTTCTTCACTGCTCATTATCATGCAATATCGAATGTTGTCTCATGAGAAATAACATTAACAACCGCAAGCTTGTCCTGTTCAAAGGGGACCGTGATTCTATCACTGGGCCAGAATACAAAATTTAAAACAATCAAAACAAATTGAAAATTTGGACTTGGTTATGAGTTAAATTTGGAAATTCGAAAATTTAATTTGATTATCAATAAAAATACATACAACAGCATAAAAATGACAACAAAATGAAACTGATAATGCATTTTACTATATAATGCATTTTGCTGGAATTAAATGACGGGGTCTTATAAGTGGACAACTATTCATTTGTCAGGTCGTGTAGAAACTTACGTTGGTATACTAGTTCGTAGATACAATCTGAGCATGCGCGGATTGATCTGCGCATGCGCAGATAAAGGTCACTTGAACAAAATTGTAAAAGCCACTGAGACTAATACTGGATACATGCTCACGAAAGTTATGTAACATTATCCATGCATGCACCTGTGATGCATTATATTGAACACAGGTGGAAGTATTCCTTTCAAGAGGGCAAACAAAGAATCACCTCCATGACTTTAGCTGTGATTATTCCAAAAGGCACAATTAAAGTTGGATTTATCTATGTTAAAAAGATATGTGGATATTTGGGGTCATATGACCCATGTGCTAACTACGAACTGGTCTATTATGTAGCGCTATATGTATACCTAGTTAAATGTAAAAGGCGAATAATTACCCTTGCTTTAGCCTCGCTGCCTCATGTTTACATCTAGGTCGATTGAGACAGCTGTAGAAAATCTGCCTTCAAGGACATCCAGGAAAGCATCGAGCAAGGATTCGACTCTCGACCTTTTTTGCTGAGAGTCATTTGGATGAACCACACTACCACTATGGCCCCTCGTAGAGATCAGACATTAGGGCACTCAGGCGACAATGTAGACTCGTTTACTAACATATTCAAATTCATGAAAATTCATGGAAGTTTCTTTCCTTTAGACCTAGTGACGAGTTATTCCATTAACCTGTTATCAATGAGTGTACTACAATACTTGGAATATAGTCTGCATACATTACGTGTTGCTACGTCGGGCAAGCCTTGTGAAACCTTTCTTTAAACAGTAGGCATTCAATTTGAATAATATTAATAAACCAGTCTATTGCTCTAGGCTTTTATTTCGTCAAAATTATAAGGTAAGGGTTAGGGTTACAATTTTAGTTTTAGGTTAAGGTTAGGTTTAGGACAAGGATTAGCTTTAGGTTGGGTGTTCATCCAGAGGTAAAGTTTAGAATTGGTTAGTGTAGGAAAATGACCGCGGTGAAATTGTGGTACAACCACTTCCTGTTCTCTGTTATTACCTCGCAAGCTTGTAAGATTGTCTTGTCCATAACAGAATGACAATTTTAAGCCTGCTACAGGTAATACCTCTACACGGCATGGTATACGAGAGATCGATGTGATTATGTTTCCTTCAATATCGATTCCAATTTCATCAAGCATGAGGCCCCATGCTGCTACACTACGCTGCCGCCGACAAACGTAAAGGTACTACTTTGCACTATTTCATAGAAAAATATATATTGGGCATGTTAAAAGCGTTACAAAGTAGGCTCCCCAAAATATGTTTATAGAAAAAATATTTATAGAAGATTCGCCTACTTCAGATCAATTAAGTTATTTCGAAAACAATGAACAAACATGAAACATGACAGAAGTAGGTACTGGTTGGGTATTTTGTTTTCTTCTATATATAATTTTGATGACCTTTTGTAGAATTTTGGCAAAACCTGGTCGCAATTCCGATCATCAGAGGACATTTTTCGTGTATGTTGTTAGGAAATTGTCCACATGCATGTTCAGTCCCAGTAGGTAAATGTAAACGTCTGAACTCTTTCCAAAGATGTTTTTTGTAATCAACGTTATGGATGGGGCTCATTTCGCGGTATCTGTTCTCATTTGATCTTCGTACAGATCATACAAAAATGAATTTTGTTCATTCAATGTGCTAACTAAATATTGCTATCTTTCACCACTTTGTTGATATAACCAGATGATTGTGCGGAAGTACATGTATAATGTCAGTCGCTCTGATCTATTTAGGAGGGAAGAGTTGCAATAACGGAGTAATTCAGTGTAATCTCATTCATCAGTTATGTTACCTCAAACCGATTGATAATACAATACGAAATGTTATTGTACAAAACTTGGCCCCGTCTTATCGACAGTTGTGAATAATCACACCTTATTTGCGATCGATATTTATCGCAACTATCGCAACAAAGGTAAACATGGATAATATGCAAGAAAATGCGAGGGATGAGGAAGGGGGGGGGCCTGCCCGGTTCACAGCTGTGTGTGATTGACCGGTCTCGACTGCCATAGACTGCCCACGTCTTCTTGTATCGTTTTTTTTTTTTTTTTTTTTTTTTTTTTTTTTTTTTTTCTGTTTTTGTTTTGTGTTTGTTGTTGTTGGTTTTGTTTTTAACAGGGGTAGGGGATATAACAAACTTTATTCATTCGATATAACTAGGTTGATTGTAGTCTGTACTTTGTTCCAATATGTTATAAATTATAATATGTAATAGGGATACTATAGTACTGCAGAACAAAATATAGAGGGGGGGTTATAACAATATTAATTCATTCAATATAATTGAGATTACTGTATTTTGTACTCTGTAATTGGTTTCAATATGTTATATATTACAATTTGTATGAATTAATATTATTTATTGAGTGAATACAATAAAGAATATTACAAAACAAAAAAAAAACTATGTGAAAATAAGAGATAGGAGAGTGCAAACTTGCGATTTATTCGGATCAATTGCAACTTTTTATAAGACAGGCCCCAGGTTTCTACGGAGATTAGCATATAAGACACATCGTTGTATCGATGTATTGTGCGCTATATAACCTATACGCGTAAACGTTATTTGTACTCGTTTATGGTCAGAACGAATCGTGCCTGTTTGTATCTTGAACTGCTGCAAAACGTTTTAAGCTAAAAAAATCATGCCCGTCAAGAGAATGGTAGCACATAATTACACTGTTGCCTATTAAGCTGGAAGATTCTGGTAACCTGTTTCCATGAAATTATTGTGCAAATATGGTCTATAGATAAAAATGAATATCATCTCAGAACTTTATTGATCAAACTGTATTGATTCTATATGTCAAGATTAAATTATAATGTAACAATCATTTAGTGAAAGAAATGAAATAAAATATATTACAACATTAAAGGTAATACAAAGTTTTGGGCAATTTTGAAAATTGGGTGGATAGTGATTCTTTACAATTTTGATAAATTTGGATGCCCCTGTGGATGTATTATAAGCGCTAGAAAATTTAGCCCCTAAAACACTTCTACTTCCGAGAAAAACTGAATATAAAAATTTACCGGTGCTCCCGGTAAATTTTGATAAATTTCAAATAGCGCCTACGGCTGTTCAATGATAGCTACGACCATGAAAATCTCACAATATGTAGTTGTGATATGTAATTTTCAAACGGGGGAAAAACTAATCGGCCGATTTTAGTCAATAAACATTGTTTTATAGCTTAATTAATATATTGACCTTGAGAGGGAGCTATACAATATAAAGAGTTAATTATTTACAATTTCATAACTTAAAAATCGATTTCAACCGCGACAACGATTACTGAATATTATAGAATCGCATAGGCTTCTAATATGTTCATTTGAACCATATTCATGACCCAATACCAAAACTTTGTAATACCTTTAAGGTCGACAGTATTCATCATTACTCCTAGTCCTACTCCATCAGGAAAGAAAAATGAAAACACATCCTCAAGGTTTTCAAAGGTGCTAAAATCTAAAGAAATGAGACACGTTTAAGAATTTTTTTTCTTCATACATTTCTTATCAAGAAGAATAAACTCCACGGGCCTCAAAACAAATTAATTCCATAGAAACTAATTAGATATCATCGCCTATAGAAACGTAGTTATAGGCGCGTTAAAACTTCACCTTATTTTCATTATTATTATATTTTAAATTTAAGCCCCGTAATTCGTTCCCTTTAATAAATCATTTACTTTAAAAAAAAGAAGAAGCTTTCTCACGATGCCAAAAAGAGGAAGATTAAGAAAAAAAGAGTGACGTTGTGAAAACAGCGTTCCTCTCTTTAAAAATTCTAGTTTCCTCGTTAAACATGTTAAAGAGATTGTTCCCATTTCTTTGCAAGCGTTTCAAACCTACAAGTCCAAGGCAATCAGTGTATAAGTTATATATGTCTCTCTCGATTGTTTACGGTAAGTGATGACGAGAGGGGCTGGGGCGTGACATTATGAAATCCAGTGTGTTGAATAAGTGAGGCCTCCCTCTGGACGTTCCCAGCTCTCTCCTCCGCTGCCTGGAGTACAGAGGAATGAATTATAGACGGGTATGTTTCCAAATCGGTCCCAAAACCAAAGTACGATCTGACACCACATAATGGTGAAACATGTACCCGTATGGCTAGGCCAAGATGCAAGGCCATTGCAAGTAAATTGTATGGTGTATCTCTCCTTTACTTGTAAAATATTACCAGAATATCAGCCTTCTTTGACGCCATCCCCTATATTTTATGGACAATCTAGCAACAAACTGCGTTGAGATACTCATACAATGACCCTCCGAGCGCATACAATCATAATTTGTTATTAAGTGCGTACAAATATTAAATCGGACTTCGCTATGTTGGCGGCGAAGCTTTAATTACATTATGTAATAAGTAATAAATAAGTAATAAGCCCGGGTAATAAGTCGGTATATTCAGGACTCTCTTCAACGAAGAAGAAATTCACTCGTTTCAGGAGTCATGTTATTAGGGGTCACTTCCCATAGAGTGGAGTTCACTCAAAACTATAGTGAAATCCATTCCAAATAGTGACTGAATAACACTTTTCAGAGTGGATCCCTCTATTTTGAGTCTGGATTCAACTCTTATTGTACATCAAGAGCATGTAGAGAGACAGTAGTAATAACCCTACACAAACGGAAGAACCACTTAAGATATGCATCTGTACTCTAATGGACTTTAAATGAACAGTCATCAACTTGGTATAGCGTGAAATGAGATTGAGAAAACAGGTTGCAAGACATGCAATCCACAAGAGATCTTCACAACCCCCCCCCCCCCTCCGGTCCACCCCCATCTTTTCCCCTCTCATGACGTCATTATATCGGCCCTCTCGGAACAAGTATCTATTCCAAAATGGTCGGCAGTTTACGAATCTGAAACCCCAACGTTGTTTGCCTGGGCGCAAATTTGAAATGCAAATAGGACATACTTTCGAATCTGAAAATTACGACTCCGTCCAAGCGCTATCTACAAAATATGTTTACATCAAGCCCAGTGCGGCTATGCTGTTGACCACTTGTTATTATCTTAAAGGTATTATCTAAGTTCTTGAACTTAAATTGCATTTTTAGAAGCTTGTTTTTTCTAATCAAGAAGTTATAGGAAATCTTGCTGGAGTATTGATGGAACTACGTAGGGCCTTCAGTGATCTCAACACCCCCCCCCCCTGAACAAAACAAAAATCGCTGCAACAAATCTGCAAGTTAATTAAAGGGAACAAATATCAATTAAGCTTGTTTTTACATTGTATCCCATAATCAGATTGTATTATTTATAAACTTAGGACATAATATACTTTATTGTTAATTATTATTGACGTACATTTATGTTAATTGTCTCGAATGCTGGAGTGAACTTAAATAATATAGACATTTTGCATGTCGAAGATGTTAGAAACGAAGTGTTATTGTACAACAGTAACATAACATTTGATAATAAAAAACTTATTTTTGAATTAATGGTTTACAAATGTTATCATATTAGTTGATAATATTGTAGTAAATCGGCATTTTAAGACACGAAATCATATTTGTAATGTACTTGGTTCGAATTCCTTGTTGGTCGACTTTATGTATACGAAGCTCAAAAGGACTCCCTTACGTTTGGATAAAACGAATTCATGAAGTCAGCCAGCATGGTAATGACGATAGGATAGAGGTACTATACTACATTATGACAATGATTTCTGAGAAATTAAAACAGGTGATGTCATTAGATTGTTAACAATGAAATCGAAACACTTTTATAGTTTAATAAGTGAGCTCAGGAAAAGTGATCTAGCTGTATTAATACACTTTGAAGAAAGATTTAACCTTCCAATTGATTTTGACTGGAAAGAGATACTAACTTAAAGTTGATATTCATAGGAGATCAGTAAAAAAAACAATCATTCAAAACTAAAACAAATAAATTTTAAAATACTTCATCGAATTTATGCTTTCAGATATAATTTATGTAAATGGAAATTGTAAGTGAAAACTTATGTGCTTTTTGCAAAACCACTGAATCGTTTGTTCATGTTCTTTTAGAATTCACCCAAAGTAGTATTATTCTCGAAACGCGTTGTTGCATCCATTCGCTATAACTTAAACAAAAAAACACTGATAATAAACGAACAATACTTAATTATTGTTGGTGCAGATTCTAATTGTTCAAACACTACAGATATAAATGTAATTATTAAATATGCACAATATGCAATATTGTCCTTTTCAGGACTACACACCCTCAAGAAAGATTACCGAGAGTCCTTTTCAGAACTCCTCAATCCTCCCTCTCTCTCACATGGTGCATCCGCAAGCATACTGTATAATATGCAATATATAAAATGTATATGGTAGACTACTTTCAAGGAAAACGTATAACAGTCTTAAAATATGGCATGTTTTTTAAATGAACTGTGTTTGGATAACATTAATTTCAGATGTTATATAAAATGCTCTTTTACATTACGCTCCTTTATTTTATCTGATTATAAAGATTTTAAAGGTTTGAGATGTAAAGTGAATGTATGCTTTTGGTATGGTATGGTATGGTATTTATTTCATTCTTCATAAAAAACATATACAATACATACAGAGTATTAAAAAAAAAGAGAAATATATAAATACATGTAGAAGGGTAACATTACAGATAATATGAATACAATAAAAATAACAAGGAAACTAGTTAAGAAAGAAAATTTATGTCGAATGAAGGGTTAAAAAAAAAAGAGCATTTAGCCTTGTTAAACGTTGACCCCTAAACAAGTACGTAATTAACATAACATTAAGAAGAAAAAGAAAGCAGGTAGAAACAGTAAAACGGAAAAGGAAAACATTATACAAAAAAAATAACATATATATATATATATACTATGATATTCAGGTTGTTGAGTACAAATTTGATAAAAACAATCGGAAGGAACGTTTAAAACTATTTAAGGAAGGTTGATTCTTTAGATGGTTTCTTTAGATTTTGTTTCAATTATTTGCTGTTAAATGTATTTATAACCGAATAAATACCTCTGAAGAGGAACAAAATATATATTGGCCTATATACATTATTTGAATACATTTAGAGGAAGATTTAAAGATGAAGTTGAGTTCTGGTCATGCGATTGCATTGTGAAAGAAACGGTGTGGAACCGACCAGAAAAGGTTGATCATCTAGCATATAAGAATTTGTGTGTATTGCAAGGTTCTGGAATCATCAAAATGATAAGAAATGTGGCCAAGTCTTGGTAAAGTTACAAACACTTGCACAGAAAGATGTTTATGGGACTACACGAACACGTGGCGTAAAAAGCCGGCCCCCGATTTTTACGATGTTACATGTATATTTAGAATATGAAGGCATTTGAAGAGCCAAGCTTTTCAGGGAACATGTCTTAACTGATGTTCTTCCACACTTGCATAATAAGAATGAGTAATGCTCACAAATTATTTTTCACCTCTTCCCAGAACTCAACCTTCTCTTTAAACATGATAATATGACTGAACGTTAAATAACCGGACATGATGGCTCAGTAGATAGAGCGCCCGCTTCATGAACGGGAGGTCGTGGGTTCGAACCCCGGCCGAGTCATACCAAAGACTTATAACAATGGGACCTTCTACCTTCTAGCTGGGCGCTCAGCATATTACATTGGAGAAGGGTAGTAATAGTAATAACATATTATGTTATGCAGGGCCCGCTGGAAGAGCAGTTTCATAACTGAAGTGGCTACCCTGGGTATATAAAACGTTATTATAGCTTCTAATATATAAATAGCAAACATTCTCAATAAGATAGCTCACGAGATCGAAAACTTGAAGAAATAACTTGGCAGGAGTAACAATGATAATATGAATGTCATCATTTTGATAGCCCTATTCTTTGAAATCTACTGCAAAAAAATTACGTAACATATTTTTATCATCTTTTAAAGTATTTATACATAAATGTTTTATCAATTAAATTCTGTTTCGATATCACAATTATTTTAAATCTCTTACTTACATATTTCTCCAACAATGTAACCTCTATGTACTGAAATGTAATATGTTCATGTTATTGACTTTAAAAATCAATATAATTCTTACAAATTGCGTGCTCTGATCGAGGGGCTTACAGTACATTGGCTTTCGGCCTTATCACGTACCATTTAATAGCCTCAAGGTTGAAGCCTTAAGCTAGCAGATTTAATATCATGCTCTTATGTGTATACCCTTAATTGAATTACACTCTCTATTGGATCTCAGACAGCGCGCACAGCATGGTACACATGCAGCGCAGAAGCTGGTCGGCTACCGAAAGTCACGCCATGCCTTAAACGAGATTAGATCACTTTGGTAAACGACTATATGTGAGAGAGTGAGATGAATTTTTCATTAATATTGTATTAATATTAAATATAATTATTGTTTTTTTATTGTGAAGGTTAAAGATGTTTTTTCCGAGAATATATGGAATTTTCAAGAGGCCTGGGCAAATAATATTACGAAATGTAATTGATTAATTGATTAACCTATCAAAATAAATATATTTCTGCATAAACGCGTATCCTCATATTAAAGAGCATCAACTCCACCAGCAAAATTTTCAATGGCACAAGATATCGTGGACTTTCGCCTTTTACGAAAATCAATGACAATGTCTTGTTTACTCCTGGTATGCCGGGGTAGCCTCTTCATTAAAAATAAAGTTCTCCCCGAGGGCCCTGTATAATATTATTACCCCAGTTTTGACCCAGTGGTTGTACTTTTCCGTCGCCAATTAAAATGATGACGCTTATTTGAATTTACAAGACTGATGATTTTACATCATCATAATCTT
This sequence comes from Strongylocentrotus purpuratus, assembly GCF_000002235.5. Lineage (NCBI taxonomy): Eukaryota > Metazoa > Echinodermata > Echinoidea > Camarodonta > Strongylocentrotidae > Strongylocentrotus > Strongylocentrotus purpuratus. The sequence goes on along the minus strand of NW_022145598.1, from coordinate 3,460,563 downwards.
AGTTATATTTAATTTTGGACACTTTTTCACGGAATCCTAAAACTCTAAAGTTGTTGGTAGCGGTTCGTGTTGGCGTTTGTTTTATTTTGTTTGTTTTGTTCTGTTTTTGTTCGATTTTTGCTTAAAAATAATATTCTCAGGTGTAGGCCTTTAATAAAACGATTTGAAATAAAAGATTTCTGATGCTGTTTCACTTTACACGTTACATGTATCGATCTGCTTTGTGTAACCTTCTACCTCTCAGTAACAGCGATGTAGTGATATAATTATGTTTCTTAAAGTGAAATAACAGAGATGCGATGTTTTATTTCAATTTGAAATAGTCGAAAGGATAAAAATGAACCCATGAATACACAACACGGAAAATAGGTTACTCTTCATCTGCAGCTACATGGCTGACCATATGGATGTGATACTGCTGTATGGTCGGACGGTGAAGATAAGCATCACGATCTTGGTTAGATCTCTTATTCTCGACACGAAATGACCCCAAGTTTGACATATTGGGACGATCACGACCAACGAGCCTCCAGCTGCAGTGCCTCATATATCATTCTAGTCTTTACTCCCAGGCCACAAAGTCATGTGAAATGAAAGGAAAATCTTATAAAAGAATCAATAGTCGTCTTACTTCTATTTCATTATTCATGCAAAACATAATACCAGAATAATTATATCACAACAAATATGCAATGAAACGACAAATATAATGGAAAAAGTACGAGAAAAGAGGAATTAACTTGAAGCAGAGCTTGTTGACGTGTTAGTTGCTCAGATGCTGTTTTACAATATAACATGAACAAAGTATGCTTAGAAATCAATAAATAGACACAAATTATGTAGCTACATGCAAGAAATTCAAAATTTTGGGGGGATTTTTTTTTCTTCAAAAGAGGACTGCCGTAAGGGTGTACCGAGTATTCTTTAAAAGGTGATTTTTGTTTACCTGACCGCTAAGAAAGCATAGTGAGCAACCATGGGAAAGACGGATTTAGGTACTCTCCGAGGGACTTGGTAATGAGGATTAATGCCTCACGAAATAGCATTAGGGCATCGAATTGGTTTCAAACTCGGGACCTCCAAGTTACGACACCACTGATGTACATGTACCACTGAGCCATCGCGCCTCACTTACCGTCAGTTCAATGCAGACCAAAAACACACACAAAACCCATATCTGGTATGCAGGGATGCCATCGAGCGGTCGTGACCCCCCCCCCCCCCCCCCTCCCCCTCCCCTTAATCTCTCAGTGCTTATATTATTCAAAATGCCCGTGATGGAGGAATGAAAGCCCCTTGCCAATATTACTGAAGGTACCATCAGATCATCAGACACTTTCCGTCTTCTTCTATAGTTAATTAATAATACCCTCTAAAAGATAAGATTGTTCCAACTATGTACCATGTTTTCCGGGTTTTCGCCTCCTTCAGTATCTGAATTTTTTTTTTTTTTTTTACTGTATACTCTATGTTGAAATAATTGTTACATATATAATTTATATATACATTGTGTTTCATATTGTACTGCTGAGAAGGAAATACATGTTAATAAATACAAATACAAAATACAAATACAATAACGAAAGGCAATTTCGAGAATGAATAAAAATCTTTTAAAAAGAAGAAAGAAAGAATAGGGTATATTGCTAACATTTATAACTTTGAAACGCAACCCATTAATTAAAAATTGACATTGAATTCCTTGATTTATAAAAAAAAATAACACGATTGCACAATTATTTCCGAAATACCAACCCAAGGCAATTTCAAAAGACTTGTCCACGTAAAAAGTGCTAAGATTACGATGACGTATTCCCTCATCCGAACATGATTTTAATGGACAGATAAAAGAGTATTCTAATTGCCCGTAAATTGATTTTTCAAAAGAAGTTGGGATCGTATTAAAAGCAAAGTGGCAAAAAATTACACATTTCATATTATGCTAACAACCCTGATACGAGTCATAGGAGAAAAGTCTGATTTTGTAGACTAGTTTTGACATATGGAAACTTGAGTGTTTTCCAGGCACTTTCAAATCAACAAATCCGAGTCACGTGATGAATATTACGAGTATCCACTTCACCCCCTTCCTACTTACAATGCAGCGAAAAGGCGCCCATTTGTTGCTATACACATGGGACTAAAGGCTTTCAGTTTAATGCAGTACTAATGGAAAATGCCTATAAATATATGTGTGCATTATTATCATTGGTGACCATTTCTGTGTGTACTTATGCAAGGTATTGAGCCGAATAGGCCTACATTAAACTAAAAGAAGTGTTGCATTACTCCTTGCGAGGCTCTTTTCTGTACACCATCGGTGTGTGAAGTTGCAAGCGAAATCCTGGGCAAATCAATCACTATTAATTTTCGTCCTTGCTAAAAAGATTTTTATGGTTTTAAATGGGAAAGGACATAATTTTGTTACTGCAAAAAAAGATAATGTAAAATACGATTTTAAATAATCCGTAATTTCGGGAAATATTATCCAGAGACAATGTCGAAAGACATTACATGCATGGTGATAATCAAATGTGATCATTTTGGTGACACGATCTGTAAAATATGCAAAAGAAATCTCACTTGTTCATAAAATCGCCGGCATGAAATAGGCTAAAATATATGTAATTTATTATCTACCGTTTAGACTATAGGACCTACCGTGATAATACAGTATACAAATATATCAAGAGGTTCTGGTTGAAACGATGGGCAAGAGGCGACTCCAATAGTACCATTTGCTGAGGGGCGCAGTCACCAAGGCCCATAGTTTTAACCAGTATCTCGAAAAGAAGGCACGGTCTATTTGTGTTATATCCTGCATAAAATATGAATGGTTATGAAACTGGAAATATCAAATTAATTTCACAGACACAAATTTGTTTTCCATTAAGTAATATTATTATGGTCGTTTCTACAGGAGTGAAAGCAGGTGGGCGTTTAGTACCGTACCTCAGTCATAGCTCGGTTTAAATCTAACCCAGGGTTTTTCGAGACAAAAACAATGGGGGCAAAATGGGGAAGGGGGGGGGGCACTGGGGAAAAGGAAAATGACTATCAATTAGAGGGTTGAAACAAACGCAATTTATTGGATGCAAGGGGTATAGAATTAAGGCATCATACACCCCAAGATTACGCCGACATTGGACTACATAACTATCGCATATGAGTTTAATACCAAAAGACGGAGACAAATGTCAACACCTTGCTGACATGCTCTTGAAAGTAGCTTCGGTTGTAAGTAGATACATTTAGAGGCACTCACTTAGACATGAAATTGAATTTTCAAAATGTCACCTTCCTCCATGTTGCCAGTAGCCTGGGGCCAGGTTCTCGAAACCGTCAGAAGTCTAAGTTCGTGGACAGCCTGTGAATTCTATAACACCCGTTTTAATGGGACGTCCAAGAAGATAGCTTTATGAAGGTTTCGAGAAACGCCACCCCCCCCCCCCCCGTATGTCTTTAACCCCTGCCCAAGAGGACTATAGACCCATGAGTTGCATTGTTTTGCAGACGACATCATTTATAGTCTAGGAGTGTCCATGAAAGAGAAATATAGTTTTGTTTGCTTTTTGGTTTGTATTTCTCAAGCACAGGCTATGTAGCATTTCAGATATAAAAATATAATAC